>NC_058370.1:82644000-82983000 GCF_018350175.1 Felis catus | reverse complement strand
CCCCTGCTAAATAAATAAATAAATAAATAAATAAATAAATAAATAAATACATAAAATTATATAATAAATATTATGATAAACCCAAATCCCCCAAACTATATACTCTTCTACAACTGAGAAGCCCTTCCCACCCTTCTGAAAATGCCTGAAACAGAAATTTGCCTTGGTTGTTTCATTATTTCCAATAAAGACCCGGTTTAATGCGGTGATTAAGCTACTTAGACTCAAAGCATGGGCTCAGGAGTTACAAATCCTCTCTAAGCCATTTCCTCCTGATGTGATCTTGAGCTAATCATTCACTCTCTCAGCTTCAGTTACACATCTATAAACTGGGAATAATAATAGGACCTACCCAGAGGTTTGTTAGGAGGACTCAATGAGCTAATGCATGTACAGCATCTGTCACAAAGTAAGTACTAAATGTCTGGTGTTTTTCTTATGAAAGAGATTAGGGGTGGAGATTGCTTTAAGCAACAGCTTTTAGTCAACAACACCTAAAACCACATTTCCAAGATTGGAAAAATGTTGTCATTGATTGCAAATTCATCTTCAGGTATTAGAGCAGGTATACTGACATTTGGCTGTGAAAATGTGATCCCTAAGCAATGTCTTGGGTTCTGAGCAAGGAAGGGGGTATAAGGTAAAGTCTACTGATTCTTGCAATGGAACTGAATTTCTTTAGGGGACCAGTTAGCTAACATGGGGGTGATTCCTCTGAGACCATGTCAACACTGAGCCTTACTGGCTGCAGATCTAATGAGATCACAGCTGCCCTGCCCTGCTGGGAGGCAGCCCTAATCACTCTCAACCCCAGATGAGCTGACAATAGCTGCTCCAAATCTGGGCTCCACCTCACCTCTAGCCCCCACATTGTCATCTCTCAGCAGGATGAAGAACTCATAGAGACAGGACCCTGCAGTCTTCATGCCTATACATCCTTCACTGGCACACACTACCTGCTCTATAAATCTTTCCAAAATGAATTCATGGGAGGCTGTAAAATTCTCTCCCTCTTCTCTAGGGTATATCTGTGTAACCAGTGCCAGTCCTGAGGAATATTCATCTATCTATCTATCTATCTATCTATCTATATCAAAACACATGTCATCCAGCCCTTGCAATATTCCTATGCCAGACCTGGTACATATGGCTGCCCTTCAGCTAAGTGCCACCTCAAAGAGTTTGGTCATTCATATTCCTCATATTTTAATTGGATAAGTACCTTCGTATCCCTGGTATAATCTTTCCTAAACATTTCTTAAGCTGGACTACTTAGGGCAATGAAAAAGCTAATTGATTTTATGTTGATTCCATTAGCTTTGGTTTCTTGACTTAGTAACTGAATTGGAAGAAATATGGGGAAGGGGGAACCTTCCTATAGCCTCCAAACCCCACCTAAAGAGAGGACTTGGGAGCAGTGGTTCCTCTCCCACACTCTCATTTGTGTCAGTCCTTATCTCCTCACCCCAATCCTATATATGAAGATAGCAGAGAAGTAACATACCTCAATAAACTTAATAAGAGTTTCTCTCCACGGACCTCATGGAGCCTGGATCCCCTACCCGTAAATAGATTAGTCTGATGTCCTGGCAAGGACCCTAGATTTATAATCATTGGCCCTGCTTCTTGCTGGCTGTGACATTTTGGATAATCACTTAATCTCTCTAGGCCTCAATTTTTATTTATAAAAGCAGAAGCAGCCTAGGATGTTTTAGTGTTCTCTGTAACACTAAAGGCTAGATAGTACTAAACAAACATGAGGAATGATTAGTATCCCTGGAAAATGTCTCCCTTCCCCACAAGAGCTGGTGGAGGTTCTAAGAACAAAAGTCCCTCGGGAAAGAAAAACAAGTGCCAGCAGATCACATTCAGAAGAAAAGAGAGGCTGCACAACCCCCGGACATATCTCATTTAGGCAGAACATCTCCAAGAACCTTTGTGGAGACATGTGACTTTCTGAAAGTTGCCTTCCCCTGGGAATGATTGAGAATTGTCCTGTAGATGTATCAAGGGAAGATTTGGCTTGAACTACAAGCTCCTAATATATTAACTGCTCCATTAACTGGCCCTTTTAGAGGACGAAATATGTCAAGAATTGCCTAAAGAACTAATAGTGCAACCTGTGCTCTGTTGTCCAGGGCTATTTTGGGCCTTGTAAACCATAAGCAATTAAAAAAAAAAAAAAATCAATGCTCTCAACAACTGAAAGTCGACCAAGTTACTTAAGATTTCCCCCAACCTGTATAGCCATTGACTGTCCAGAGTCTGGCTATAGCACTTTGGATCTTGTGCAGACACCAAGCTACTTAGCCAGCAGACAAAAATATAGGGAGTTCCAATCATCCAATCAAGAGACTATTAAAATATGGGTCATAAATCTCTGGTTCTGCCACAGTTCACCGAGGACAACGTCTGGCAATCTTCCGGCCTTGCTAAGAGCTAGTTCCATGGAGCTGAGTCCCAGTTTTCTCCTGCTCTCTCTCTTAGTTGCATCCTACGATTGGGGCGCTCAAGTATCCTCAGGGACCTTTTGTTTTCTTACCAGAAAAGGAGTCTGTTTTCCCCAAACATACCTGGGAGGATTTTACCAGTTTAGTGCCTCAACCTCAGCATTAATCCTGAGAAATCATTTTATCTCCAGGCTTGCTCTGCCTTTGTCCATGAAAAGGCTCCCGAGGTTGCCCCTGTAGTCCAGCCCCTGCCCTTCAGAGCTCTGAGTGTCAGAGAACAGAGGAGCAGTGTCTGCCCCTGGATCTGAGCTCACTGAAGGTCTGTCCTAAGGCCAGGGCACCCTAGGGTCAACTAGTGGGGCTAGAGGAAGGTTCTGTTCTCCTCAGGAGGTGACTGGCAGGATACTCCAGGCCTGGCATCACTGGGGCTGAGGGGATTGAGAACTCAGCGCACATGAGCTATTCCAGCACACCAACTGAGAAGGTCTGCTGCAGACCCTTTGATCTCTAAAGCGTAGTTTCC
The DNA here is from genome assembly GCF_018350175.1 of Felis catus. NCBI lineage: Eukaryota > Metazoa > Chordata > Mammalia > Carnivora > Felidae > Felis > Felis catus. The sequence goes on along the minus strand of NC_058370.1, from coordinate 82,980,027 downwards.
TCATCTGCAAAATGGGAGATTAATACCAACCACACTGGTGATTCCTCCATGAGATTGTCATGGAAGCAGGTGCCCAGTACAGTGCTGACACACAGCAGGCACCCACCAATGCTGGTGATTTTTCCACCTGCATCTGAAATCCAATTGCTGAGGTCCATAAGAACCAACTGATTTTCTAACTCTAGAGGGGTATGATCTATCAATATCCAAGCCTTGATAGAGAACTATGATGAAGATTTCCTTCCAGCCTTTATTAAGAAACATTATCCAATGCCCTTCTAACCTTGTATAGGAGCATTTATAACAAGCCCACCTGAGGGCTATCTGATGCTCTACAATAGACGTTTTCAAATTGTGGCATCTGGACCAGCATCTGCTTTTGTTAGAAATAAAAATTCTTGGGGTGCCTGGTGGCTCAGTGGGTTAAGTGTCCGACTTTGGCTCAGGTCATGATCTCACAGTTCATGGGTTCGAGCCCCACGTCAGACACTGTGCTGACAGCTCAGAGCCTGGAGCCTGTTTCAGATTCTGTGTCTCCTTCATTCTCTGACCCTCCCCCACTCATGTGCGCGCTCTCTCGTGCGCGCTCTCTCTCTCTCTCTCTCAAAAATAAATAAACATTAGAAATACAAACTCTTGGGCTGCAACTCAGACCTACTGAATCAAACTCTGGAGTTGGGGACCTGTAATCTGTTTTATAAACTGTCTGAGACCGGCTAACTTTTGCTGACAGAGTGGTCACACAAGGGGCACCTGGGTGGTTCAGTCGGTTGGGCGTCTGACTTCAGCTCAGATGATGATCTTGTGGTTCGTGAGTTCAAGCCCCACACTGGGCTCTGTGCTGACAGCTCAAACCCTGGAGCCGGCTTCAGATTCTGTGTCTCCTTTTTTCTCTGCCCCTCCCCTGCTCATTGCTGTGTCTCTCTGTGTGTCTCTCTCTCTCAAAAAATTAATAAACATGAAAAAAAAATTTTTTAAGTCTTTGACACAAAGTAAATGCTATAGAATGTTGGCTATCATCATAAATTAGCATATGTAAATATAAGATTGTGATGATATATACTTTGGAGCAAAAGGCACAGAGAACTGGAGAACTATGAGTGGAAGCCTCAGGGGACCAAGAACAGGGGCCGTCATCAACCAGGCAGGCAGAAAACAGGAAGGCAGAGAGCAGCACCGACCGTGTGTGGTTGATTAGCAGAAGGAAATTATAGGCAGGGTGTTGGTGGGACAGACCCAGCTGAGATGAGGTTTGAAGATCATACCCAAGAAGGCTTCAAGCTGCCTGGGGACAACTTCAGCCTGTTAGTTAAGAAGACCTGGTCTTCACCAGTTGACGCTTAACTCTTCAACGTTCCAGGCCCACCTGTCTATCCTGCTCTGTCTCTCCCAGGTTATTGCTTGTGTCCCATTTCCCATAGCTCTCCAAATTTCTCATGATGGTGGCACAATTATCTCCAGGAGTGCAGGCAGTCAGCCTAGGGCAGGTGAGCCTGGATCCTGGAGCCCATCCACCACCCTCCTCAGATTTACCTTCCTGACCCCCACAGCTTCACAGGGTTGAGGTCACTTCCTTCTAAGTTCTGGAGCCAGACCCCTAAGAACTGAGTTTTTAGTCAAGGCACTGATATTTATATAAGAGATGACTGATTACATGATTATCCAGACAGTAGAAATACAAACATGAGGCTTGTTATCCATCTGTTAGTTTTTCACGTGGTACTATGCGAGACACAAAAAATCTAGCCCATTCACGAGTGGGCTGATCCATTTACAAATGGCTGCTTAGGCAATAAAAGCTGAATTTAGGTCTCAACAGTAAATTAATTTTTAAAAAGTTTTTTAATGTGGGGTGCCTGGGTGGCTCAGTCAGTTGAGTGTCCAACTTAGGCTCGGGTCGTGATCTCATGGTCCGTGAGTTTGAGCCCCACGTCAGGCTCTGTGCTGACAGCTCAGAGCCTGAAGCCTGTTTCAGATTCTGCCTCTGGTTCTCTCTGCCTCTCCCCCACTTGTGCTCTGTCTCTAAAATAAACGTTAAAAGTTTTTTTTTAACGTTTATTCATTTTTGAGAGAGAAAGAGCATATGAGCAGGGGTGGGGGAGGGACAGAGAGAGAGGGAGACACAGAATCCAGAGCAGGCTCCAGGCTCCATGCTGTCAGCACAGAGCCCAATGCGGGGCTCAAACCCATGAACCATGTGATCATGACCTGAAGTCAGATGCTTAACTGACTGAGCTCCCCAGGCACCCCAATAATGAAATTCATTTTACAAATGGTTGAGTTCTATTTTAAATATAAGTTTGAAGAGAAATCACATTAATGAGAATCACTTTCTTAATCTATGAAAGTTTTGTGTTCATTATATTTCATATAATTTCCAATGAATGCAACAATGACAGTAGCATTACTTTTTTTTTTTAATTTTTTTAAATGTTTATTTATTTTTAGGAGAGACAGAGACAGAGTGCGAGTAGGTTAGGGGCAGAGAGAGAGGGAGACACAGAATCCAAAGCAGGCTCCAGGCTCTGAGCAGTCAGCACAGAGCCCGACGCGGGGCTTGAACTCACCAGCTGTGAGATCATGACCTGAACTGAAGTCGGACGCTCACCTGACTGAGCCACCCAGGCGCTCCAACAGTAGTGTTACTTTTAACTGACTTTACTGTTTTGTAACCACTGAAAAGCATTTTTAACTTTTTAATAATTTGTGTAAAGCACTGACTAGGCCAAGCCAGTAATATGGATATGTGTTCTAGGTGGTGAGAAAGTGGAGGAAAGAGAGCAGAGGGGAGCAAGCTGAGAATTCAGGTACCGTAGCTGGGTGCATCTACAATGCTGCCACAGGGGGACTGAGGAATAGTTGGCAAAGCTTTGTTGAAGAATGTCTGCACAAAGCATACGTGAGATACATACACACACGTACACGTATATGGAGAGAGAGAGAGAGGGACAAGGAAACAGTACTTTCAATGTACTTTCATTGTACTGACAATGGTAGTCCTGATTGGCACTCAGATATGGGTATATAGAGCATTTGTAAAAAGATTTTAAAGTGCGTCAGAGTTTTCATGTGCTTTTGCATAACATTCAAGGAACACTTCGTGAGCTTTTCCTATGTGTGAGGTGTTAAGTCTACAGGGAAGACTTAGGGAAAGGCCCTCAAACAGCTTATATTCTACTTATGGGTAGGTGACATCAATCTGTCCTTAGAGTCCAAAGGAAATGTTTGCTGTGGTCAATATGATAACATATTGTAGATACATTTATAGTGGGGAAGTTAAGATTGGAAGTTCAGGTTAATTTACCCTTTATAAAGTAGATGCTTGGGGTGCCTGGGTGGCTCAGTTGGTTGAGTGTCCGACTTCAGCTCAGGTCATGATCTCACAGTCCGTGAGTTCGAGCCCCACCTCAGGCTCTGTGCTGACAGCTCAGAGCCTGAAGCCTGCTCCGGCTTATGTGTCTTCCTCTCTCTCTGCCCCTCCCCTGCTCATGCTCTGTCTCTCTGTGTCTCAAAAATAAATAAAAACATTAAAAAAAATTATAAAGTAGATGCTTAGGGGAAGCAATTAAGAGCACAAAGTCTGAAATCAAATTACCTGGGTCCAAATTCTAGTTGTATTGTTAATTAGCTGTGTGATCCTGGGCAAGTAATCTAAACTCTCTGTGCCTTAGTTTCCTGATCTGTAAAATGAGGATAGTAATAGAACCTGCCTAAGAGGGCAATTTTTGGTGCTCTCTTTTGACTTTATTTTATTTTTTAATATAATTTATTGTCAAATTGGCTAACATACAGTGTGTGAAGCGTGCTCTTGGTTTTTGGGGTGGATTCCCGTGGTTCATCACTTAGATACAATACCCAGTGCTCATCCCAACAAGTGCCCTCCTCTGTGCCCACCACCCATTTTCCCTTCTCTCCACCACCCCCCACCCCCGCCATCAGCCCTCAGTTTGTTCTCTGTATTTAAGAGTCTCTTACGGTTTGCCTCCCTCCTTCTCTGTTTGTAACTGTTTTTCCCCTTCCCCTTCCCTTCCCCTGTGGTCTTCTGTTAAGTTCCTCAAGATCCACATATGAGTAAAAACATGACATCTGTAAGAGTGCAGTTATAAGGATTAAGTGAACTCAGAATATATGTAAGTCACTTTGAAGAAGCATATAGTAAGCATTATATGTGTTCCTATTACTATTTTAACTTTATTTAAATTAGGACGTCAACTTGAGAGGATATTTCATTCATTTCTAGTTAACGGAGCAACAACATTGTGAGAAAACAGAGATGGGAAGGAGGTAGATTTGAAGGTCATTTGGTCAATTCATTGCCCTAGAAAAATACATTGGCATCTTAAGGGATCCTAGCACATCATTCCTTGGTGAGTCAGAAATTGGTCTTGGCTGGCACCATTCACAAGCTTATGTTCTGGCATGGCGCCCACACCTTTACCCCTACATAGTCAACATTCCAGAGAGCAGTGAATCGATGTCATTATCCAGGCCATCCAAACCAGTTAAGAGCCATGTTAGGAATACTTTAAAAAACAAAAACAGTCTAATGGAGGAGACCTGCAAATAGAACTTTTAACCTTGACAGCTACCCAGAGTGAGTTCTGTGGCTGGAAGCCATCACTTCATCTGTCTGATAAGCCATTGAAAAAAGCTTACCATTTTCAGGTCTTTACAGATGAATGTCTTGTCAGCTCAAATGGCCCCAGCCCTGTGCAGAAGCCCCAAGGCCCTGACTTCCCTCCTTGGCCAAGATGCCCCTTCTAAAAGTCATCTGAGAAAGTCACTTAACCACTTAGTTTCCTTATCTTCAAAAAGAAAACATTCAGTGCCTTAACTTCCTACTTGTCTCCTTAGGGAGTTTATGGTAGCTGTAACTAAGAATCCTATCTAAAGTGCCCAGTGTTACAGAGGCTAGCAAAAAATGCCCAGTTCACTTTGGATTCACTGATGTTTCAGGAATGTAAGTAGCAGGATAATGTGGAGGGTAGACATTGGGTCTGGCTGTGTCTTTCATGTCTCTGGGAAACTGGAGGTTTAAAAAAAGAAAATCATGAACATAACCTTTCTAAAAGATGTTCTTCTCAAATAGTACTGCTGTCTTCTTGTTCATGGCATATTCTTGCTCATGAACTGAGCTATTTCATTTGCTCCACTTGTGCCCAGTAAATAATTAGCAATGCTGCCACTGAAATTGGCCCTACTTGGAAACTATTGTAAACCAAATTTTTCAAATTTTGAAGCCTCGGGATGGGTTAAGAAGTACCCACCCAGGCCTACCTTACCACTTCAATTGGCAGAGAAGTTAGCCAGAATTAGAGAATTTAAAGCAACCAAAATTAAAGCTAAAGAGGAACAGAACTGGAATCATCTGAGCGTTTGCCTTTTGGCTTTATTTACTTCCTGTTTGATCAAACAATGCTTAGGTTGACAATGATTCTTTGTCATGCATCAGAGTCACCTGGAGAGCTTGTTAAAATGTGGATTGATGGACCCACCCTCATGATTTTGGATTTAGTAGGGCAAGGGAGAGGCCCCCAAACTGCCCTGTATTCCTGTAGATTCATGGGAGGTGCTGATGCTGCTGGTCCAGGGATCACACTTACAGAAACACTGGCCTAAGATGTACATTCCTACGGGCGAAAATCTTATGTTCCATGTCTAGTTAGGGTGAACAGCCATCCTGGTCTTGGAATTGAAGTGTGTCCTTGGATGCAGGACTTTTCAGTGTTAAACTGGGATGGTCCTGAGCAAACCAGGATGGTTGACCATCCTAAGAATAGAAGAGATGGTGACATCCCTAATCTTTTTAAAGGTTGGGGTAATTCAGCAGGCTACCTAGTTAGTTAAGAATTTACTAGTCCCAGGGGCTCCTGGGTGGCTCAGTCGGTTAAAAGTCTGACTTGGGCTCAGGTCATGAACTCTCAGTTTGGGAGTTTGAGCCCTGTGTCGACCTCTGTGCTGACAGCTCAGAGCCTGGAGCCTGCTTCAGATTCTCTTTCTGCCCCTCACCCGTTCACATTCTATCTATCTCTCTCTCTCAGTAATAAATAAACACACACACAAAAAAAAAGGAAGAAGAAGAATTTACTGGTCCCAGAGTCCACCCATGGATACATTGGACACATTAAGACAAATTAAAAAGCTGGGGCTCCTGGGTAGCTCAGTCGCTGGAGCCTCTGACTCTTGATTTCTGCTCAGGTCATGATCTCAGGGTTGTGGGATCAAGCCCCAAATCAGACTCTGTGCTAAGCGTGGGAGTCTGTTTAGGATTCTCTATCTCCTTGCCCTCTCTCTCCCTCCCCTGCTTGTGCATTCTCTCTCTCTCGCTAAAATAAAAATTAAAAAAAAATGCAGAAATATTCTTTACTTTAAAAATAAATAAATAAATAAATAAATAAATAAATAAATAAATAAATAAAACAAATTAAAAAGCACAGTTGCAGTTCTTATGCTCAAAGAATTTCCAGTCTGAGTTAGTCTTTCCGTCATTCATTTGTTTATTGACTCCATACATTTTTTAAAACGTTTTTTTTTTCAGTTTGTTTATTTTGAGAGAGACAGAGCATGAGCTGGGGAGGGGCAGAGAGAGAGAGAGAGAGAGAGAGAGAGAGAGAGAGAGAATTCCAAGCAGGCTCTGCAGAGTCAGCACAGAGCCCGATGTAGGGCTCAAACTCACAAAACCACGTGATCATGACTTGAGCTGAAATCAAGAGTCCAATGTTTAACCCACTGAGCCACCCAGGTGCCTCAACTCAACACATCTTTATAGACTGCCTACCTATGCTGAGCGCTGGGGGCTGGGGGCACATCACCGAATAAAACAGACATGGAACGTGCCCTTGTGGAGCTGGCTGTCTAACTGAGAAGACATTGAACCTGTGTGAACAAAGATGAAAGGGAAATAATTCTCACCTTGGAGTGGAATATGAGACTCACTTGCGTTCATGTCTGAAGACTTTACAAAAGGGAATTGCATGTTACAATTATTATAGTCACATCCCCAGAATCTTCTGAAAAGTCCTGATTGTGATCTCAATTTCCCAGGTTTTGCATGAGGTAGGGGTGGGGGTGGGGGTGGGGGGAAGGCCATGAAGCTAGAAGCCAGGAGAACTGAAGCTTAGCTCTGGTTGACTACTACTTCTCTTTGACCTGGAAGGACTCATTAATGTCCTTGTTCCTCAGTTTCCTCACACTGTCACTGTAAGGATCAAATGTGATATTACTATGGAAACACTTTCCATATCAGCAAACTGATTTGTTTGGAAGACAATTTATGTTGAAAGATATCACACCATTCTAACGCCACAAATTCCGTGCTGCAACAGAGGTGTTCAAATCAGAACAATCTCTATGACCTATAGTTCTTTTATGGAAACATTTTGGAAATACAAATAAAGAGCCTACGTGAGTAGAAGATTTTCATTTTAGAGGATGAAAAACTCCTATAAGGTAGAAATTCCTGAGGACAAATAGAGAATTCTTTGAAGATTTAAATTTGTGCCACTCCATTTGAATTCAAAATTTCTAATGCCAGGGACTTCAACAAATACCTAAGTAGCATTAAGGAAAAGAACACACATCTATGGTCACCTCTATTTTTTCATCTTAAAAAAAAATCCTCTTTGTAAAGTTGAAAGCTATTTAATTTATTTTTAAGTCTTCCCTTTTTTTCCCCACTAGGTACATGTATATGCAGACATCCTAGGGACACAAGGACTATGTCTGAATCATGTCATCCCCTGCTACCAACAGTTGAGTAGTTCCTATGGCCCTTAGATCAGATCAGATAACCCTAGGCAAACGATGCTCAACCCGGGCTGCTTTGCCTGGGGAACTTATAGAAAAACAAAACAAACCTATTTTTAGGTATTAAAAAATAAAAAATCTCCTCCTCTAACTGAATCGGAATCTTTGTGAGTGGGGCCTGGGTACTAAATTTTGTAAAAATCACACGGACTAGTTGCCTCTATAATCCCATCTGCCAGCACCCTTCCTTCCCTGGCTCTGCTCAGCCTCACTGGACATAGTGCAGGGCTTTTGCACGTGCTGTTCTCCATCTTAGCTTAAGCCTTTCTCCCCTGACCTACCGGACTCTACCAGATTGCTCCAATGCATATTCTCCTAGCACCAGAGCCTGGCCTCCTTAGTGCACGTCACAGCTGCACTGTACATTTATTTGTAAGATCCTTGGATTAAGGTCCACCTCTCCTCCTCCTCCCCAGGGGCTCTGAGGTCCTTGAGATCAGAGGCTGGTTGGCGTCTGTTCAGTGTTGTGTCTTTCCCAGCTCCAGTGAAGGAAGGGCCTGATGAGTAAGAGACACTCAATACTTGTATTAAATGCAGGAAACAAATGACAGGATGGGAGATGATCCAATATTTTGTGTCTCAGGTTTTAAGAGATCCAAAAAATATATGTTTTTTCAAAGTCATGTGTAAATCTAAGGAAGTATTGTCACAAAACATTGAACCCCACTTCATCTCAGCTACAGCTCTCCCAGCCAAGCTTCAGAGACAAGCATCATTTGGAAAATAAAATTACAGAACTAATATAATGAGCCATATCCTGTTGAGGGTTATTTTGGGAGGTGCCTACAAATGGAGAGTTGTATGCTGCCTTTTCAATGCCTGCATGGTGGTCCACAGTTTGCGGCCTCCCCTCCAGACAGATTTTCTGAATGGTGAGTGCATGGCAAAGCCTGGCTGTGCTCTCTTCCTGCTCCCACCAGGGTCTCTGTCAGCGGGTCAGTTAGTTCATCCATAATATCCGTTCCTAAGTCCAGAAATGCACATCAGCCATGACCTGGGGTCACATGTTTGTAGCCTGAAACATAAGAGAGACTGAATGTGCCAGAGATATCCTTTTTTTTTTTAATGTTTATTTATTTTTGAGAGAAAGAGACAGCGTGTGAGTGGGGGAGGGGCAGAGAGAGGGGGAGACAGAGGATCTGAAACAGGCTCCAGGCTCTGAGCTGTCAGCACAGAGCCTGACTCAGGGCTCCAACTCACAAACTGTGAGATCATGACCTGAGCAGAAGAAGGACGCTTAACCAACTGAGCTACCCAGGTGCCCCGAGATATCCCTTTGGGGCCTCTGGGAAAAAAAAGCAAAAAAAAAAAGCCAAAAGTGGTCATCTCAAGCAAAGCAGTTTCCAGACTAAACTGAAATGCACAGAAGATAAATTTCCTTGTCAAAACAAAGAATGGTCTGTGTAGGGTGTGGTAGGGCCGTCTATTTCAGACTGCAGCTGCATATAAAGCGATGCCGGCAGGGTCTTTGTATTTGAAGACTGGAGGCAAATAACAAAAGTAACGACAAATTTTAAAGTTATAAATTAGTTTCGGTTCTCTTTTCTCTGTCCTCACCCACTAAAACACTCCTGCTCAGGGAAGTAGTCTGTGGCACAATAGTGTGACTGCCGAGCACACTGCCATAGCCTCATCTTCCAGCCTGGTACACAGGGTCCTGAGAAGTGGGGAGGTCGTGGACTACTGGGTTTCCCAGGCCCAGAGCTACTCAGAACTGTGATTGGCCCTCGCATCCTGCTGCTCCCTTCCAGAAAGCTTTTCCACCTTCCGAGGCAGCCACGAGGCTCCCAGGGCCTTGACAGCTGCTGGGAATACCCAGGGACCAAACTCAGGCTCCAACTTCTCTGGAAGCCCTTTTTCCTTTCAAACATCAAAGGGGGGGTCATTCTTACCCTGCAGGAGATTTTGGAGGGTTCCATAAATATGTCAAGTCCCAATCTGTGCCCAATAAATGTTAATTCTGTGTGTGAAACACTTCCTCTTTAATATCAAAACTTCTGGTGTCTAGGGGCGCCTGGCTGGCTCAGTCAGTAGAGCATGTGGCTCTTGATCTTGGGGCTGTGAATCTGAGCCCCACATTTGGGGTAGAGATTACTTAAAGCAAAAAACAAAAACAAACTTCTGGTGTCTTGGTGATGTGTTCTCAAGTAGACAGGAAATCATCTAAGAATATAAGTTACACAGTTGTGTGAATGATTAAAATGGATTTCCCTATTGGCTTCTCAGCGTAGATGGCTGCATTTAACAACAACAACAACAAAAGACAACATTTAGAGAAGTCAGTCCCCAGTGCAGTATCTAATTACCAGGGACAGTTATAATGTAGTTAATACCGGCCTGGGCCCTACGGCCATATTTTCTGGATTCAGATCTTGCTTCCACCTCTAATTACCAGTGAGAGACTTTAGGCAAGTTAGTTAACCCCTCTGTATCTAGTTTTTCTTATCCCTAAAAAGGGGTCAATATTGGGATGCCTGGGTGGCTCAGTCGGTTAAGCAACCAACTCTTGATTTCAGCTCAGTTCTTAGGTTTGAGTCCTGTGTGAAGCCCCGTATCAGGCTCCATGTTGATAGTGAGGAGCCTACTTGGGATTCCCTCTCTCCCTCTCTCGCTGTTCCTACCCCTGCTCACGCTCTCTCCCCCTGCTTATGCTCTCTCTCTCAAAATAAATAAATAAGCATTTAAAAATATATATATATTTTAAAAGGGGGTTGATATTAATAGTATCATGGCTCACTGGTAGGCTAAATGAATGAATACACATGGCATACCTAGAACAGTGCCTGGCACATAATAAGTACTCAATAGATATTAGTTATTGATGATGGTATTTCAAGCACAGCTGTGGACAAGGTGGGATTCCCTGGGCGGTTGCTTTCTTCCCCAAGTCCAAGCCAAGTGCCCACTCACTAGGTGGCCTCATGCTTACAGGGAGGAAGAATCATCTGCTTTGTTTGGTGAGACAGGAGCGCGGCTCCAAACCAAATGAGGTGGCCTCCTGCCTTTTAGCAAAGGGGAAAGTATGTGCCTGAAGAAATGTGTTCTCACTTGTATTATTGCACCCAAGAAAGAGGGAGGTGAAGGGATCCTATGACCTACTAAGTTGCCCTTATCTTTTAGTCATAGCGAATTTTTTTTATCTATAAAATATGCCTTTTATTTTTTTACCATTTAATTTAATTTATGTTTTAAATTTACATCCAAGTTAGTTAGCATATAGTGCAACAATGATTTCAGTGGTAGATTCCTTAATGCCCCTTACCCATTTAGCCCATCCCCCCTCCCACAACCCTCTGTTGTCCATATTTAAGAGTCTCTTATGTTTTGTCCCCCTCCCTGTTTTTATATTACTTTTGCTTCCCTTCCCTTATGTTCATCTGTTTTGTATCTTAAAGTCCTCCTATGAGTGAAGTCATATGATATTTGTCTTTCTCTGACTGACTAATTTCACTTAGCATAATACCCTCTAGTTCCATCCACGTAGTTGCAAACGGCAAGATTTCATTCTTTTTGGTTGCCGAGGAATACTCCATTGTGTGTGTGTGTGTGTGTGTGTGTGTGTGTGTGTGTGTGTGTACACACAACTTCTTTATCCATTCATCCATCGATGGACATTTGGGATCTTTCCATACTTTGGCTATTGTTGATAGTGCTGCTATAAACATGGGGGTTTGTGTGTCCCTTCAAAACAGCACTCCTGTGTCTTTTGGATAAATACTTAATAGTGCAATTGCTGGGTCCTAGGGTAGTTCTATTTTTAACTTTTTGAGAAACCTTCATACTGTTTTCCAGAGTGGCTGCACCAGTTTGCATTCCCACCAGCAGTGCAAAAGGGATCCTCTTTCTCCGCATCCTCACCAACATCTGTTGTTGCCTGAATTGTTAATGAGTCATAGCGAATTTGAAAAGGACGTTTAAAGCCACTTCCTGACCCTCATCACAACATCCATACCTAGCATTTATATCCCACTTTATTCAGAGCAGAGTTCTTCTTCTATATTCTCTCCCTCTTTTTGTTTGGTTTGAGCAGAGAAGCGATACCACATAAAGGAGAGGTTGCTGAAAGGAAATGGGGGCTGGGGTGATAGTCCTAATATTATAGCTTCCTTCTCTGGGCCTTAGTCTCTTCATCTGTAAAGTGCAGGAGATGGACTAAATACACTCCACATGAAAGACTCTAAGACCGGAAAACTTGACAGAAAGAGAAATTAAGGCATTGAGGCATAGAACTATTACGTGACTTACGCAGTATTCGGTGACAGGGCCATCACAAACTTAACAAGTCCAAGACTGAACACCCGATCTTCCCCCATGCAAACCTGCTACAGCCACAGACTTCCATGTCCCCATCTGATGTAGATCCACCCTTCCAGTCTCTCAGCTTGAGAACCTTAGAGTCACCCATGACGTCAGTATTTCTCTCATACCTTACATTCAATGTATCAGCAGATCCTACTGACTCTGTGTTTAAACTGTGTCTGAATCTGAGACTGCTCACCTCCCCTCCCCCCGGCCCCCACTATGTCACTGCCACCCTCTCTGATCTTTTGTCTGCTAAACTGAGGAGCAAGGGGAAGCAGGAATGTTCAGACTGCAGCCTCTCTGAGCGGTTTGCCCCCCATATACAATTACCATAATCATGACCTGATTGTTTTCCTGTTGGAGTAGTTGTCTTTTCCTTGTTGATTTTTTAGAAGTTCATTGTGCATTTTATTTATTTATTTTTATGGCATTTCTTTTTTCAGTTTTATTTCCTCTTAATTGGCATTTTCCATCCAGGCGTTCCATGCACTTTCTTTTTCTTTCTTTCTTTTTCTTTTTTTTTTAATGAAGTCTAGTTGACACACAATGTTACATTACTTTCAGGTGTACAACATAGTGATTTTGAAAAGGCTATATGTATGTTACACTAAATTCACAAGAATAGCTATAATCACACAATGCTATTATAATGTCATTGACTATATTCCCTATGCTGTATCTTTCATCTTCGTGATTTATACATTCCATAACTGGGAGCCTGTACCTCTTACTCCTCTTCACCCATTTTGCTCATCACACCCCCACCCCCCCACCCCGCCACGTCCCTCTCCTCTGGCAACTACCAGTTTGGTTCTCTGTGTTTATGGGTTGGTTTCCGAGTTTTTTTGTTCATTTGTTTTGTTTTTTAGATTTCACATATAAGTGAAACTATATGGTATTTGTCTTTCCCTGTCTGACTTATTTCACTTAGCATTATACCCTTGAGGTCCCTCCATGTTATTGCAAATGACAAGATCTCATTTTTTTATGGCTGAGTGATATTCCATTACACACACACATACGCACCACTTTTATCCATTCATCTGTAGATGGACACTTGGGTTGCTTCCATATCTTGGCTATTGTAAACAATGCTACAGTAAACATAGGGGTGCATGTTTCTTTTCAAATTAGTGTTTTTGTTTTCTTTGGGTAAATACCCAGGAGTGGAATTACTGGATCATATGGTGTTTCTATTTTTAATTTTTTGAGGGAACTCCATACCGTTTTCCAGAGTGGCTGTGCCAATTTACATTCCCATCAACAGAGGCCGAGGGTTCCTTTTCCTCCATGCCCTCGCCAACACTTATTTCTTGTCTTTTTGATACTAGCCATTCTGACAGGTGTTGAGACCATATCTCACTGTGGTTTTGATTCGCATGTTCCTGATGATGCGTGATGTTGGGCATCATTGTCCATTTTAGCTATCCATCCCTGGTTTGTTTCAGACACTGTAAATAACATTCTCTTCCATTCTGTCAACAATCTATGCATTCTGTCCACAGCGCCCTTTATTGAACAGGTGCCCTCTGTGTTCCGGTAATATAATTTATTGAATATTTTGTCTTAGGGTTTGTGCTTTTTATGATTTGTTTAAGAAAGTCTTAACTCTAGGTCACAAAATAGTCTACATTTTTTTTCTATAAATTCAGTTTTCTTCCATAAGGTAAGCCAACCCAATCTAGTAAATAATTTGTTCTTTGTGTATTGATTTATGAATTACATTGTGGCAACTAAACTCTCTTACATACATGGGATTGTCTCTGAACTCTCTGTTTTATTGGCCTATTTGCCTATTTTTGCACCCAAACCGTACTGTTTTTATTAGTGTGGGTTTAAAAAAAATTTTCCCCACAGCTTTAATGAGGAATAATTGACCAAAATATTCTGTGTATTTAAGTACAACATGTTGATTTGATAAACATATACATTGTGAAATGATTACCACAATCAAGCTAATGAATGCATTCATTACCTCATATACTTAACTTTTTCTCCCCTTGTGATAAGAATGCTTAGGCTCTACTCTCAGCAAACTTCAAGTATATAACACAGTATTATTTACTAACTATAGTTACCATGCTGTAAATTAGATGTTTAGAACTTATTCATCTTATAACTGAAAGTTTGTACATTTTGACCAACATCTTCACATTCCCCCCTTATTCCCTCAGCTCCTGGAAACAACCATTCTACTCTTACTATGGCTTTTTAGTATGGTTTAATATCTGGTAGGGGAAAACCCTGTATTTTATTTTTAAGGGTTGCCATACTGCATAATAATACAGTATAAAATATGATGATTTCAATATAAAGTTTACTTAGCTGTTCACACAACTTTATTTCTCCATGTAGAGTAGTTTTTTTTTTTTTTAGTTCCTCAAAAGATCTAACTGGAATTTTGAATTAGATGGCATAGGATTCAAGGATTAATTGGGGGAGAATTTATATTTCTATATTATTAAGTCAATCTATCCAACAGAGCATGCATATATATAGAGAGAGAGATCTTATTCTATGTCCTATATTAGAGTTTTTCTTTTCATTTTCGAATTTGTGAAATAATCATAAACTTACAGAAAATGGGGATGGATAAAATAAAGAATTTTTTCTTTCTGAGTCATTTGAGAGTCATTTCTGAACAGATGCCTTTATCATGCCTTGATACGACACAGTATATTTCTTACAAACAGGGATATCCTCCTACATAACCCTCATATACGATCAAAATCAGGACATTTATACTGATACATCTTCATCTGATAATCCTGGGACTCCAAGTTTCATCAGTTGTCCCCATACCATTTTAAATAGCAGAAGAATCCATATGAAGTTGAGGGACACCATTCAGCCCATAAAACTTGGTTAGGCTAATTTCTAGGTATTTTTTGGCTTTTGATGACTATATTAAATATTCTTTTATATTTTTATTACATTTTAGATGATTATTGCTAGTATAGACAAATGTTTGATTTTTATATGTTGACTAGCAACCCTTCTGAACTCAGTTATTAAATCTAATTCTTTGTTGATTGTTTCCTTTACCATCAAACAATGATATGTTTATTTCATTATCTAACATCCCCTTTCTCGGCCAGCTTTATTTCCCAAGGGCTGCCATTTCCTGTAGGAATCCTCTTATCTTCTTTAGTTAGATTCCCGTAGACAACTCTGTATGGCATGTATCTCTATATGCATGGTGTGTATCTCCAGAGGGAGATAGAAGGTCAAGAGTGGGATTTTTTTTTTTTTTAAGATGGAACAGACTTAAATGACCAAAGGAAAAAAAAGCACTTGGTGAGAAAGAAATTGAAGATAGATGAGGGGAAGGGGTGACTTGGGACACTGGAGATTGGAATGGAATTTTAGTAGAGATGGCAGGATTAACTTTGGACAGGAAAAGAGAAGAAAGTGAAGATGGATGGGGATGTGGGAGAAATGATTACAGGTTGTAAAATCTCCTCTCTGATGGCTTTACTTGTAAAGTCATCTGGTTTAAGTCAGGGGTGATGGAAGGCATGAGGGAGTTGGGGTTTGGATGGAGGACTGAAGGAGAACTATACAGGTTTGTTGTAATCATATTGTTTTTACTTCATCCCACCGTGATCTATTTATTATACATGTATAACTTAGGGAATAAACCACTCCCTGTTCTTACCTCTATGAAAACTGAGAACAAGAGCTCTTGGCTAAGAATTTAGTCAAATCCCTTCCAGAAATTTCAGGATGAAAAAGAACATCCATTAAGATGTACACAGCTCCTTTCTTATTTCTAGGAGATATACTGTCTCTGAAAATTCATGTGTGTCTTTAAGAGGAGACTGGGAAGTGTGTGTACATATCTGTACCAGCAGATCCAAAAGTCACACACTGAAATTGTCAAGAGAATGACTTTTCATACTGTAGCTATACTGATGGGAAAACCTAAAAGTTAACTCAGCTTAGAGAGACCATTCCCACACCAACACTCATACCCTGTACCTTGGGCCCCAGAATGAGATATAGGGAACAGATCACATGCCCCAGGTAGCCACTGGTCCTGGAGGCGAGAGACCCATAAAACACAATTGAATCCAAACTGGAGCTTGGAGTCCAGAGCCAAGGGCCAGCCTACCTCACACAAGCCAGCCTGTAGACCTAGAAGCGTGAGAATAAGAGATCATTGTTTTAAGTAATTGAGCTTCAGGATAATTTGTTAGACAGCCTCACTGTGGCAGTAGCTAACTGATATACCACTTTATGTCAGAGGAATCCAACTCGAAAAAAGGGGGAGAAGGGTAGAGGCTGATACTTTTGAGTTACATAAGCAGTGAGTATCTCTATTTTATCTGGTATTGAACTGAATATTGTATTGATTCACTTCTTCATTCAAAAGGTATCTAATGAGCACCTGCTATGTTTTAGACACTGGGGACCAAACAGTGAATAAAGCATGTGGAACTCCTTGTGCCATGGAGTTTATATTCCGGTATGTGAGATGCATTTGCTACCGGCTGCTGTGGATAGAGGAAATGGTTTTAGAATATCTTAACAGCTCACATTTGTTTAGCTACTACAATGCAGGCTTTTAGTTATTCATGTAACCCAATTAGTTCCCTTCTCTACTTCCCTTTTGAAAGGAGTAACTTGCCCTGAGTTCCTGCTATTTGATAAGCACTAAAACTACATTATTTTCAGTCATTACAAAATCTTTAGAGTGGTTAACAGTATTGCCATTCTACACATGAAGAAACTGAGGTGAGAAAGGTGAAGTAATTTGTCCATAGTCACGCAGCTGGGAAAGACCTGGGATTTGAGCCAGTTGGGTTCAGATACAAAGCCCTGTCTTCATGAACCATGTTGGCTCTCATAAGCTTAGCATTGCCCTGCAAGGTTCTAGATTAAAAGAAAATATTCTTTAATGTCAGCTAACTTTGTGGTGCAATGAAAATGTTGATTTCTGGGTATACCTCAATGACTTCATCTTTTGCTGTTAAATAAATTTGGTTTTTTTTTTTCTGATTCATATTTCATGAGCATATGTGCTTTAAGCCAACTAGAAATTCTTCAATTGGCTATAGATCTCAGAACACATGATCTTGGTTAGTTCTTTAAATTTCTTATCCAAAATCTAATCCCAAACCCCATTCCAAAAACAAAGCAAAACAACAGCAGAAAACAACTGTCTGCAGAGCAACAAGCTTAGAAGTCAATATAAGTAATCAAAAGTTAAAGGTTTTGGCTCTACTGGCCAAATTTGGAACAATATGAACATTAAAAATAATGATAACAAAGGGTTGTAACTGTGATATTATGATTTATAAAAAAAATGCAAAAATGCAACACTTGATCCTTGATTCGATTGAGGAGGTGCTTTGAAATATATTTTGGGGGGCACCTGGGTGACTCAGTCAGTTAAGCATTTGACTCTTGATTTTGGCTCAAGTCATGATCTCACAGTCAGTGAGATCGAGCTCCACCTTGGGTTCCACACTAAGAGCATGGAGTCTGCTTGGTATTCTCTCCCTCCTTCTCTCTCTGTCCCTCTCTTGCTCATGCTCTCTCTCTCTCTCTCTCTCAAAATAAAGAAACTTTAAAAATAAAATAAAAAAATTTTTTTGAACAACTGGAAAAATTTGGACCATATTTTAGATTAACGCTATGTACTAATGTTAAATGTAGTAGAAAATATAGATATATCTCATATATCTATATATAATAGAAAGACATAATAGAAAATCTTGAAAGTGCAAGAGAGAGAAAAAGAGAAAGAGAAAGCAAATGCTAGCAATTGTTAATCTAGGTAAAGAATCCATAGATTTAATTACCTTCCCTTTCAACTTGATTGCACATTTAAAAAAAAATCAGAGGGCGCCTGGGTGGCTCAGTCGGTTGAGCGGCTGACTTCGGCTCAGGTCACGATCTCACGGTCAGTGAGTTCAAGCCCCGCGTCGGGCTCTGTGCTGACAGCTCAGAGCCTGGAGCCTGTTTCAGATTCTGTGTCTCCCTCTTGCTGACCCTCCCCCATTCATGCTCTGTCTCTCTTTGTCTCAAAAATAAATAAACGTTAAAAAAAATTTTTAAAAAAATCAGAAAAAAATGGGGGAAGAAAAGTAAAGATGTTGGAATAGATGGTGTGTCCACTCCTTGCCTGGCAGGCATTTGGAAAATGCCAAGAGCTGAAATAGATCATCCTTGGAAGATGAAGTCCTATCTGAAGCCTGGGCTGGGTCAACCGGTCTCACTGCAAACATGCATTGAGTGTCCAGCCTTTATGTTTGGCACACTCAGGAGCTGACCAGATGGGGTGCTGGCTTCCCTGCTCCTGCCCCCAGTGTTGGACACGATGATGATCTTGTAGAGCTGGTTTTGATAGACAACAGGATATTTGTGCATTGCTGAAAAAGACTGTGAAGGGTGAGTCAGGAAAAGACTGGGAAGGAGATGAGGGGGCAGAGAGATGGGATGTTTGCAGCTGGGAAACAACTCAGGGAATGTGTGGGAAATGTGGAGGACGGGAGTCTGGGGGAGGGTGAAGGAGCAGGGGCTTATCGAAAAACACTTTAAAACAAAAACAACAGGGGAAGGTTTATTTGGGCTTGTTTATTTACCTACCACAGGTTCCCACTGTGAGATAGGCAGGCAGCATTTCCCTGCATTTCCTCATCCTATGAATGGGCACAAGATCCCTTCATCCTCTTTCATCCAAGCCCCCCTTTCCTTGCAAACAGCTGGTCATCTTTAAGTTAATGTGCCCGAAGGAAGGAGCCAAATATGCGTGAAGTCATATGGGAGAAGAGCAAGGGTAGAAACGGGAAGACCAGTTTGGAAGATTTCGTCATGGCCCCAGTGACCATGATGGTGGCCGAGACCAGGGGGTTACAGAAGAGGTAGTGAGGTGGCATTCAGATTCTGAATGCATTTGAAAGCAGAAGTCAAGAGTGTTAATATTGCTGTCTGGCCTCTAGACCTCACTGGCCCCTCAGATTTCCCTCAGCATTCCTTGTCTCTGTGGTTTGTATTCTTTAACTGAAGGGCTTGGTTTCTTAGAGCCACAAAGTAAGTTGGACTATTGACAAATGAAAACAAATCCATCCCTGAGTCAAAGGGCATGCCCTCCTAATAAAGACTGGTCAGCAATATTAAAGGAAGTTGGATCCAGCTCAACATCCCACCTTTTCTAGGAAGTCTTACTTCACACAGTGTGATGTCTGCCTCCTCTGAACTCAAGGGCAGTCCTTATCTATAGTAGTAATATCCTCCTGACATGAGTCTAGTACTCTACAGTTGTTTTATAGCATTTGGGGAGGTCTTTTGTGAACCCTAGACTAGATTATGCCCCCTGATCTACTTTCCCACTGTATCTTGTTCTTATTCTATTATAATTCTCACTACATTTTATTGCATCTATAATAAAATGATCTTATCTTTAATTATCTTTCTTGCTAGATGGAAAAGCGTTATGAGGAAAAGACAATGTTATACCCCTGCCTCCTAACACAGTGCCTGCTTCATAAAAGGTATTCAGTATATCCCTACAACTGAATGAATTCAATGAGCAGTAACTCTTTTAATTTTCAAAACAATTCTTGACCAAGTGAGTGTTATTGTCACTACTTCATTCATGAGGGAAAGGAGCTGTTGAGATTGTGGTCACAAAGCTAAATAGTGGAGGAACTAACTGGGAATGAGATCTCTGCTCTTTCCACTCTGTTCTACCTGGAACTTGGAAGAAACATCCATTCATTGAATCGGTCAACAAACATTTACTGATTATTTCCCATATGTCAGGCTTTATTATGAGGACATGTATTCGGGGTTGGGGGAACATTCCCAAAACAGTAGGATTTGTGTTCAGATGCTGGTAACCAAAAGCAGGGAAATGGACATACGAAGACATAATTTCATTGTAGTGTGGTAAGTATCAGGGGAACTCCTAGGAGGAATGTCTAACTGCCTGGGTGAGGGAAGGCTCAAATGGGTCTTTTTGATAGGGGTTTGAAAAAAGAGAAAAAGTATTTCTCTAGGAACAGAGCAAGGGAGGTTATTAAAGGAGGAGACTGATGGCTGGCACCTGCAAAGCTGGGTAACTTTGTTTCCTGTTCTGTTGCTGACACTCCCATCCCACCCAAGCCCCAGCAGCTGGCTTCAGAAAATAAAGGAATCAGTCTCAGGAACCCAGGCTTGCTTAATTCAAAAGCGGTCAATGCAATAGGAGACCCACAGTGTGGAGCCAGGTTGTGTTATAACATCCCCATAGCTTCTCTACCTGGGCTACCATATACAGGCTGAAATATCTGTATGAATGATATTTGTTGGATTCAGGCGACAAGGCTCAACTCTCTCTATCCCACACAATGGCCCCAAAACCTCATTTCAATCAACATAAGATAATTTTTGCTACAAATGAAAGAGCATTGGAAGTCACCTGACATGGAATAACGTGAGAGCATTGGAGCAAGGGAAGACTGCTGGTTTATTGGAATATGGGAGAAGTTGCCTTCAAAGACTATAACAAACTAGCCAGGACAGTCAGCTATCTCCTCACAGAGACATGGCACAGAAGGGCAGTCAGGAGAAGTAGGTTATTGTCATACCATATTAGGAATTTGGGGAAGAAAAGAAATTACCATAAGCAGTTCAAGTGACAGGAAAATTTTAAGTAGGGAAGTATGGTGATCATATTTACATTTTAGAAAGATAATGGACAATGGTTTGTATTTGGGGAACAGAAGACAGAGGCAGGGAGATTGTTTAGAAGGTTAATGAAAAATACCAGTGAGAGATGATGAGGCATCTATCTGGGTAATGAGAATGAAGAGGAGGAAATGGATTCAGAAACTATTTAGGAGATGGAGTCATCAAGACCTGGATGACTAATTGCATGTAGGGGGTGAGAAATAGGAAAAGGAGAGAATGACTCCTGAGTTTCTGACTTGGGAAAGTGGTTGGATGGTGGTTGAAAGAAGAGAAGGAGAATGTGTGTGTGTGTGCGCGCGTGTGTGTGTCTGTCTGAAAAGAAGAATTCAGCTCTGTTAACTATTGAAGTGACTGACCATAGGTACAGGTTTCCACTGGGTAACTGGATACATGGTCTGCAATCTGCAATTCAGAAAATTCCAGGCTAGAGATAGTAATTTGAGAGTCATCAGAGTTTAATGGTAAGTAGGAGTAGATGAGGTAATCCAAGGAGACCATATCGAGGAGGACAGGGCTGAGACCCAAACGTAGGGAACATTAACATTTAAAGGCAGTTGGAAACAGTTGCCCATGAAGAAGACTGAGGAGTCAAGACACACAGACTCCAAACTCTAAACACCACCGGGAGCCTTAGGTATTCTAGCTCAATTGGAATTGCATTTGGCTGCATATAACAGTGGGTTAATCAACTAACTTATCCAGAAGGCAATCCAGGCAGGGCTTAATGAAGTCAGCAAGACTCATGCTCCTTGCAGCTCTTTTTGTCCTCATGGCCATAAGATGGCTGCTCCACCTCAGACAGTAAGCCCTCATTCCAAGCAGGAAGAAGGGGAAGGGCAAGGAGCCAAAGGCATATGGCAAGCCTCCCCCTTTTTATCAGGAAAGCAATAGTTTTCTGAGAGGCCCCATCTACTAACCTAAAAACTGCAACTCATCAGCCAGGATTGGGGGTATGAATATCTCATTGTGTGGGTACCTGGAGGAGATGAGGTGTTTTCTTTTTTCTTTTCTTTTTTTTTTTTTTTCAACTTTTTCTTTGGAAATAATCTCAAACTGACAAAAAATTTACAAAAAATAGTACAAAGAATTCTTGTATACTTTTCACCCCAAATTCCCACATATTAACACTTACTTTATTGTTTTTTCTCTCTCTCTCTCTCGTGAACATTTACTCCTACATACTTCAGCGTGTGCTGCCTACAAATAAAGATCTTCCCTTACATAACCATACTTCAGTGATCAGAATCAGAATATTAACATTGATAAAATGCTTTTGTTTAATCTGCAGCTTTTGCTAATTGTCTCACCGATGTCCTTTGTTGCAAATAAATTCTTTTTTTTTTTTTTTCCTAGTCCAGGAACCAATCCAAGATCACACATTGCATTTTGTTCTCATGTTGTTTTTAATCTACTTTAATCTAGAAAGTTCTTCAAACTGTCTTCATCCCTCATGTCATTGACATTGTTGAAGACCGCAGGCCAATTACTCTGTAGAACATCCTTTATTTGGATTTATCTGATGTTTTCTCATGATTCATGTCATGTATTTTTGGCCTGAATACTACAGATGTGATATGGTGTCCTTCTCAGGGCATATTAGGAGGTATGTAATTTGGTCTGTCCTATTACTAATGGTAGCAATTTTGATCACTTGGTTAAGATGGTATAGTAGCATTGGTCATATTTTCCTAGTACAAGGTCACTATTTTACCCTTTGAAATTAAAGTAATGAGAATCTGTAGGAGGTCTTCACAGATTGTACAAATATGTTTCTCATCAAACTTTCATCTACCAGTTTTAGCATCCATTGATGATCTTGCCTGAAATAATATTATGGTCACTGCAAAATGGTGACGTTCTAATTCTGTCATTCATCCTCTAATTTATTAGTTTGCTCTTTACCAAATAGAAGAACTCTTTTTCCTCCTCCATTTGTTTGTTTCAGTATGGACTCATGGATTCCTATTCTATTCAATGGGTTATACCCACTGCCATCATTGTTTTGATGCTCACGTTGTTGCAGATTGGCCGTGGGGAGCCCCCTTAATCTGACTTCTGTGTCCTTTTGACTTGCCCCCACCAGGTTTTGAGCACTTTTCTTATTTGAGATGGTTATTTTTAATAGTGCGCATTACCTCCTTGATAAAATCAGGCTTCTGTTAGTAGAAAACAAAAGGAGGAATGAAGATTGTGTGGGCAACCAGTTGTGTCTACCACACCTTGCTCCTCACCAGCCAAGAGCCGTGGCTTGAATCCAGCTGACAGCCTTGCTTTGTTCTAACAAAACAACGTTGTGCCCACATTCCAAAAACAGCCTCGAGGCCATGTAATTCATCCATGTCTTTCCTCATTGTAATCCTTTATCACCATCCAAACTGAGTGCTCCTAAGGCCAGGTCTCCTGTGTTGCACAACTCCTGGGGGTGCCATTCATATAGTAGACTATGGATGATACACAAGAGCAAAGGCTGGCAAGCTTTTTCTTTTCTTTTTTTTAAGTATATTTATTTTTGAGAGAGAGAGAGAGAGAGAGAGACAGAGAGAGAGAGAGAGAGAGAATCCCAAGCAGGCTCCACGCCATCAGCACAGAGCCCGATGTGAGGCCCAAACCCATGAATTGTGAGATCACAGATCATGACCTGAGCCAAAATCGAGTTGGACACTTAACCAAGCCACCCAAGCGCCCTTGACAAACTTTTTCTATAAAGAGCCAGATGGTCCATATTGTCAGCTGTGTGGGCCATTTGGTCTTTGTCGCCAGTACTCAACTCTGACATTGTAGTGTGAAAGCAGCCATAGAAAATATGTAAATGAGTCAGCATGGCCATGATACAAGAAAACTTTATTTATAGACACTGAGATTGAATTACACATTATTTTCATGTATTGTGAAATGTTATTCTTTCAATTTAAAAAATTATTTAAAAATGTAAAAACCAGGGGTACCTGGAGGGCAGAGTTAGTTAAACATCTGACTCTTGATTTTGGCTCAGGTCATGATCTCACGGTTCATTAGACTGAGCCCTGAGTCAGGCTCTGCGCTGAGCATGGACCTTGCTTAAGATTCTCTCTCTCTCTCTCTCTCTCTCTCTCTCTCTCTCTCTCCCCGCCCCCCTCTGCTCTACCCCCACTTGCACATGCACATACACTTGCACTTTCTCTCAACAAGAAAATGTGAAAAAAATTCTTAGCTCGTGGGCTTTTCAAAAATAGGCAGCTGGCTAGATATGACCGTAGTTCCCCACTCCCTTCCCTGTTCAACCTGAGTTGTCATATATGGTGGCCCTGCCTCCAGCTAGGTCTCTTCTCCCTCACCTTAATCTAAATCTGCCACCTTGCTCTGGGCTTTGTGCCTACCTTTTGCCTTCCTCTTTCTCAGGTCTTTCCTCTGTGCCTCAGAACCTCCGTTCAATTGTAAACTTCTTTTCACAACCTCCTAGCTCCTTCTTTGCCTTCCTGCAAAGTAAACGTATTCCCTGAGGGATGTTCCTTGTTGAATCCTAGAAAGGCTGCTACTTCTTTTCTCATGCCCACAACCCATGGGCATGGGAAGTTCTGTTGACATTCTCCACATTCCTTAATTTTACTTCTACACCTTCACTCTTGCAAAACCCCCTTCTCCTTTGAAGCCCTTATCATCAGGATTCTTTGAGCAATTAGCTAACACACATTGAATGATATCCTCACAACCATTAGGAGATAACTACCATTATTATCCCCATTTTGGAGAGAGGCACAGAGAGGTTAAAGTCACACAGCTAGTAAATAGCAGAGCCAGGATTCTAATCCCAGCAGTCTATGCTGCTTGCCAAGATGTTATATGGCCTTTCTTTATGATCATGTACCACGTGGATAATTACTCTCCATCCTAGTTTCACTATTATCAGTCAGGTACATGGGCAGAAACAGATGCACACTCAACTTGAGTCCTTTGAAGAGGATTGAATAGAGGAACTATTTACGAAGGTGTAAGGCAGTCTTTCTCACCCTTTTTTCATTATCATCTACCCTAAGGAGAAAATTTAAATTAATTTACTAATTAATTTTACTAATTAAATTAACTTGAATTAATTAACAAGACACCCAGCTCACCCTGACCCAATCCGTTCTTCCTGCTATAAGTGAAGGTCTTCCTAACCGCAAACAGTGGTGCCTCTGGGACAAGGAGCTAGATGGCGGGAGGAGGGCAGGAGAATGACCTTCCCAGCTTTTGAATGTCCTACAAGATGCTTGTATCATCTAATTTTAAAACAAAATGTAACTTTAAAAATCGACCTAAAATGCAAATATGGTCATTCCTTCCCATGCTCAAAACACTTCAGTAGCCCATATGCTGCCAAGTTAAAATCCAAATTTATTCACGTGTCACACAAGGCCCCTGGCATACTTGTTTAGCCTCATCTCCACCACTTCTCATCTCATGGCCTGTGTCCAGCCATGTGAACTACTGACAAGTGAATGCATTCTCCAAGCAGCAATCTTCCTTTGCTGCCCGGTTGCCCATAATGCCACTTTGTATCAGTCTCCCCTTTTTCATACACCTGCAGTTTCTCCGTAGTAGAATGTGAAGCCTCTCCTTCCCGTCTTCTCCCTGGCGAATTCTTCATCCTTCAAGATTCAGTTAAAAAAACTTCTCCAGATTCTCATGAGATTAGCTGCGCGACTTTCTCCTCTGTGCCACCGCTGTCCAGTGTAGTGATGAAGAGTACAGGCTCCGATATAAGACCGTGTGGGTTTAAATCCTGGATTTGTTACGTATCAGTTGGTGACTTTTGGCAAGTTATTTAACCTTTATGCTTCCATCTCCTTATTTGGAAAATGGAGATTAGAATAGTTCCTATCTTAGAGGAAGAGTATTCATTTACCAAATATTTACTATCTATTGTGTATCGAAACAGACAAAAATTCTTGCGCCTGGGGGCGCAGAATTTATATTAGATTTTAGAGCAGGGGTTGGCAAGCTACAGCCCCTGCGGCAAGTTTAGCCACCTGTTTTGTAAATAAAGTTTTATTGGAGCACAGCCATGCGCATTTGCTTATAGATCATCTATGGCTACTTCCATGCTAAAATGGTTTGAGTTGAGGGGCTGCAACATATATCACTGTGCCTGCGGAGCCAAAGATATTTACTTTAAGAAGATACTTACCTTTAAGGAAAAGTTGGCTTACTCCTGCCCTGGTAAGATTGAGTTCATACATGTAAAGTGTTTAAAATTTAAAAACATTGCCTGATACTTAGTAAGCACTCAATAGATGCCCACTTTATTATCATGCATACCCTTACAGTAGAATTTTTGCTGAATAAATGAATAAACAGAAGTAAAGAGGAACCAGAAATTGGGGTCATGGAAGCGACTGGAGGAAGAGTTTTAAAAAGGTGGAAGTCGGCAGCTATGTTAGGTGACAAATCAATACTGAAGAAAGACTGTCAGATTTGGCAATCAAATGAAGTGACCTAACCAAGGAGCAACTTGTATGAAACGGTGAGGACAAAAGCTAGACTGTGGTGGGTTTAGGAGAGAATGAAAATGAGGAAGAAAGTAGACATTATACATTTATAACGTGACAACTATATGACAGCAAGTATTGAGATAAAAGTGAACACACTTGGTCTGCCACTTGGAATTTTTAAAAATCTACTAGCCCAAAATATCAAGTTTATTGAAATATTGGGGTATATGATGGATCTTCTGCTTATCTTTCAGCTGTTTATTGTTAGGTAAAATGTCAATGGTTAAAATTCAAGCCCATAACTAACAGAACTTCAGGCAGAAATTTCAAGTCTAGAACCATTAAAAGATTTATGATGATATTGATAGTAAAGCAATGTTTGTTTCTTTTGTGATCTTAATCATTGCATGAACTTAATTGGTTTGAAATGAGATTTCAATGCAACCAACAGTATAAATTTGCCTATAGCACATTTATTATAATCCAAAAAAACCTATACGAGCATTTTTTTTATTCATTCCATAAACCTTTGCATGTATTACACATTCTGGTAGACTTAGATATGTGTATATAGAAAGAATTTAGTTTATTTGGTCATTCCTTTCCCCATCCCATCCAGGAATTTAAGAGTTAGTTGGTGAAGAAGCTAGTTGAGCAAATAGGTTCAATATTTGTTATAGATACTAGGGTAGAAGTTCAGACGGGTACAGCAGAGGCACAGAAGAATAAAATATTTTATATGAAACTATTTTGCCATCTGTCACCTATTTTTGCCAATGATTTTTACACCTATGCATTGTGTACATGAAGACGAAACAGAATGTTATCAACTCACAGCTGCTTCCTGGAAAACACGAGACATTTAGGACTCTGAATACATGCATATTATTACCGAGGGTTTTTTTTTTAGGGGGTTACAAAAGAGTTAGGTTTAATATGATCTTGTTTTTATTAAAGTATACACTGCATATTAAATTAAAATATATACTATATATAGAAAAAGTCTGTAAAGATATACATTTAAAATATTAACGGGGCGCCTGGGTGGTCAGTCCATTGAGCATCCAACTCTTGATACCAGCTTGGATTGTGATCTCGCAGTCATGGGATTGAGTCCGGCATCAGGCTCTGTGCTGAATGTGGAGCCTGCTTGAGATTCTCTCTCCCTCTCTCAGAATAAATAAATAAAATATTAGTGGGTTATATCTGGACGGTGGGATTATTAGGATATTATTTTCTTCACTATCCTTTTTCGTGCTTCAAATGTTTGTACAATGAACAGGGCTTACATTTATAGTCACAAATAACAATGGAACAAAACCATGGAGTTTTAACCACCACTTCTTACAAGCATTCGGCATGCGTACATTCAAGCACACAGAGACCAGAGGTTTTTATGTTTTTATAGATTGTCCAATATTTAGTTGTTACGTGTACAGCAACAAAAATTTCTCAGCCTACAAATGTCAGCAGATAACATCTCAAACAGACGTGTGTAGAAGTCAACTCCATCGGTTAGTTCTCTTCTGCGAGGTGGCAAACCATCCAGGCACCGGCCACTGAAACACTGGGATGTACTTAAAACAGGGAGTGTACACAACGAATGCATACTGTGTGAACTACTCAGTTTGGCCTCAAGCAGCAAGACATTGGTAAAAAGTGGCTTAAGCAATAAAGATTTACTGTCTCACAGAACATGAAATCCAGAAGGAGGTGAGTTCCAGATCCGGTTAACTCAGTAGCTCAGCAATTTCAGGATTCTGGGTCAGGCTCTCCTTGGACTTTCCTGGCTTTCTCCTTCTGGTTAGCACCGAACATCACTGCCTCACGTGAGAACTGAAGGCAGGAAAAGCAAGGCATTCTCCCCTCACTCCATCTCTCTTTTTTCCAGTGATTCAAATCTTTCCCAGAACTGAATTTCCCTACCAGACATCTTCCTACATTTTATTGGCTTCAGTGTGACAGTTCAGTGTAAGGAAAAATGGGTTGGGGGGGGGGACTATAATCGAAAGAAAATAGCAGAGTCACCCCTAAACTGAGAATGGAGAGAAGGATTACCATTATTGCCCTAGACCAACAGTGTCCAGTAGAATTTAATGTGAGCCACAATGCCAAATCCTGAGTAGACTTTGGCTAAAAAGAAGGCTTCATTTTCTCCTTCACGAATGAGCTACAACATTAATAAGCAACATTGCCTCCCATGAGCTAGAATTAGAAGCACCAAGGGTACATCTGGAAGTATTCCAACAAAGACACCTTAGTCATGGAACCTGGACTTTGAATTCCTGTGTTATGGTTCTAGATATGACCCTGCCTATCTGTGTGGTCTTAATTGAGTCATGTGGCTTATCTGGGCTTATCTGCCCCAGCTTCCTCATCTTAAAACAGGTGGTTCTTTAAAATGTCCTTTGCATTCTAGTACTACAAGATTTTGTACTACTGTTCAACTGGGACTTTCCCAGCCCTTTATCTGACATCAGCAAGTTGGGCCAGTGACACGTGGAAAGTTATTCAGAAGGGTACACTTTCGGATGCCATGGGGCAAAATGCACTTTTAGAGGGAAAGAGAGAAGGCCAGCCACAGGGGCTTGTCATTCATTCATAGTAAATATTATAGGACACCCACTATGTGCCCTAGTGATTCTAGATGGAGTAAGAGAGAATAAGTAGTCTCTGCTGTCAGAGAGCTTACTATCTAGTGGTAAGGTAATAGAGATAAGTAGATACACAATTACATAATGCACAAAGAAGCCCAGGATAGAGGAAGATGAGGCTGTATCCTGGATCACCTAGCCCCACGGAGGGGAGGCGACAGAACCTCACTGGAGGAAGTGATACCCAAGGGATGCCAAGAAGAAAAGTACTTGGTTGGCCCTCGTGGCACTGTGGGAAATTGCCTGGCCTCCAGGGCATCTCACCCTGTAATTTATTTGCTTTTCTTTTCTCTGACGTACTGTTTTTCTATTCCTTTCTTCAGTGCATGTGTCCAGATGTCTGTATGTCTGGGATCAGGTGAGAGCACCACAGAGAAACTCTTGCAGCAAACTGACAGTTTCTATTTCAGATCTTTCCACCACCTCCACTACCATCACTTACACCACTATCACTTCTGCCTTCATTATCACCTCTCAACACCTCCATCATCACCACCACCACCATCAACATCACTACCACCTCAACATCCTCATTATCACCTCCACCACCAAGAGTACCACCTCTGCCACCATCAAAAAAGTATACAAGTAGGGGCGCCTGGGTGGCTCAGTCGGTTAAGCGGCCGACTTCGGCTCAGGTCACGATCTCGTGGTTCACGAGTTCAAGCCCCATGTCGGGCTCTGTGCTGACAGCTCAGAGCCTGGAGCCTGCTTCAGATTCTGTGTTTCTGTCTCTCTCTGCCCCTCTCCTGTTCACCCTCTGTCTCTATCAAAAAAAAAAAAAAAAAAAAGAAAAGAAAAAAAGTATACAAGTAAGCCTTGTTTTAACTAATCTCAAAAGTGTGTATAAAGTCTGAGCTAATATAATGAACAAATTAGGGGATTTGCTTTTCCAAATTATTCAATCTACAGCAACCTTAAGTAGTTGCTTCCCTAGTATTTTTTTATATGTGCATTGGTTTACAAACTTTTTTTTTTTTTTAATTTTAGAGAGAGAAAGCATGAGATGGGGAGAGGAACAGAGGGAGAAAGAAAGAATCTTAAGTAGACTTCATGCTCAGCACAGAGCCCAATGCAGGGCTCGATCCCATGACCCTGGGATCATGACATGAGCCAAAATCAAGAGTCAGATGCTCAACCGACTGAGCCACCCAGGCACCCGAGTTTACAAACATTTTAACTGTCCAGATCTCTTTAGGAATATACTTATTTTAAGAAGCAAGGCACATCACAGACAGGATTTTCATGCTGAGAAAGAGGACAAGCATAATGAGCTGAAAAGGCCTTTTTCCTTATTCATTAAATTATTGAGAAGAGTTTTGGAGTGCCTGGGTGGCTCAGTCAGTTTGGTGTCCAACTTCGGCTCAGGTCACGATCTTGAGGTCTGTGGGTTGAAGCCCCGTGTAGGGCTCTGTGCTGACAGCTCGGAGCCTGGAGCCTTCTTTGGATTCTGTGCTTCCCTCTCTCTCTGCCCCTCTCCTGCTTGCGCTGTCTCTCTCTCTCTCTCTCTCTCAAATACACATTAAAAAAAAAAATTATTGAGAAGAGTTTTTTGGCACACACAAATCTACTCAACATTAAGCAGTTTTAGTTACTTGGTCATAAATCAGTAACTATAAAGGTGGAAGTTAATTCTATCAATAGTAGTCCTATATATAAATAGTAACTTATATATATAAATGATTCATATATTTATATACTTACACTTATATAT
Source organism: Felis catus (assembly GCF_018350175.1). Classification (NCBI taxonomy): domain Eukaryota; kingdom Metazoa; phylum Chordata; class Mammalia; order Carnivora; family Felidae; genus Felis; species Felis catus. The sequence continues at coordinate 82,949,422 of NC_058370.1, read as the reverse complement.
TTTATGTGAATCATGTATTTGTATACACAAATATACAATACTTATAAATGTGATCAATGTATACTGCTATTATAAATATCCTTCCCTAATTATGAAACTTGGGTTAGAGACTGAAGTAGACTGTAAAAACGATTACAAATTCCTCGCATCCTTGCGTGTACATCCCTTGCTTGCTACATACTGCGCTACTCTTCTTATCAAGGAGAGTCTATTTCCCCACTCCTTGACTCTTGACTCTGGGTTGGTAGTGTGACTTCCTTTGTTGTTGGGATATTAACAAATGTGCCACAAACAGAGGCTTGAAAAATGCACACACTTTGGGGTTTGCCCTCTCTTACTGATTTGGGAACCCTGCCACCCCACCGTATGATCTAATCTGGGTTGGCCTCCTGGAGAATAACAGATCATGTGGAGCAGAGATGAGCTAGTCTAGCTCAGGCCCCTGTGAGATAGATCAGCTCACCAAATCACCAGATATATTAAAGACCATCCTAGACCATCCAGCCCCAGCTGAGCTGGGCAAGGCCAAAAGAGCCACTAAGTCAACAGACCAGAGCCTCATGAGATATAATAAAGTGTTTATTGTTTTAAGCCATGAAATTTTGTGGTGGTTATACAGCAAAAGCGAACTGATACAAGAACCATACATTACTGAGTTTATTGGAGCCACAGTTGCCCCAAATATGATTTTTCATTTTCTTCCAATTCTCAGAGCTCTGATTCTCTTTCAGTATTAAGCTTCTTTTCTCAGTATGGTCTTTACAGAAGAAAGAGGGTGGGGAATAAAGGTAGAAAAAATGAGGCATGATGTTAAGAGTGAGGAGGAACAGATGTGAATTATAGAGGTGATGGTGACACCAAAAACAGAGGTTGCTACAACTCATACAGTGGTGGCTAACTTCCTGGGAGAAGGTCACTCTACAAAATCGGAATCTCTATGAAACTCCCTGGCACTGACCCCAGATGTCCCTATGTTCAATTGCAAACACACATTCTAAAATTCCCCTTCTGTTCCATTCCTTAGTTCCTCTCAAATCTTTTTCACGATCCCAAATATGGCTTTCTATTTTGGTAGTTAGAATTTTTTTGGCTATAAGTGACAGAAACCAAATTTGATCTTCAAAGTCCAGATCATCCTTAAGCTTTAGGCGAGATTGAATTCAGTTGCTCAAATGATGTCCTCAGGGAACTGTCTCTCTGTCTCTGTCTCTAGGTTCTGCTTTCCTCTGTGCTAGCCTCATTGTATCCCTTAATCCCAGACCTATTTTGTAGGTCCTAGAGTTGAGTGGTGACAACTGTCAGTTATGTCTCCTCATCTTTGGGAGACCGAACCTTCCTCCCCTTCCCCACCGGTTACCCTAATCACATGAAAGGCACCAAGACTCATCCAATTTTCCAAGTCAAAAACTTGGAAGTTATCCCAGACTTCTCTGTTGGTCCCCACCTCTAATAGATCCGAAAGCCAAGTCATTTCTACCCCACCCGTGTCTTTGGAATTGGTTTTCCCTCTCCACGGCCACTGCTACTGTGCGTTGTCATGCACTGTTACCCTGTCATGGAAGAAGAGAGTTTCTTCCTAACCAGTCTTTGTTTTGCTTCCTACAAACCATCCTCCATGCCTGGAGGAATCTATAAAAACATGTAAATTTGAGTGTAGCATTCCCTGCTGAAAAAGTTTGGTTATGGGGGTACCTGGCTGGCTCAGTAGAGCATGTGACTCTTGATCTCAGGGTTGTGAGTTGGAGCCCCATGTTTGGTGTAGAGATTACCTAAAAAATAAAATCTTAAGAAAAAAAAAAAGTTTGGTTATGTAACTTGTGTAAACTGCTTTATAAAACTGGGGTACAAACATGATCCCACTGGGTGATTTTTCCAATCACTTGAACCCCTTGCTGCTTGGTTGGTAGAGAGCCTAGTTAATTTGGATGGAGTTCCCTAGAAACAGAGCCTGAGCTAGGGGTAAGTGTTGTTATTTTAGGGGCCTCTGCTCCCTGCCACTTGGGCTGTGGCTATGCTCACTGTAACTCAGTCTGCCTGCCAGTCTATACTACAGTCTTAGGCAGGAGATTGGGAATTGGTGTCTTTCCTCCTAAGAGGCCCAGAGCCCCCCACTCAAATTGCTGTGCCCAGTGACAAATTCTGCCTACGTGGGGTCTCAAAGAGGGGCCTTAATCCAGTCATAAAAGATTCATGCAGAGGTCAAAGACACAAATGCCTGTAGGAGCCTGAAGCTTGACAGATAAGGCAGAGGCCACCCAAAACAAACAGTTGTTACCATGCAGGAATTTGGCACTCACAGTTGCTACACCTTTGGATCTTTTCAGGAGCCACAAATCTTAATTTTTAAGTGAAACATTCTGATTTTAAACTGTTAGCTTAATTTTAATTTTAATTTTAATTTTAATTTTTAAGCAGGAGAATCAAAACATGTCTAGGGCCTTATCTGGCCCTGGAGCTATCAGTTTGTGAATGCGGTTTTATGCCCTAAATCCTAGAACAATGAATGCCCACTTGTCTCACATTTGCATAACTATGGGGCCACTGCAAAGAATTGGGGTTGACAAAGATCAACTGTGAACCAGCTACAAAAGGTTCCCTGACTTCAAGACGGTCTAAAGTCCTTTAGTGTGGCCTACGTGGCCTCCCTGACCTGGCTCCTAGCCTTCTCTGGGACTTGTTACTCCCGCATTCCCCCACATGTCTCACACCTCAGGGCTTCTGTGTTCACTGGGCTATTCCTGAGGCCCTTACTTCGAGTTATCTAATCAACACTCACACCCTCCTTCAAGATCGGATTCAAGCACCCCCTTTCTCTGGACAGCCTTCCTTCCCCCAACTTCTGCTTTCTCCCCGGCTTACTCCAGGTTTTAGAGGGGTACCCCACTGCCCTAACGTTTTCTTTACAGGCCTGTTGTCCCACCCGACCTAACCCCTAGAGGGAGGGACCCTGGGTTTCTTTCCTCACCTCTGTATCCTCATTGCCTCATAGAGTACCCACACTTTTAAGTGCAGATTGGAGGAATGGGCCTCGAATTTGAAAAATAATGAGCCTAACCATTGCCTTTCACACGCCAGAAACCCATTGGCAAAGAACTGGTAACTTCTGAGAAAAATTGAAACTTCTTTAAGAGAAGACTGGAGGGAACCCTCTGCATACTTTCATTTTTAAAATGACCACACATTTGTGAAATATTTGTTGCAAAGAAATAAGTGTTTATACTTCCTCAGCTTTGGACATAACTGAGTTCTATGAATTCTAGAACTGGAGAACAGCTGAACTGACTCCTTGCATTAGTTCCCCCGCCCCCCCCCCCCCCCCCCCCCGTCTCAACCCCAGAGAACCTCAAAGGTCCCAGGGCTCTTACTGTCAGGACTGTTGGCTGCCTCAGAGGAGAGACCAGCTGCTCTAGAATGAAACAGTACTTCTACAGAGACGGCGGCCTACGTTAGGAGAGCGAGCAGCCACAGTCGAAAGACCCTTTGAATTCGCTCTGAAATCGACTGAGGCTGGTAGAGGTGTAAACTGAAACTCCAGAGGCTAACCCTAAGCGGTTACATTTTCTCGACCAAAAGGTTTCCCAGCCCTGTCACTCATTCCCTGCTTTCTTTCCCTCCCCAACGCGCACACACAATTTTGGTGGACCGCTGCACTTGACATTGAGCCTGTCTCCTACCTGCAGTAGGGCACCTCGGGGAGCCGCGAGGTTGGCGTTTCATTCATAATATATGACCTCAAGGGAGGAGGGAGACAGGGACAAGAGCCTTTCATCTCTGTTACTTAAAATCCCAGCAGCGCGACGGAAAAGGAAAATGAGCTGGGAGTGAGCGGCATCGGGGCAAGTATGGCACGATAACGGTACGAGCAAGCGCGTCAGAGGCCCGCCCGCCGGCTATTTATACTGCGGAGATTATGCAATCTGGCTCCAGCCATTCATGCCCGGACTGGGACGCCCCGCGCCGCGGGGGGGGGGGGGGCATCATTCCCGGGCTCCGGGTCAGTTTCTAAGTTTGCATCATCCCCTTCATTACGAGAGCTTGGGTTTCCATTCCTGCCGGCCGGTCTTGGGGGAGACAGCTGGGCTACAAACTCACTTGGCACACGCGACCGCTTACTTAAACATAGTAAAGGCACCGGGACGCCGAGGCGCGGCCGAGTGGCGCTCGGGGCTGGGCTCAGGGCAGACCGGAAGGAACTGATAAACCCAGCGCTAATGATACCTGCTCCCTCCCCCGTCGGAAGTGTCCTCCTAGCGCCGGTCATTGAGAAATACCGAAGGGGCAGAACGGGGGTGAGGTGAGGACAGGCCTGGGCGCAGCTGCGCGCGCCTCGCGGGGCGGGGAGCGAGCCCGCCGCGGCAGTGGGGCCTTCTGCCGGGCGGGTCGGGCGGTACAAACCTTAGGGCACAGCAGAGTCCTCTCCAAGTCACCCCCGCCCCGCGCGCGCCCCCGGCGGGGCTGGAGGGAGTGATTTACCAGATCCCACCAGCAACCCCACTCGGGGAAGATCTACACTCGCGGCCCTACCGGACCCCGGTAGGAGAGAAGGGGCGAAGGACGCGAACGAGAGAGCGGATCGCCCAGAAAGATAAAATGTCCGCTTCTCCCGGCGCCAGTGCAGGGCAGTAGGGAGCGGGGGCTGCGGCCGGCTTCCGAGTGAAACCAGACCTGCGGGTCTACTGAGCATGCCCATCCAGTGGCCTCCGAGGGTCGCTCCGGTTCCGCGCTCCGGGCTTTCTCCGCGGCCGGCGGAAGGACCCGAGTGAGGGGGGGTGTGGGGGAAATTGTGCTTCCCTGCCCCGGACTCGGGCTTGAGGGGTGGGTAGGTGGGGGTCCTCCTGGGGGCTCCTCTGAGTGTGCGTCAAGCTGTGAGAAGACCGACTCTACTTTTGAAGCTGTACGCTCTCACTCTGAGTCGACACCCATGAATTGATCGTGTTCAGAGCTATCTGCCCCGTTTTGCTGGTTATGGGGGAGAGACACGGATGTGGGTATTTAGCTTTCAGTAACCTTATTAAGTTAAAGTCCTAAATCCCTAGTATTCTAGTAACAATTCTACAGACTTGGGTAACACCCTGCTATTCAGATCAATAAACACATCTGAGTTATTCGCCCAATACTGCCATTTATTTTACGGAGCTGCAGGAGTCAGTAATTGATGGGGAGGACCTGCTAGGAACATTTCCATCAAAAAGTCCTTTTGGGTGACGAACAAGGAAGAAGAGAACTGGAAGAATTTCTTTACAGGAACATGACGGACCGTGAGGGAAGGGGGGTGGCATTTGGTAATACAATTGGCTAGAGAGAAGAAAGGGTTGCCACTGATCTATTTGCAGTGTGCTGCTTATTAACACACTACCTTCACTGTGTAGCCATTTATTCTTCCCAGCAATCCTACCTTGTGGTATTATCCCGACACTACAGATGCCGAACCCAAAGCTCAGAGAACTGGAATCTGGCATCAGGGTATCCAAGTGGAGACCTGGTGACTCCTGGACTTTAGAATGTTTTCCTTTGCTCCTCTGGCTGCCTGGTCTGCCATCTGGGCCATTCACTGCTATTAGCAGGGAACTGGATTAATGAGTGGTGATGACACCAATTCACTTGCCTACCTGCAGAAATTAATTCATCTCACCTGCCACCTTGCCATTTGGGTACTCTGAAAGTGGAGGGTGGAGCCATAGAGATGCCCATTGGATGCATACTTCTGACATGGACAAATGTCTGTTCCTGGAAGTTCAGGAATGACTGAGTGGGATATGTTTCAGCACCCCCAGGAGAAAAGCAATGCCCAAAGGTGAGAACTGGATAGATGCCTTAGCCTTATGGGGATTTAGAGAACAAGGAGATCCTCCTTTGTTCAGTGCTTTCTCATAGACTGTCAATGGCCCCCAAACCTGAGAAAGACAAGACTGGCCTTGTTAGCCCTGTTTATGAAGAAACTGAAGAATTGCTAAGTCTTACTCAAGGTTTCAGGGCTGCTAGGAAATAAACAGAACCCAAGCATTCCTCCCGTCTAGTTCTCTTTTCAGCACTACATACCAGCACTCAGCATCAAAGGTGGGTGAACACCAATCCATGTCCACAAAGATCATGGCTGTGATAAGCATGAACCTAGGGTAAACCACTAGTTTCTCCTTGACTCAAGGTGATACTCTTACTATCTTTGGAACACTTACTTAGAGCTCTCCAAATGCATGTATATACCCCTTACGTATACTAACTATATTTGAGACATATATTTAATCTCTTAATTTGTTCCATGGTTGCTATTTACTTAAAACCTCTGCATGTTTTCTTGGTACATTCAGGAGGATGGAAAAGTCTACTGTGCTTGAAGAGTAGGAAGGAGCGGGGGCTGTATCTCTTGCTCTCTAGCAAGACCCTCAGAAGGAAATACTGAACAGCTATGTAATTTGTGGGACCCACTGCAAAGTAAAAATATTGAGCCCCTGTTCCAACACTATAAATAATTTCAAAATTGCAACAGGAGAGGGGTGGCTCAGTTGGTTAAGCATCTGACTTCGGCTTAGGTCAGGATCTCTGGGTTTGTGGGTTTGAGCCCCACATCAGGCTCTGTGCTGACAGCTTGGGAGCCTGGACCCTGCTTGGGATCCTGTGTCTCCTTCTCTCTCTGCCCTTCCCCGCTCACACTCTGTCTCTCTCTCTCTCAAAAGTAAATAAACATTAAGAGAAAAAAAACAAAAAACAGCAACAGCGGACACTCAAACCAAGTAAAGATCCCTGTGTAACTGGACAGGTTACATGCCAAGGAAGCCAGTCCTGTCTGTTGCCCAGAAAGTGCTGCTTTGGAGAGCATGGGCCCACCCAGCCCCATGGTCCCAGGACAAGGCAAGAAAAATCATTTAAAGACAAAGGGGTGTGTGTTGGGGGGGGGGGGCGGGAATGGATCCAGAAGCTCTCCATCGCCCCATCTGTGCCAAAGCCCACGGGGCTGGTAACCTCTGGCCCAGTAACTACGGCCTTCAAGGGCCTGGGACAAGGGGCATCCTCAGCCAACATTAGAGAGGTTTACTGAATAATTTTTAAAATGTATTTGGGCTTACCTTTTAACCCGAGGAAGTCCATCATTTCTACTGAAATGCAAACGTTTCTGGGCTGTGCTGTGTTGGATTTACTTTTTTTTTTTTAATGTACAAATAACGATTCCTCAAAAACGCCCGTTCCGCTAGCAAGACAAAGATCACAAGATTCACGTGAAATTGAGAAAAAGGCCTCTGCCATTCAGAACCCCGCAAAAAGCACCTGTGCCGCCCCCACCCTCCTGCTCCACGGTTAGGGGCACTTGGTCCTCTCAGCTCGAGCACCCCTCGGCGCCTCCCCTGATCTCCGCGTCTTCGCCCCCGCCCCCCACTATTTTTAATCCAGGGGTTTAGATCGAGGGAGGGAACCAAACTGGAGCCAGATGTGTGCGAGTCCCCGGCTCCCGCCTCCTCCCTATTCTCGGGCATCTTAAAACCCGGAACGTGAGAGAAAAAGGATCCGGAGCTAGACAGACGCGGCACAAACAACTCCACTCCGCTGCTCCTCCGGGAGTGGAAGCCGGTAGGGAGGGGGAAAGGAAGCCGGGCATGCTCAGTAGGCGGGACAAAGTTGTTTTTTTTTTTCTCTCCTTTTTTTTTTTTTTTTTTCTTTCGGTCGCAAGTAGGAAGCTTTTTGCACTCCACCACCTCTGGCCGCTGGGAAGACGTCATCGCTTCCGCCCTACTTCCTCCTCCTGTTGGCGGCGGTGAGAATCCAATATGGAGTAAATCGGTAGAGTCGAGAGATGGGGCTCGGACGGGGCGCCCTGCACCGCCTCCCAGGCGCACCTCCCCCGGCTGCCGACCGCTCCCCGGAACCGTGATTGGCCCGGCCCCCGGGGGCGACCCCGGACCGAGCCCCCACCCCCGGCCGGCCCTCCTCTCCTCCTCCTCTCAGCAGTCCCCGCCGCTCCACGGCGCGCTTGTTTTTCTCCTCCTCTCCCCCACCGCCGTCCCCTGCCCAAATCTCTCCCCTTCTGCCCGCAGCCTAGCCCCCAGAGCCCCTCCTGCCTCGCCCGCGGCGCTGCGGCGCTCACTCCTCCGGCAGCCTGCCTTTGCACCCCTTCCCCAAACCTCACCTCGCGCTCCTGTCGCCCAGCTTCCCCTTCTGCCTTCTGCGGCGCCCCCTTCATCTCTTGCGGCTCCCCCTCCCCAACCAAATCAGGCGATCTCCGGAGATGTGAAGAAGGGGGGTGAACGGACAGGAAGATGAAGGGAGCAAAGCTGCCCGCCGCGGGACAGGCGTCTAGGTGAACAGGAAAATGACCGAAGAAACACACCCGGACGAGTAAGTTTGGCCGCGGGGTGGGAAGAGGGTGCCCCGCGGGGGCAGCGTGGGGGCCGGGGCTGAGGACGCAGGCGGGGACGCTGGTTGGGTGAACTTGGCGTGGGGTGCAGCGACTCGCTGGCCTGTGGGCTTCGGGATGCGAGATTTCTACCCTTGTTGAAGTGAGGAGGGGGCAAAGACTGCTGCGGGCCGGCGGGGGTGCGCCTTGGGTCGGCCGGCTGGTGGCCGCGGCGGGGGCCAAGGGCGAGCGGGTGACCTCGGGGCGGTCCCCGCTCCTTCTCCGGGGACTCACAAACACCCCCTCCCCCCCGAAATCTTTGGCGGCCGGAGCCCAAGACCTGACACCCCCGCTCCGGCTTCCTGGGGTCGGTGGGTTTTCACTTGGTGACTTTGTGACTCCTGCCCCGCCGCTCGCCCCCTTCCTCCCGGGTCCCTTAGGGAGCCCACTGGGGCCCAGGCTCCGCCATTTCGTTTTCTTGAATCGCTCTCATTTGCATACCACATTTTCATTCATAAAAACACGGCGGAGCGAGGAGAGGACTGGGCGCGGACTGCGCGGGGGTCTGCGTGAGCCCGGATCCCCCGGCGGGTCATCGCGCCGGAGCCGCCCGAGGGGTCCCGCGGCGCGTGTGAGCGTGTGTGCACACGCTTGTGGGCTCGGGACAGGCGCCCCGCGGGGTCCGGGCAGCTCGGGGGCGGATCCGAGTCGTGTGCGGCGGGGGCGGGCGGGAGCGTGCGGGACAACGTGCTGCGGGCCTGTGTGTGTGTGTGTGTGTGTGTGTGTGTGTGTGTGTGTGTGTGTGTGTGTGTGTGTGTGTTCGTGTGTGTGTGTGTGTTCGTGTGTGTGTGTTCGTGTGTGTGTGTGTGTTCGTGTGTGGGTTTGTGTGTGTGTGTGCGCGCGTGCACAGGCATTCGTGCCCGGCCCGCGAGCCCGAGGGGAACAATGCTCGGGACACTCCGCTGGAGGGGCTCCGGGTCTGACCCACCGCCCTCCGCGGGATGGGTGCCTTTTTTTCCCAGCCGCAGGCCAAGGTGAGGCTCCCTGCAGCCTTGCGGTCGCGAAATCGCGTTTGTCTTTCTCCCACCCCCGTCCGAGGCGTTTCCAATCGCCGGAGAAGCGGAGGCCGGGCTCCTGGGCCCGGCGCCTGAGGTCGTCGGTTTCGGGTCCGAGTGGTCACCGCACGGTGGCTGTTGCCGCTGCTCAGTGGCTGTGCCCGCCACCAGCCACTTTTTTTTTTTTTTTTTTTTTGTGAATAAGACGCTCTCCTTTATTGTCACATGATATCCTTCCCCTCCTCCCCTGCACATTCATAAATCCGGAGACTGCCTCGGCTCCTTTCATTCAGAGCTGCCATTAGCCAAGGTAGCAGTGGAGCTGGCTTGGGCGTAAAGAGACGGTTGGCAGCCGTGAGGACGCGCCCTGGGGGGAGGCCCAGAGCTTGTCTTCGGGGAAATAGGGGCTTCGGGTAGCTGCTCTCCGGGGTCTTTTGCCCCTGCAAGCATTGAGAGTGCAGGGAGGGGAAGTGACTCAGGGTTGGATGATGGGGAGGGCTTTTCTTGCAGCAGGTGACAGAATGTTGTGCTCTACTCTTAAGAATCTACTTCACTTTTTTTTTTTTTTTTTTTAAATGTCCCTTTATCCTTTGGTGTCTGCTGTTGCCAGGCTGGGCGGCTGGGCGGGAGGGGGTGTTGAGAGGGTTGGTGTTTGGGAAAGGGAATTTCCTTCCTGTGGTCCCCAGAGATATTTGCAGTAACCCCTGGTTTGCCAGACACCCGCAGCTAAAGAGCATCCCGCCTTGTGTGCCTGTCGCTGCCCTCCCACCACCTATGCCGGTGTTTCTATTTTAGGTATTTTGCTTTGTCTTCATAGACTGTTCTTGAAACGGTAAAATGAAAAAAGTTGCGCTTGTAGGGCTGAAATATGGAGGGGAAGAAATATGCTGCTGGGCCTTCCTCCCTTTGGGACTTGACTAATGAACAAGTATTTTTCTGGGTCTTCGTTTGTCCTTGCACACAAATAGCAGTAGTAGCAGGGAGGGACCATTGCCTTGCAACCTCTGGACTTGGGGATTATTGTTGGAGATTGGTTCTACTTGCCCTGCATTGGGTTCCTTGGCTCCATCTCTTGGGAATACTGGCCCGGATTCTCCCTTTCCACCGGGGCATATCAGCTTTGCATCCTACCCCATCTTATATCCAAAGCAAAAGGATTTTGGGTGGAATCACCAGCAAGAAATGACTATCTCTATTTTCTGCTTTCAGAGCAGCTTAGCATGGAACTGGCTGCCCCCACTGCTGTCAGAAGCCCAGTTAAGACAATGGGTATTTGAGGACAGGTTCTGGTTTCAGTTAGAGAAGCAGAAAGCTGTGGTACCTTAGCCCACTGCAGAAGTGGCCTTCCCGGGATTACTTTTAATGCAATGACCTTGGCCTGAGACATGAAATGTAAGCCTGTAAGAGAACAGGCTTCATGGGCTATAAACTGCCATTTGTGGACACTGTCCATTATATTCTTCAAGTTCTTATGTAATGACCCATCTGAAAAATTCCTTTTAAATGTTAATGCCTGGAAGAAGGTATCTCTCTGGGTTACAGAGCTTTGCTGTGATTGCTTTTTTGTTGTTGTGGGGTTCTGTCTGGAAGCTCCAAGCTAAAATCATTGCTTGATTACAGTAGTCATAGTAGCCTAGGTTTTTGCTAGATTTATTTACCCCTCCCCTGTATGAATTTTGATCTTTTATTTTCTCTTCAAATGGCTTTATGTTTGAGTTCCCGCAGATACCTCTTAGAAGTAGACGAGGAGTGTTACATATAAAGAGAATTGGTGACCTCAAACTGGAGACTTATGGGAGATATATTTAGGCTTTAGGTAAAATAGATTTTCTTGATAGTCCATATATATTTGAGGTTTTTCTTAAGTGATACAGATATATAAATGTCACATTTAGCATCACAGTACAATAAGTCAGAATCTTGCAAGTGGCAAAATTGTGCCTAATTTTAAAAAATAATAAATGTTTTGTCTTCTAATGCTCCTTTCCATGTGATTTAAAACTCCGCTAGTAAATATATATGGTAGTCCAGGAAAGCTTGTCTGCTCTTTTTGCCGATTGCCCTAAAAAATAGCTTCCATATAGAAAATACTCTGACCACTCTCTGATCCCACTCCATCTAGAAATGCATGTTAAGGTTTATAATTCCACAGACTTTTTTTTTTTTTTTATAATTCAAAAGTAAAAAGCATCGAAAAACTATTGAAAGTGATCTTTTGTACATAAGAGTGGAAACATTTTTTAAATCCTGTGCAGTTTGTCTATCTTTAAAGCATTTGATTATGGCCATGAATGGTTTGGAAATTCATAGACAAAATGAAGAAACCCTTCTCAAGCAAGCTTAACTCAGGAGACATGGGTGCTCTTTAGCTATTTTGTTCCTCTCATAAACTCTTCTCTGAAACACATATCTCACTGAGAATGGACTTGTAGCTTTGTCCTTAGTCCTGTTTTTCCTAATATTGAAAGGTCTCCCCTTAAAAAAAACTTAAATATTTTTGCTGAACCATTTCAAAGAAATTAGACATCAGAACACCTTATGTCTAGATACTTTAGCTTTCCAAAAGATGAGGATGCTCTTCCAAAGCCTCAATACTATCACACTTTACAAAATTATTCCCTGTTGTCTTTAACATTCAGCCTGATTGATTGAAAAATGTCTTTTACAACTGCCATTTCAGCCAGGTGCCAGTTAAAGATCCTGAGTTAAATGCATTTAATTTATACTTAAGGCTCAAGGCTCAGCCATTTGCTCACTTTCTGATCAAAGGCAAGTTACTTACATATCACCTTGGTTTTACCTGAGTGAATAAAATGAGAGTAAATATTACCAGTCTCATGGAGTTGTGAAAATTAAATGAGATAGCCCATGTAAAGCTTACGGTTCAGCACCAGGCATAAAACAGGTGTTTGGTATTGGCTCTTTGCAGGGCCCTGAGATAGATTTCTTACAGGCTCAGCTTGTTAATTTTCACACAACCCTATGAAGGAGCTACTGCATTTAACTGATGAGAAAGCTTAAATAAAGTTGCTTGCCTAAGCTAGCAAACATTTTTTTATAGTACTTTACTCACTTATTCTTCCCAGCAATCCCCCCCAGTAGATGTGGCATTACTACCCCCATTTATAGATGGGGAAACTGAGGCCGGGAGAAGTTGAGTAACTTGTCCAAGGTCATTATCATTAGTAAGTGAAGGAGCTGGATTGTGACTCTAGCAGCCTGGCTCAGAATGGACTGTTTTTAACCACCATGAGGTACTGTCTGAAAAGAAGACAGCGTGGACAGCCTTTGTCATTCTGACTTCCGAGCTCACACTGTTTCTGTCAGTCTGTCCCTAATTCTTCGGTATTGGGGACAGTCTGTCATGCCGTAATTTTTTCCACTTCCCTTATCTTCCCTGAAAATGATACGAGGCACATACGGAATTAAAGTGAATTTAGGCTCACATACTGAGACTGGGTGGCTCACTTGGTTGAGTGTCTGACTCTTGATTTTGGCTCAGGTCATGATCCCAGAATTCTGGGATCGAGCCCTACCTCAAGCTCTGCACTGAATGTGGAACCTGCTTAAGATTCGGTCTCTCCCTCTCTCTCAGCTCCTTTCCTCTGCTCACACACACACACACACACTCTCTCTCTCTCTCTGTCTCTCAAAAGTAAATTTAAATAAACATGGGCTTGAAAATTCTTTGATACACCTTCAGATAATCGTATGAATTCAGAGTTGGTTATTGCTGGACATTAGCTGTACATTTATTGAAATAACAGTTGTGTAAATTAGACCTGGTACGACAAATATTGATCTAGTTTCTTTGCATCAGACTTAAAAAAGGGATGCTTCAGGGTGCCTGCTTCTCTCAGTCCATTAAGCGTCTGACTTGATCTTGGCTCAGCTCATGATCTCAAGGTTTGTGATATCAAGCCTGGAGTTGGACTCTATGCTGACAGTGCTGAGCTTGCTTGGAGTCTCTCTCTCTCTCTCTCTCTCTCTCTCTCTCTCTCTCTCTCAATAAATAAATAAACAAACAAACAAACAAACTTTTTTTTTTAGAGGGATGTTTTCCTCCACATGAACAGAATCCTTAAATGTTAAAAACATGGAGTTGACTCTGTGGAATTGGAATCTTGGTCCATTCATCAGAAGATCTTGAAAGCAAGACAAAAAAACAAAACAAAACTTGGAAAGACCTTAACAAGCCTGTAAGCCAGGACATTATCATTGTATAAAATTAAGTGCCTACTTTGAGGCCATCCATCTTTCTCTAGGTGGTGGGCTTGGGCTTCTCTCCATCTGCTAGGCTTGTTTCCACAGGGATTTAGCAAGTGCTTCCTCTTTTCTAGCTATGTTTGATCCCCTTTGCTTTCCACTTCCTTTAGCCAAATGAAACGTATACAAAGTGAATCAATAGAAATACCAAAACTATTCTGCCTCAACAGTCTGCTTACTCGTGCTCTTTATTCTGAAATTTTCTTTCTTCCTTCCCTTCAACAAGTGAAATTCTGTTCATTCCCCCCCCCCCCCCCGCCCCAACCAGTTCTGTGGCCATTCCTTTTATGAAGTCCTCCTAGACTTTCCTCACCCTCCACTCTTTGAGTCAAAACTGAGGACTTTTTAGAGCATTTTTTTCCCACACTGTATGGCAGTTATCACCATTTAGCGTTGGGTTCTTAGTAGCTAGATTCTAGGTTCTTAGTAGAATATGAGCTTTTTGGATTCAGGATTACCTCTCAACTGCTTAGTTTTCTAGTTGTTGGCTCAATACTATTGGGCACATTGCTTTGTAAATGTCCGTTGAATTTAAAAAGATGGATTTAATTATTTTAAAGTTCTTTGTCCCTACCAACAAATGCAGAATGCAACGATTACAATCATTGTATTTGGTTAACTTGCAGTGTGTATAAGCCCCCTCTGAGAAAGTCCATGTTCACAGGTATCCTTTGGCTCATTTTGTGGAAATTGGGTGCAGAACTATCTGGTGGTAGTGGTCTGTGATTGATAACTCAAAACCATTTTGATTCCAGTCACTGTTGTAGGAGTTGGGATGTGGAAGATTTTGAGTGCAATAAGCCGGGGCCTGTGTTTCTGCTTCTGCAGGAAAGTCTCTGCAGAAAATCACAATATTAACAATTTGCAGTAGCTGCAGGGTTCTGATGGAGTCTTAACACTTGAAGTTGGAGACGGCCGTGCTGATGAACACCAACATTGGCATACTTCCTATTTTACTGGACTGAACACAACTACACAATCTAACAGCAAAATCCTCAGAAACTGAACAAGATGATAGTAGAGGCAGAGCAGGACGTTTTGGTGTGTGTGGTTATTTTGGCTTGTTTTTAAATAAATTGGGCTCTTGTGTTGTTGTTGTTGGTTTTTCTGAGACGCAGTCATACTGATAAACTCTTGTAAATGTTTCTTTTTAATCAATATTTAAGGCCAGAACACTGATGATTTTTTTTTTTTTAAGGCATTTCCTGGGGCTTTCAGTCACTGGAATAGAAGGACTATTTATACTAGTGCACACAGTGCCCTATGGAGCAAAATGCATTTTCTGTGTGCTTGCCCTAAGATGCTTGAAGAATTGTTGCCATGGCTTGACATGTGTCCCATGTCAGGGGAAGGAAGTCAGGCCAGGATTTTAGTAAAATACTTGATAGTAACTGGCATAGGAGTTCACTAAATTAAGTAGCAGCTGTTGTATAACTAATTTCTCAGGTTGTCTTTGTCAGCAGTGTGTTCGTCTGTGGCGTATCACATACAGGGTAGCAAATTGTGCTTATGTTATTTATGCTACTCTCAAAGGGTAGTTTAATATTTATGTAAAAACAAAATTTCTGCCTTTGCATTCACGTAGAGTGCAGAGGTGAAGAAATGGATCTTGACTTCATCCTAGCATTTTAGAGCTGGAGATTAGAACAAGGGCAGCTTCTAAAATGTATGGCTTTGGCTCCTGTGTGTACTGAAATGATGACTTTTCAAATCTGGTTGTTTTCATTCTTAGATATATTCCCTTTGGTCCATTCCTAAGTGCTTAAATTTAATTATCAGTTTAAGTTTTTTAATTGTCTTTCCTAGTTCATCTGGAAATGACATCTGTGTCTTTTCGTTTTCATTACTTATTTCTCTTATTTCTTTTTCTCCTTGGTGTTGCTTTGGCTCTGGCTTCCAGTATTGATTTTTCAGATAAGCACCACTTACTTTGTATTTGCCTCCCGCCCTGAGAATGCACAAAGAAGGTTGGCTCATCTGCCCTTCTAGGTGTGGGAATAAGAGCTTATTCACCCTTAGGCCCATAACCTTGCAGAGTGCAGAGCCCTTAGTAGGCTTTCTGCAAACGTTTATTAATTGGTTAAGGCAAATACTCATTAACTGAAACATAATTTTACCTTATATCAAAATATAAAATAGTATTCTTACTGTACCTACATCTAAAAAGACTTTGAGGTTGCCTTTTCAAAACTTCCAGGAGGGGTGGAAGAAATACAGCTTTGGGGGTCACGCCCTGCCTCTGCCTTCTACTGACTGAAGGCTCCTGGCCAGTGCTTTAAGCCAGGAGCCCTGGGTTAATGTAAATGCAGCTCACTCTACTGTCTTATTCATAGGCTGTTAAAAAGTGGAAATGAAGGGGCGCCTGGGTGGCGCAGTCGGTTAAGCGTCCGACTTCAGCCAGGTCACGATCTCGCGGTCCAGGAGTTCGAGCCCCGCGTCAGGCTCTGGGCTGATGGCTCAGAGCCTGGAGCCTGTTTCCGATTCTGTGTCTCCCTCTCTCTCTGCCCCTCCCCCGTTCATGCTCTGTCTCTCTGTCCCAAAAATAAATAAACGTTGAAAAAAAAAATTTAATTAAAAAAAAAAAGTGGAAATGAAATTGTGAAGGTAAAGCATTTTAGCACAGTGCCTAATGAATTGGGAATTCAGTGGGACTTCCTCACCTCTAGTGTCTCACATCATGTAGCAAGGTATCCTTTATTTTCAGGATTTACAAGGTAGAGGATATCCATTAACAATATTTTACCTTCACGTTTTTGCGGCAGGAGACAAGATTCTCACTTTATGCCTGTGAGAGCTGAAGTGACCTGCTCAAGGGAGTTTCTAGGAGAATTAGACTCTAGAAGTCATGTTCTGCTTTTTATTTGGCTTTCCAGTGCTGTGCTGGTAGGTCCTTCTAGAGGTAGCACTTTGGTTTTGGTGCTGTAATATCAGTGAGGCCCAGCAGACTACTGGCCTTTTTTACTCAGTGATCCTAGCTGGCAATTTCCTGTTTTGTAGTAGCTTGCTTCCTCTCTTACTGTCAGTGCACTTACCTATAGGAGCATCCTTGGCTTTTTTGCCATCCCTGTCTGTGGTCTAGAAATCCATCACCAATGTCATTCAGATTGTTCCTAAGAGTCAGTAGTCTTCGGATGGGATGGGGGCGGGGGCCGAAGGTTCTTTTAGGAGTAAGTTGGCTTATGACTTGTTTTGTCTACTTGCATGCCATGTTGGTGTTTATGTTTTATATTTTCAGCAAAGAAATGAAGTGAATGCTAGAGCAGAGGTTTCATTTAATCATCAGCATCCCAATAATTTTACTCATTTTTACAGATCTTTTAAAGCTGTGTAAGTGTGAATATAGTCTTAATGTAGTAATTAAATCTTTCTCCTTCACTTAATAGGTTAAATCAAATCTGTGCTTTTTCTTAGGCTCAAAATTCCAAAGCAGGTCTGCTCTGCCAGAGTAGTATTCACTGGCTCAGTGTTACTTTTGGCCCTGAAGGCCTAATGGTTGCCTTCTTATTAATCTGTGTTTAAACGGGTTTCAGATCCGGAGTCTGCTGTTTTTAAACCAGCTTTAAGGCCCTTACCATCCTTTTATGCCAAGGGGATTCAGGGACACCAGATTACAGGTATCCGTTTTGAGTGTGGTAGACTTTGAACCTAAAGAACTTGACTGTGGAAGATCCTTGGACTCTAATTGCAAAGCCGTGTACAAATTATCTCATTGGGTAAAATAACCAGGGTGGTGAGGCTTGAGGAAAGGGAGTGACCCGGCTGTTGAGCGCCATTCACTTACTGCACCTAATGCACAGACACCCAGTCTTCCAGACGGTACCAGAGCTGCGACTCAGGGCGAGTCTCTGTCCTTAGGGAACTCACGTTCTAGAGTGCTAGGCACTTTCTTATGCCTTAGGGGTGTGAGGACAGCATCATCTTGATGATTGACTGCCAGAGTTGTTTTCTCTTTCCTTCCCTTGCTTCTGCAGGGTTCCTCCTAGAGCTGCAAGCATTGGGATCCCAAATTTGGGGTGGGAGGACCTTGTTATCCAGATCGTTAAAGGAGCCACATACCTTTCCCAGAACCCCCCTGACAGATCCTTCAAGTTATTTTTAGGGTGTGTGTGCGCTTTGTGTACACAACACGTGCACTCACACGTGGACGGAATATGTCTGACGGGCAAGGGAAAGATTCAGAGAGGTTAAGTAACTTGTCTGAGGACACAGCAGAATTTGTTATTTTTAGTCCAGGTCCTTTGACTTCAGGTCCCACTTTTGTAGAGTATCCCCTCATAGAGCTTTAGTTTTCTTGTATAAAAAAAACTGTGTGTACAGCTTGATTTATATTACTGTCGAGCAGTTGAAATTAGAACTCACGTTGGATCCCGAAAACACACCTCAAAACTGAGGTGACATTTTTTTCTTGCATTGCTTTTCAGCTCTGAAGACGGAAGCAGGGCCCACAGAAGTGGCCTTTTCTGTACTGATATAAAGGGTGGAGGCACCTGGGTGGCTCGGTCAGTTAAGCGCCTGACTCTTCATTTCGGCTCAGGTCATGGTTTCGTGGTTCGTGAGTTCAAGCCCCACGCTGTCAGCGCAGAGCTTGCTTGGGATTCTCTGTCTCCCTCTCTCTCTCTGCCCCTTCCCTGCTCATTTGTCTCTCTCTCTCACTCTCACTCTCAAAATAAATAAATAAGCAAATAAACAAAAAGGGAAACTATAGGTACCTCTTTGGGAAAGACAACTAGCCACCTTATCCTTGGAAGTCCCTATGAGCAGAATGGATAACCATGCACAGTGTTCTCCTGAACCTGTGGTTTAGCCTTGTTATTTTGAGAGGAGGACCAAACATGAACTTGCATTGGGAATCTTGCAAGATGAGGCATCTGATTTAGTAAGGCCTCAGATTCTGCATTTTTAATGAACTTCCACATGCTGCTGGTGCTCTTGCTCCATGGACCCCACTTTATGAGTAGCAAGGGCCTATCTGTGTTTGTGATGATAGTAAGCTCACAGCTGCCAGGTTTGTGTCTTCAAAGGCGACTTCACATACTTGGCATTTGTTGAAGAAGCTCATTGGACAAGATGGTGCTGCTTATTCACAGAGAGATTATCAAGCAGCCGCTTCCCCATCCCTGGCAGGGTTTCCGGCTTTAAGATCCAGCTTGATTTCAGATGGGCTTGTACTGGAAGAATTTTTTTCTTACCGCTTAAAAAAAGTTCTTGGTGAATGCCAGGAGGCCAAACAGATCCATCACTTAAAAGAAATACGGAGCCCTTAACACGTTGTGTGTAGTGTCTGGGGTCAGCTGGCATGCGGCACCTTCCAGACAAATCCGTCTTGTATGGAAAGCCTGCTGCTCCAGGGCGCGCTCAGCCCTAGAAGAAATCACAGGAAGTAATTAAACAGAGAAGGTCAGAGAAAGAGGAAGTGGTTGTGTTGTTTCTGATGCGAATAGCATTGTTGTTCCTAGGTATCCAGATGCTGGTATTTAAGTCTTCTGGAATGTGACTGCTTGGGGATTTGATTGTATTTAAATTGCAGCCCTTTTAGTTTATTCTTTTAGACAGCAATCTAGTTAGGAAATGAATTGCTTTTAGGTCTTATCAGGAATACCCACGTGCCTAGGCAGAAGTTTTAAGCAGGGAGTTGCTTAGAGCTTGGCAAATTGCACCTAAATGAAATGAATGTCAAGACTATTAGAGGTTAATTTTAGGTGTCTGGAGTTGTCCTTAATTCTCCTGATTAAACACTTTAACATAATAGTTTCCTTAATTGGAATAATGATGGAATATTAGCATGCATATTAAACCATTTACCCAAATTTGAATAGGGTTAAAATGCAAATTATCCATCACTTGTCAGTGCTTACTCTTTAGAGATGATTCCTGGTGAGAGATGGGGAAGAGACTGGAATGTGAATCCACTTGAGGCAGCATTGCTAGGAGAGCCAAGAATAGGCCAGAGGATGGAGGTGAGAGACCCTTTGTTCCCCTAAAACAGAAGTACTAGAAACCCCAGCACTGATGATGGTAATAACTGCAACATGGAGGCAGATGCAGTGGAAATCTGAAAGGAGCGGACTGTAGACCTTCTCGTTGTATCTTCATTAGCCTGTCATATTTTTCGTAGACAGGAGGGACATAGACTAAAGATCTTCCCCTTCCTCCAGCATTTAGACACCCCATCTGAAGTCCTGATCTGATGCCACCACCCAGCAGTTCCCAAACGAGTGGCTGAGAACCCATAAGCACTCTAGCTAGGTGTCTGTGATCCAAATATATAATGTCACCCATTTTTATCTATTCCTCTCTTTCAGTGTACATAGCTGCATTTATAGAATGATAAAACACAGCCTCATCAAAATACAACACAATTCACGGTGAATGTTTGTTGAATATTTTTCTCAACTCACAGATACTAACAAATACAACTGTAATCCCTGGGGAGGGGAGCTGGTCCTTGAATTTTCTCCCTTTGAGTCTTTATGCTTAGAAAATTGGGAATCCTTGTGGCCCTCATTCTGGATGTAAGAATGTAAGTGTGGTCATTCTGTAGAGGACTCATACGTGAGAGGGTTTGTTCCGACTCCAGGGTAGATTGGTTGGAAGGTCTGAGGAAGGTAGGGGCCAAGTTTAGTTGGATGAGGACAAGTTGGAAATGAGTCAGGACATCTCCCCTAGAGCCTTGGCATGATGTGGGGTCTTCTGATTCCCTTCCAGTTCTTGCCCCTTTTTGTTCCCAGTCAGCGTTATCCAACCTGTGCTGTGCAGATCTCAGATGGATACCGAGCAGCAAAGAAGATGGGTACTGTGTTACCATATGCATAAAGCTCTGGGAGTCCAGAAACTTAGGTTCCCATTCCTTCTTTGCCATTAACCTCCTATGCGACCTGAGTTGTCGATCTTCTCTGGACTCTGCTTTCTCATCTCTAAAATAAAGGGTTTGTATAACATGACAATATCGAAGGACTCTTCTAGTTCCTGATACTGCAGGGAGAGTTAATGTTAAAAAAATGTATTCGTATTTATTTGTAAGCATAATATTCTTTTTGTTTTGTTGAAGCATAGCTGATGCACAATGTCACGTTAGTTTCAGGTATACAGCATAGGGATTCAACAACTCTATACCTTACGCTGTGCTCACCAAAGGGTAGCTACCATCTGTCACCATACAATGCCATTACACTACCATTGACTGTATTCCCTATGCTGTACCTTTCACCCTGTGATTTATTTACTCATTCCTTAACTGGAAGCCTGTACTTCTCCCTCCGCTTCACCCATTTGCCCATCCCCCTCCCCTCCCGTAACCACCGGTTTGTTCCCTGTATTTATGGGTCTATTTCTGCTTTGTTTATTTTGTTTTTTAGATTCTACATACGTGTGAAATCTTTGGTATTTGTCTTTCTCTGACTTATTTCACTTAGCATAATACCCTGAGGTCTAACCAGGGTGTTGCAAATGGCCACAGCTCCTTTTTATGGCTGAGGAGTATCTCCTGCTGTGAGTGCATATGCATTTGCCACATCTTTATCCATTCATCTATTGATGGACACTTGAGTTGCTTCCCTAGCTTAGCAATTTTAATAATACTACAATGAATGTAGGGGTGTATATATCTTTTGGAATTAGAGTTTTGTTTTCTTTGGGTAAATACCCAGTAGTGGAATTACTAGATTGTATGGTATTTCAATTTCTAATTTTTGAGGAGCCCCTATACTGTTTGCCACAATGGTTGCACCAGTTTACATTCCTACCAACAGAGCGCAAGTGTTCCTTTTTTTCCGCATCCTTGTCAACATTTGTTATTTCTTGTCTTTTTGAAACTAGCCCTTCTGACAGGTGTGAGGCCATATCTTATTGTGATTTTGACTTGCCTGATGATGAGTGATGTTGAGCATCATTTCATGTGTTTGTTGGCATAATATTCTTTTTTTTTTTTTAATTTTTTTTTCAACGTTTTTATTTATTTTTGGGACAGAGAGAGACAGAGCATGAACGGGGGAGGGGCAGAGAGAGAGGGAGACACAGAATTGGAAACAGGCTCCAGGCTCCGAGCCATCAGCCTAGAGCCTGACGCGGGGCTCGAACTCCCGGACCGCGAGATCGTGACCTGGCTGAAGTCGGATGCTTAACCGACTGCGCCACCCAGGCGCCCGATAATATTCTTTTTTAAAACAGAAAAATACAAGGCAGAATGTAAGTACTTTTGGCTGCACCAGTCAGGGAAGAGTTCACTTTTAATAGGAAGGGACTTGAATTTTACAGGACTTGAATTTAAGGATGGTGGTGGTATTTTGTGGGGAGGCACAGGTCAAGCCATATAGGGAGGAAGCATCTCTTGTCCAAAGGTTTCTTCCATAGGCAGGAAACTCCTCTTTTAGGTTTATGCTGGGGGAGCTCAGAGAAAGAGCTGGTTGACTTCGCTGAGGCTAACTTTGGGAGGCTACTGAGTGCCAAGCTAACGAAGTGGTTATTTGAACATTTGTTCTTTAGGTGGGACAAAGCTGTTTAAGGTTTTGAAGCAAAGAGATGATGAAGTGGTAGGTTGGTAAATTCAAATTAGTCAAACTAGTTAGAGGGTGCAGACTAGGCCGGAGTCAAAGAGGCTGCTAATAATTGTTGCTCTACCATACCTGGGCAGGACTTTTCTCTCTGGCCTTAATTAAATGCAGAGGCATTGCTGCAAAAAGCTTTGTTCCAAGGAGGGTGTCGTTATGTTTATTGGAGGAAGGTCAAGTGGGCTGTGAAATTGAGAACAAAATTAACCAACTTACTTTGTAGATCAAGTCTACAACTTGGGAATAACCCAAGCGAGTTTTTTTGTTTTTGTTTTTAGTATTGTTACTTCTGCAGAAACACAGCACTGATCTGTTAAAATTACCCTGGTGAAAGTGGAGGATACATTGCCCTTTCTCAACAGAGTGAAATGGTTGCAATTAGACCATTAAATTACAGAACTGGAGAGGATCTTAAGAAAATACCATCTCAGCTATCTTCTTTTACACATAAATTGCAGTCTGGAGAGGTCGAATGAGTATCCTGGGGTCACACAGCTAGTTGGTGGTTTGGGATATGTCCGTGAGCAGATGTCATCTGGCCTTGGTTTCAGTCCTATTTGGGGCGCTATGTTAAATATTCATGACAATTGCTGCCCTCAAGTTCTGGAACCTTGGAGAGACAGGAAAAAGATGGTGGAAACAATCAGTTCAGGTAAACATGGTCCGTGTAGATGGTGAACCATCAGGACAGAACAGATTGCTAGCCTTGGTCTGCTCCCGTGCAGTAGGTTGCAGTACTTGAGCTTGCCAAATGCTGTCCCTGTGTGGCTCGCCTGCAGATGGCAGGTAGGGGTCCTGAGGTCTGTCTTCCACGTGTTGTGTTTCAGGGACAAAAGGGCAGGGAGTAGAGACAGAAGAGGGCCTCTTTTAGCTCACCATTCTGCGAGAGAAGAGATGAGCCCTTAGATGAAAAGTTGAAATACATGTGATGGTCAAAGGTTTTTGCACCTGGGCACCGGCAAAAAAGTTGATGAAACATTACCCCTGCTTGTTTTTTCTTCCCAGCGCCAGTGCCTCTGTTCGCCCCATGTGTTTGCTTTTGATGTTAACTGCCAAGGCAGTGTGGTCTTAGACAGCAGGAAGTAATATTTGATATGCAGGTCTCGTGGGGTGGGGGTAGGTAGATGCCAGGATGGGAAGGGTGGCGGTTTGGGCACATTCGTGTGAGAACGTGGCATGCTTCTCAGCCAGCAGGTGTTGTTGCAGCTAAGAAAGGAAGGGAAGAGTTGATCACCTGGTCATATAAGAGCATGTTTTATGGTAGCTTTTTACTCTAAGTTTTTCTAAGGTCTCTGCCGCATGGGTTGAACCCAGATAAAGTTGGGATTATCGTTTGTACCAAACACAGCTAGTGGTGTGGCCAAGGGCATTTAGAAACCTAGGCTTGGGGAAGAACGAAATAAATCTCCAGAACAAGACACAGTCCCCAAGAACCAAAGGTCCAGCGGCCAGGCTGGGAGGACTTACCCTATTCTGCCAGGGTGAGACCTGATCCGCTCCCCATTCTGGCTTTGAAACTACAGTTTTCAGTCAGGACTCCCCCTGGGTAACAAGATTCACACTGCTTGTGTAGGATAGGGAACTTGTATTTTTAAAAATTTCTTTCTCTTGGGCTTCTGTCCACCCCTCCCTTTTGTTTCTTCTTGTTCATCCCCTTCAGCCGGGCATTCTTCTCACTTATAAAGGGTCCCTTGTAAGCCTAAAGATTGCAGTGTGGAGTTTTCAGACTCCTACTTCCAGTGCTTCTGGATCATCCAAATGATGCGGATCTTTGGTCGTAAATGATGGATTCCCCCTTCCACATTCCTCGTGTTCCACAACGAACAGCACAACAGTGACCAGGAGAATTAGACAGGCGTGGTCCACCCACCGCCCCTGGCATGCACCCTAAAACAGCACCCCCCCCCCCAGCAAATGTCCTGATTCTCAGTATCACAAGAGACTCCAAGGTGGAGCATGTCTGAGGGTGGTTTGGGATGCTGTTGAGGATGCAGTGCCCTTCCTACTTTCTAGTCCTATCTGTTTCATCCCCAGATGAATTGAATTAGAATTTCATCTCCACCCTGTGTGTCATTGTTGAAATAAACCTCGGAGGGGCGCCTGGGTGGCTCAGTCGGTTAAGCGTCCGACTTCAGCCAGGTCACGATCTCGCGGTCTGTGAGTTCGGGCCCCGGGTCAGGCTCTGGGCTGATGGCTCAGAGACTGGAGCCTGTTTCCGATTCTGTGTCTCCCTGTCTCTCTGCCCTTCCCCCGTTCATGCTCTGTCTCTCTCTGTCCCAAAAATAAATAAACGTTGAAAAAAAATTAAAAAAAAAAAAATAAACCTCGGACAGTCTAATGTGTTTTACACTACAGGATTGGGAAGAGGGGAATGGCCAGCCAAACCTCTATAGGGCTGTAACCAACCAAGATGGTATCGACTAGGGAGAATCTCCTCTTTTTAAAGATCCTGGGTGACAGATGTTAACTAGACTTATTGTGGTGATCATTTCACAGTAGACATAAATATCAAATCCTGTGCACCTGAAGCTAACATAATGTTATGTGTCAATTATATTAAAAAAAAAAAAAAAAAAAGACTCTCCCACCCAGTCTGTCACTACCGTTAATTTATCTGCCATTTGGAGTAGTCTGCCATTTTGGAAGGTATTCAGAAGGCAAGACACATCCATACCAGCGAACGGGAATATTCTGAGGAATGTTTCTCCTTCTTTTCTTGCCCTTTCCTCTTGGTTCCATCTCATTTAAGTTGGATAACAAATAATTGCTAAGGGAAGACGATACCAAATTGATGTTACATGTGAGGTGAGATCATAAGAGACAAGAAATAAATTCTGATTGTTGATCCAAGAGCTCTTTTATTTAACAAAAAAAATTCTAAAGCATATGAAAAGATCACCTACAGCTGTCCAATATTATGACTGTTTTTTATTATTTTTAAAAAAGGTTTTGCCGAAACTTTGAAAGACCTATTAACTTGGTGATGTAACCCAGATGCCTTTAGGATGCAAACTGATCTATTTTAATAGTTGAAGTGGTAAATATAGGTTTTGTTTTGTTTTTTCTTTGGTGGAGAGGAACCAGTTATTTTTGCAGGGAACAAGTTCTCGCATTTGATTTTTGACAAACCTTTGTTAACGTGGGACTGGTATTTGCTCAAATTTAAAGGAAAACAGAATTATAGAATCATATGCTTTTACCTAGAAATGAAAATACATTGACTTAAAACAGATGTCTCGCACAAAAACCGATGCCATGTTTTAAAATTGTAGCTTGTCACCCAGAAGTAGGAGAAAATGTGAAGCGCAGACACTTAAAAATGGGACAGAGTCTTGCACAACATTGTAAATGTACTTGGTGCCACTGAGCCATACACTTAAAAAGGGTTAAAATGGTAAATTTTATGTGATGCTTATTTTGCCACAGTTAAAAAAATTAAACCAAAAAAATGGGACCAGAGTCAATGACTTAATAAGAGCTCAGAGATTTCTTTCCAGAAAAATAGCAGGTGAGCACAACTTTCTGGGCCTGATGTTTTCTGAATCTCCTATGTAGAATCCTCATTTGTAGGTTTCTAGTTTCCTGTTGATCCCTAAGTCCTCTACCATCCCCTCTTCTGTTCCTTCCCTCAAAAAAGTTCCCTTCACAGAAGTCTGAGGCAGATGAACTTGGGGTTACTCCAGTGGCACTCCTAAAGGTTCCTGCAGTTGACTGAGTATGTGCATTTCTTTCTGTACTAATGTGTCTTGACAAGGGGTTGGAACCTCCGAGAAAGCGCTAAAGGTCCAAACAGCTTTGCTGTAGAGCTAACAGCACAGCTGGTCTTCATTGTGGGTGGTGTGGCGATGAACCCTTCCCAGCCAGGGAGACCAGGGTTGAGGGTCAGCTCTTTCAATAGTGACCAACCAATTTGGCCTTGGGCAAGCACTGAGCCTCAGTATTTCTCAAGTAGAGCAAGAATGCTAATTCGGAGGTTGGGACAGCCGTGTGGGATAATAATGCAAAAGAATGTGCTAACACACATGTAAAGATCAAGCAAGTCGGCCCTTCCTCCTTTCCCCTATTTGGAGACCAGCAGATTGCTAAATTGGCAGGTGAAATTAAGAATCACTTAATTCAAACAAACGTGTGAGAACAAATTTGTGCTGTAGCGCATAAGAAAACAATCTGCTCCTTGAAAATGTTAGGCCCTTTTTTGGGGTTTTTAAGACTAGATGTTTCTCTTTAAGTAGTTTTACTAGTAGCACGTTGGTGTGAATTGGATCGTTAGCCTTTCCGAGGCAGCATACCCCTACAGTGGGAATACTGGCAACTTTTTATATAACTTGTGTGGATTTTTCAATAAATTACACACTGACTCTTACCAACAAGTGCTCATTCTTGATTGTTGAAAATTTATGCTCATTCATAAACTGTTTATGGATTTGACACTTGCTGGCCTTGGGAATACTCAAGTCACCACATTACCACATTTGATACTTAATTTGGTAATCTCTGTGTCCGGTAGGAAAAAACAAATCTTGTAGTGAGCTGCCGTGATAAGCTTTTGAGGATAACGTTTTTCATGGTCGAGGGCACCGTTGCCCATAGGAAAGCACCCCGCACTCCTCCCCCTCCCAGGACTGAAGCACAGGATCTGAAGATCTTACCAGTTCAGGGAGCTAAGGAGCATGCCCTGTTCTACTGCGCCGGATGGCCCTTCAGTCTTCGCTTGGACACTTCGGCGATAAGGAGCCCCCGTGCCCGGTGACTTGGGCACACAGCTCTGATTGTCGGCAAGCTCCTCTGTGAAACCGCTGTCCTCCTCAGCAGCAACAACTAGTTCTCTTGTTCTGACCAGCCTGCTGATACGTGAAGGCAGTGCTTGCTCTCTTCCGCTGGCCAAGCATCATCCCAGGCTCCTTATCAGGGTTCAGGTTCAACTGTGTCTCTCATAAAGTGGGGGCCCAGAATTGGAGGTGCTTTTCCAGATGCAGCAGACTCTTAAACATTGTGATAGTTGCCTCTCTTCATGCAGTCTAGGGTGGCTGGAGGTTGGTATAAAGGCATCAGACCGTTTGCATCAAAAATGCTTGCTGCTTCATGCTGAGCCTTCACCCTTGGTTTTCCTTTTCACGGGTCTGTTGGTCACCCTCAGCTGCTGTGGGCTTTAGAAGAGTAGACCTCCCTCCCTGTGACAGGGCCAAAAGGAGGCCCTCCTTGTGCCGGCCTGAGCGTGCAGGCATCCTGTTGGCTCTTGGTGTGCTGGGCACAGATGGGGAGGGCACTCGTTCCTTTTCCAAAGGAGCTCTCCACTTCTAGGTACAGTACTCTTGTCTTTTGTACTCCCTGGATGGGATTCTTTGGTAGGGGTGCAGAAGGCCAGGCAAGAAGGTGAGGGAGGTGCTAATAGCATTGAAATTGTTGTTTCTCAGAGCTGGTCCCGGACCACCTACTCAGAGTCAGTAGTCAGCAGGGCTAGTTAAAAATACACACGTCTGCAGCCCACGCAGATATCCTGGACCAGCCTCTCTGGGGTGTGGCCCAGGGAATCTGCATTTTTGAAAAGCTCCCCCAGGTGATGCCTCTGACTGCAAGCCAGGAGATCCACTTCCTAAATTGTAATTCCGTCTTTGATGTTCATTTTCATAAACGTCCGACTGCTGAGTACTCAGGAATCTTAAAGGCCACCTTTGAGCCTTAGTCCAGCCACCACTCAGTGCTTTTAATAGTTCCTGAGTATGTATTTACACAATCTGCATTTTATGAAGTCCATAAAGACACATTTACCCAACAAGTCACCAGCGCTCCAAAGGTCAGTTTTCCTCGACTTGTATGAAAGGCTCTTAACTCAAAGTCAATTAACACCAAGATAGACGCCAATTAAGGCAAGGAAGTGAGCTGTTCAGGCCAACATTCCGACCGCAACTTTGTCCCTTGTTGTTGCTTAGTTTTACAAGTCCCTTCACGCCAGTTACTTCACATAACCTGTACATGTGTGGCCCATTACTGCATACAGGTAAATGTGCCATTTGTCACGTCATCATGCGGGAGTGCTGTCTATAAAAGCATGTAATTTAAGCAACTATGGAATGATGCCATGTTAGCACTTTTGCCACCGACCGAATCGCCCTCCCCAATGCCAGCAGCGGGGATATCAGGAATGCTGGGGAAGAAGGGCAGGGCCTCCTGGGCTCCTTCAGTGTTGCTTTCACAGCCTCCTGTTGAATGAGTCTTGCCTAAGTCCAGAGCCGGGATTTCCTCGTTTACAGAGAGCAGTTCCTCAAAAGAATTACAGGAAGATTAATTGAGATAACGTGGATCACATGCTCAGCACAGTGCCTGGTACGTGGAAAGCAGACCGTTTAAAAATGGGTATCTCCTACAGCTGCTGCTGCTGATGACAGAAATTGAAAGCCCTGAGAGAACTAACCCTTTAAGTTAGCAGTTACACTAGGTCAAGAGCCTCAGTTGCTAGGTTTTCCACAGTGAAGGCGCAGTGAAGCCTCGGGTCCTTCCGCAGCGGTCCGGACCCTGCCCGGTCCCGATCCAGACGCCAGCTGGGCACCCTGCACTGAGAACCATTCCTCAAAGGAAAGGTATGGAAGTGCAACAGCCTCCTTCTGGTTACTCTGTGCATGACGTCTCTCAACCTAACTTCGTACCTATAAAAGCCTCATCCTTAGGGGAAAAAAAGCTAGGTCCTCTTTTGATTTGGGAACCAGTTTGGGTTAGGTGAAGAACTGGGATGCTGAGTACAAGCAGTGACATGAAAAGAGACTCTGCCTGAGAAGGTATAATCAAGTGTCACCAGCATGCTAAAGACCCCCATGGGGCGCCTGGGTGGCTCAGTCGGTTGAGCGACCGACTTCAGCTCAGGTCATGATCTCACGGTTTGTGAGTTCAAGCCCCGCGTCGGGCTCTGTGCTGACAGCTCAGAGCCTGGAGCCTGTTTTCAGATTCTGTGTCTCCGTCTCTCTCTGTCCCTCCCCTGCTCATGCTCTGTCTCTGTCTCAGAAATAAATAAACATAAAAAAAAAATTAAAGACCCCAACATGGGCAGGGAGGAGGGGCAGCCCAGTACAGTCTGCTTACAGATTCTCTGGCATCAGCACATGAGTTATGTCATTACTTTTTCACACTTTAAACTGTTACTAGTCTTCATCAGGAAACAAAATTCCCATTACTAGAAGTGAGGCTGTTAAGTGAGGGCGTTTATTCTTTTTTTAATGGTGTCCAAGGTGCAAATTGCTAAGAGCTGTGTTAGAGGATGGCAGGAGTGGCTTCTTGGTAGAAACCAAAAGATTTAGACCAGCGCTGTCCAGTAGAACTATAATGTGAGTCATGTAAGTAATTTTAGGTGTTCTAGTAGCAGTGTTTTTTTAAAGTAAATACAAACAGGTGAAATTAATTTTAATTTTATTTAATCCAATACATCTAAAAATTATTAGTGAGGGGGCACCTGGGTGGCTCAGTCATTTGAGCATCTGACTCTTGATTTTGGCTCTGGTCATGATCCCAGGGTTGTAGTATTGAGCCCCATGTGGGGCTCTGCGCTGTGTGGAACCTGCTTGAGAGTTGTCCTTTCCTCCTTTCTTTTTTTGTAATTTTTAATTTTTTTTTAATATTTATTTTTGAGAGTGAGAGAGCACGAGCTGGGAAGGGGCAGAGAGAGAGAGAGAGGGAGACACAAGAATCTGAAGCCGGCTCCAGGCTCTGAGCTGTCAGCACAGAGTCCCATGCGGCGCTCAAACCCACCAATCATGAGATCATGCCTGGAGCCTAAGTCGGACGCTTAGCCAGCTGAGCCACCCACACACCCCTGCTGGAGATTCTTTCTACCTCTTCCCCTCCCCTGCTCTCACCCTGGCATGCATGCATGCATGCATGCACTCTCTCTCACTCTTCTAAATAAATAAACTTAAAAAAGTTATTAATGAACTATTCTGCGTTTTTTTATCACGGTTTTTTAAAATTTTTTTTAATTTTTATTTATTTTTTTATATATAATTTCCATGTAGGTACTTTTTTTTTTTTTTTCAACGTTTTTATTTTTTTATTTTTTTTGGGACAGAGAGAGACAGAGCATGAACGGGCCAGGGGCAGAGAGAGAGGGAGACACAGAATCGGAAACAGGCTCCAGGCTCTGAGCCATCAGCCCAGAGCCCGACGCGGGGCTCGGACTCACGGACCGCGAGATCGTGACCTGGCTGAAGTCGGACGCTTAACCGACTGCGCCACCCGGGCGCCCCTCCATCACAGTTTTGAAACGCAGTGTTTTACACTTGTATCCCATCTCATTCGGACAGCTGTATTGCAGGTGTTCAGTGGGCATATGTGGCTCGTGCCTGTTGTATTAGATAGCGCATCTCTAGACTAAAGCGGACCTGGGTGTGAATTTCACTCTGCGGCTCCACTAGGGATAAATTACCTGTACCTTTCAAAGCCTCAGATGTAAAATAGGGACCCAATACCTACTTTCCTAGGCTGTTTGAAGTTTTAATTCACACGATGTATGTACATAAATTGATGGATCCATGAAGAAGTGCTCTGTAAATGTCCTCTATGAATTTTGAGATATCCACTGTGTATCGTGTAGGGTGTGATTGTGGGTATGATTATGTAAGGTTATGATGAAAGCAAATATGAGGGTGATATTTACGGGCCGAAAAAGAATTTCAAAAAACCTGACCGATTCCTGGGCCTCTGGCCTTGGATCTTGTACACAAGCATTGGAAGGGGGCTGTAGTTCTGGTCAGAGCAATTTGCTTGGAGCTCTGTGACCAGTTCAGAGAAGAAGGCCTGTAGGGAATTGCCGTGGCATCATAAAAACTGTTTTCCACCTCAGAGGCAGGGGAGCCGGTTTCAAATTGTGACTGTCCCTTATATTGTGTTTTTTAGCTTTCCAAACTTTGGCTTTTTCGTCTGTTAAATGGTACTAATAATATGAGGCTTGTGAGGATTCCGTTAGACACAGCACATGGCAGTGACTGCTGTGGCATCTGGCACATCTTAGGTACCTAAGACATTCCCCGTGAATGTTACTGGCATCTAGAATGCAGTTTCATCTTGAAGCCTTGTCGAGGGGGCCTGAGGGCTAGACACAAGGGAGGGATCGAGCCCCTCTGATCAGCCTGAAAGATGGAACCAGCAGGAGAGGGGCCCCTGAGACTGGTTTTGTGAGAAACTCTTCACCTGTCCCTGGAGCTCAAAGCAGACTGATAGATCCTGTCTACGCCGAGGAACGGGCGTGGAGGGTCTAGAACCACTCATCCATTTGGTTCATTGAGTACTAAGATTCTCCTAGACTGTGCCAAGGATTTGTGACTATGCAGGGTTCCAGAGGGGACTCTGGCAAAAATGGAAAAGAGGAAGAAAGGGGGGCACAGCGTGGGTTGGTGGCACGTTGGGGAGTTACCCTCCACACGTGGGCTGGGTCATAAACTTTTCGATAACATTTTTCTTTTCCTGCCCCTTTTAGTTCTCTGGCTTCCTTGCCGGCTTTCAATATTTTTTTCTCGTTCATCCTGGAAAAGAAAATGATGGCTAGAGCATTCATATTCTCGTGTTGTAGTATTTTCAGAAGCTCCCGAGAGCCAAAGGGAGAACTGTCCTCAGAATGGAGTTCTGGGGTTACCCGTGCTCCCAAGGCGAAGCCCGAGAGGATGCAGCCTTCAGAGGTACAAGGACAAGTGAGTCAGCCAGCCTGGGAGAAGAAACACAAGTTGATCATTTGAGCAAACCAGGCACCAGAATCGAGATTTGCAAAGCACACGGATGCCGGTGTGTGTGATAGCCACTGTACACAAAGACTCAGCATCAAGTCACTTTAAATAAGCAGCACCCCTCCCCCCCACCTTGAGCTGAGGGAAATTTTGCCCGTGCTCTGCGTCCACCTCTTCGGTTTACCAGCAGTTCTGTTGCATCCGCAGCCACATTGCAATAGACGAGCCCCTCACGCTGCAGTTTTACTCGAGGAGGATCATTTAAATGGCCCTAAGATTATCATTTGATGGGTTTTCACTGCTTATGGTGTTTTCTTTGAATTCGGGAATAGTATTAATCATACTCTGACCCTCCCGCCCCCCCATACAGATGTGAAGCCCTCTCAAGTTTCTCTTAAGAAGTCGTGATTTGAGGGTGTTCTCATTGTTAGCTCACAGTAGCTATGAAGTCAGAGACTTTCTGTCCTGGGACTTTGAGCTGTCCGTAAAGGAGCTGAGTGCCCCATTTGAGAAAGAGACTAAACTTTCCACTGCCCCAAGTGGTGTCCAGTGACTTGGACCAGAAGCCTGTGTGAGGCAGGTGGCTTGGTGGAGAGCCCTGCTGCCTCATTTGTGAGTTTGAGCTCTCAGGAAAGGTGGATCTTATCTCTGAGGAAGTGGTGGCTCCCTTTATCAGGCCATTCTGGCAGAACAGGTTTGCTCCCAGCAAAGGAGAATTTGATGTTAACTATTTCTGGCCTGTCTCAACACCTGCAGTAAGGAGGGCTGATTTGCCTACCACAAGGAAGGTGAAATAACATATGCCGAACTTTGTGTTGCTACCTGCCCGCATCTTCCATTACCCACAAACCACCCCCACCCCCACCCCCACCCAGTCCTCCCCAGAGATTAAGAAGTCAGGACATTTCAGGTGTGGTACACAGAGAATATAATGACTGACTTCATTTCCACAACCATTTAGGCCCCTGTCACTGCCTCTAAAAAGCTTCTTGCAATCTGGGAGATAAACAGGTGCACAGACAGAAGCAGGTAGAACATTGGGTCTCACTGAGCGAAACAAGGCTCTTTGATATCCGGGAAGGGAGGAGACACATGGCTGATGCTGCTGTTTTTAACATTTCGATCTATTATTCTTGACCGCTATGAAGAGTGAATTATAAGAAGAGGGTTGGAGGATCAGAAAGTTTGTGGGTATAGGTTTGGGTGTTAAGGACTAGGAAATCCTGTTTTCTCACATTTTCTCTAGGGGCACGTTTTTTCTGCCTCTGGGATGGTGTTTGGGGCTCTGGTATTTTGCCCAGGGCTGAGGCGCTCTCTCTTCTGAGTTACGGGCACCATTAACAGCTCCAAGTAGTGTCCATCAACAACATCTTGGCCGGAAGTACCATGTTACAGATAAAGGTGCTGAGGCTTTGGAGTTAAACCTGCACAGTTGGGTAGTGAGAGTGTGGTTGACCTGGCTTGTTTTCTCTTCCCACAGGGACCATCCAAATAAATCCCTGGAAGAAAGGGTTGGGGGTGTGCTGTCTATTGAAGGGGGTCATCTTGGGGTAGTCGTTGGGAATTTGGAAGACCTCCTGAAGGAAAGGGCAACAGTCACTCAACAAAGAGGCCCTGGGTCTCCTAGAACAGAAATGCTCCGGGTGGGGGTGGGGAGGGAGGAGGAGGAGGGTGGATGAGCCCGAGGATTTGTGGAGAAGCTCAGATGTAGCTGCTTAAATTAGTTCAAAGTGAGAAATGTAATTACTATACTTGCTCCAACCAAATGTCTGAACGTTGTTATAAAATGAGGTGTAATCACAGAAAAGAAGATTGCAGCGCGGCATTACTCCCACAAAATAGCCTTTGTGGTCTTGGGAGCCCTGTGGTGCTGATTAATCTTTTTGGGCGGGAGGGAGGGGGGTGTTGAAGGCCCATTAAGTTCAGGTGTGTGTATTGGATGTAATTGGGGAGTTTTTGTCCTGCTCGTTTGGACAGTCATTCACAGTTTGCATTTGTAACAAGTTTGTGATGAAGGAAAAAAGAACCACCACTAAACATTTTAGTGGACTATCTGAAGTCAAAATAAAATAAGATCTAAGCCAGAGGAAAAACTGAGGATGATTTTTGGCCACTGGCCCTTGTTAATTACTATTTGATAAAAAGGTGAAAAAGGTATTTCAGTAACTCAAAACGACTCCCTCTATCAGTATTTTGTCCACCAAGCCGAAAGTGCTGTAAGGAGGCAACTGGGGTCCTGATTCTGCCATTTGTTAGTCATGTGTCCTAGAGAAGCCAGTCGGCTCCAAGCCTTAGTTTTCTCTTCTGGAAAATGGGCTGATGTGTGCACAGTTACATGAGATAGCACCT
Source organism: Felis catus (assembly GCF_018350175.1). NCBI lineage: Eukaryota > Metazoa > Chordata > Mammalia > Carnivora > Felidae > Felis > Felis catus. The sequence continues at coordinate 82,915,176 of NC_058370.1, read as the reverse complement.
AGAACAGAGGAAAGCACAAAGGCTAAATGTTAGCAAGCTGCCATTATCATAATTATTCTAATCATGTTTATAACATTGTGTTTATAAGCAAAGAAAGTAGGGAAGACAAGGTCTGTTGGGGAGTGCATGCCTGGAACTAAGCGAGTTTGGTCCTCCAGAGGTTTCCTGGGCCAGTTGTTGGGGAGGAAGGGGGTTGTTTGGCAGAAGGAAAGGGTGATGTCCAGGCTGGGGAAGTGGTGCATGGGATGACCGAGCTGTGGCACATTTGCTAGAAATGGACGTGTGGTTTAGTAGTCTTCAAACCTTCATTCTTTGCCTGATGAGTGCTTCTCTGTGATCTTGTGTCCCCAACTTGGGTCTGTTGACTCGCCAGCTCCCAGAGACTTGAGGGTCTACTCTGTGCACAGCAGGGTCTAGTTCTGGGAGGTCAGGGCATTTGCCTGTTTTGTGCATTGTGTGCAGCACCCGGCATGATAGGAACCTGGCAGTATCTGCCGAATGAATGAATAGGGATAGAGTATGAATGAATATCTACATTAAATTGTATGTGCTCCTTGAGAAAACTCCCTGAGAAAATTGGCATTGCTGAGACTGTCTAGCCATCCGATCAACAGAGGAGAAAATGCTTTTCAAACATTTGGTTTGGTCATAGACGAGTTGTATATACTTGTGTGTATACCTACTTACTGTGCAGTTTATTAATATATTTAATATATGTGATTACTTTGGCAGATATATTTGATTACAGATTTTAACTTCATTTGACAGTGTTGCCTGCCTGTACACAACCCTTAAAGTAATTAACAGAGACATTATTCACATGAACATCCCTTTTTCAGAAACCGATGAGGCTGCTGCTTCTGAAAAGTCCAGTATTGAAGTATTATATTCACCTGATTATTGCAGGGACAGACCAGTGCCAGGAGGTCCAGGCACCCCTAGACCGGGGCTTTGCTGTGCATGGGCATCACCCAGGGGTTTTATTAAGCTCCAGGTTCCCATTCAGCAGGTTGGGGTGAGGGGAGGGGAGGAGGGGTTCACAGTTTGCATTTCTAAGTTTTCTGATGCCGCTACTGCTGCTCTCTTGGGACCGTACTTTGAGGTACAAGACTTCGATCTGTCTTTAGTGTTTTGAGATTTTCCTTTGTGTTCCAAAGATGTCTAGCGTATCTTATTCTAAATGTTGACTTTTCTATACTTAATCTCTTCTGGAAATAGCCGTTTCCCTAGGAGGGCCGTTGTTTGGTCTGCACATGGTTAATACAGCCCTGCCAGATATAGCCGCTCCGAGAAGCTTGGACATTTCAGGATTCGCCATAAACCTTTAGTGAAGTCTGATGCTTTATATTTGGCTTTGGGGAATGTATTTGGGCTTTTGGATGTAAACCAAGTGTTACTTGTGGCAGTGTTGGCAAAAAGTATGGATTGTGCCAGTAAAGTTCTTGGGCAGAGGTGTGAAATGCCCCCGAACCGGGTACATTCGTTTTTATTTCTCAGTTTGACCACATGTGCTCCTCATTGTCTAACCTTTTTTGGTGAACACTGAATCACACTTTCCGTTGTCTTGTAGAACAACCTTAATTACAGTTCTTTGCCTGTCTATGCCATGCCTATTGACTTTAATAATTTCGGAATTTTTAGAGAATTTCCTCAGTTGCAACCACCGTGGAATTTCGTTACTCTAATTCAGGCAATAATCCAGGCGTGAGTTTAACCTAGTTTGTCTTAGGATGCACTGATGGCATAGTGAACTCTGACAGGAATTACTACTGTTCATTCACTAAGGCTTCACCGCCTAGGCGCTGGAACACCAGGGGGCTCAAAGCTGCCCTGTCTCTCTTGACAGGCCTGCGTGAGTGGTAACTAGTCCCATGGCCTTGCGGACCGTCTGTGTGCAGATGACTCACAGATTGATTTCTTCTGGCTGGCCGTTCTCAGAACTCCTGGCTTATATAAGTTATCGCCACATGGATGTCTAGCATGCATCTAAATGTAAATGTCCAGAACAACTTCTGATCCCTGAAAAGTGGGCAGCCCACTCCTGACCTTCCCTGTCTTCACAGATGACACCACCATTCATTCAATGGTCCAGATCCCAAATCTCATGGTATCTTTGATCCCACTTTCCTGTACCGCCTGTTCACATCTAATTCATCAATAAGATGGTTGTTCCTCCACAACGAAATAAAATTGTCCTCTTTTCTCTTTGCAGTTATCTCCCTTGGTCAGGCTATATGATCTCTCCCCTGAAGCATTGCTGGAGCTGTTTGGCACTCTACGTCAGTCTTGCCACTGTATAATACATTTCCTGCAGAGTACTCAAATGATCTTTACAGAAACCACATTGTTTCATGTCTCTGGTTCCCTGGGAACTTCTGACCTGCTTTACCAATCCCTGGATTCTTGTGTCAGCCTGAATCGATCATTCTCCTCATCGGGTACCATTCTCTTGCGAGCTGGGCCAGCTCTTTTCTTGTCTCGGGGTCTTTGCATTGGCCATTCCTTCTGACTAAAATGCTGTTCCTCCTGCCCTTCCCATCACTGACTCTTTCTTCATAATTGTATCTGAGTTTAAATGGCAGCTCCTCCGGGCAGCTTTCCCTGACCCTAGTCACCCTGTTACTCAATTTTAAATTTGTGCAGGACTTCATTTAACCACTCTCTGTTGAGTTATATGTTCATGGTCTGTCTCCATATCCATGAGCAGGAGGAACCTCCTTTGTCTTTTCTCTAGTGCATAATAGTGCCTAGAAAGTACTTGAATATAGTAGAATCTTAAATATTTGTTGACTTAAATGAATACCTCTGTATTGAATGCAAAGCACTTTACATTTCTTTTTAATGTTTATTTTTGACAGAGAGAGACAGAGTATGAGTGGGGGAGGGGCAGAGAGAGGGAGACACAGAATCTGAAGCAGGCTCCAGGCTCTGAGCTGTCAGCACAGAGCCTGACACGGGGCTCGAACTCACGAACTGTGAGATCATGACCTGAGCCAAAGTCGGGCACTTAACTGACTGAGTCACCCAGGCACCCTGAATGCAAAGCACTTTAGAGTTCTACTAGCAGTGGTATTTATTTACTACTGTTGGGGCAAAAAGTAAAATAATAAAATAAACATGCATTTCTAAGGATTTTTTTGCTTTCCTCTGTTGCATTGTAAGGAAGAAATTTCCAGAATATGTTAGAAGGTGAAGTCCTGCAGCTACAGTTCTGCATAAAGCAACTGATTCTCTAGTGATGTCTCAAAGTTCCCAGGAAACCAGTGTGCCTTTAGAATTACCTAAAATAATAATAATAATAACAACAGATGCTTGTGTGTTTTAATACTCTGAGTTGCAATTAATAATCTGTGGGTGGTCTAAATGTTAGCATTTAGTTAATTAAAATATTGACCCACCGTTTTTTGGCAAATACTTCCTGAGCTCTTGCTATTTGTAAATCTTTTATATTTGATGCCAGAAGGGGAAAAAATGGTAGGAGACCTGGTGACCGACCTTATAATTCTGCTTGTAAACATTTAGTTGTTGACTTGTGAGTAAACGTAATAAATTGAACAAGTGTATATATCTCTGCTTCCTCCCAAAGCTCTAATAAAATGACGGTAGAGAATAAACACAGTATAAACCCAGAAACCTCCCAAAGATATCTCAGCCAAATTTTGCAAGGTGGAATGCTACTGCATGAATGCTGATGTAGCAGAGCAGAGAAAGCTGAAACCGAACTGCGTGCCTGGGTGGGTGGGTGGGTGGTGCAAAGTTGGGGGTGGGATAGAGGGAAGTTTTTGCTACAGAATCCTAAAGGCAAGGATTCCAGATACAGTCCGAACCAAAAACAGGGTGTAGAACAGTCCATCAGAGCAAGGAAAAAAGAAAAAGAGAACACCGTGAAATCGAGGGATACGATCAGGGGTATCAGGGTTTCCAACACAGAAACTAGAAATGAAGGGAAGAATCCCCAGCAGTGCAGCCACCCACTTGGGCTCTGAGAGCAGCCCATCTAGGTGGCAGGGATGCAGGACAGGTGGTCCCAGGAGGGATGGCACTAAGAGCAAAAATGCTTTTGATCCTATCAAGAGAATGCTTTTCAGCTCTTGGCCAGTTGGTAGATGAAATAGTAATTGACATATAGGAGCACGTATAAGCACATGGAAGCCATTTTTAATGTAGGAATAAAAAGTTACAAAAAAGATGTAACTATCAAATTGTAAAATTTGATACAATTTGACCTTGTAAAAGGTCAGCTCTAAATATAGAATTATACCAGGGTCTCACCAAATCTTGGTTTAATTAAAATGTCCTATAACTATTCAAGAAGGCATGAGGAGGAGAGTTGTGGAGGAACCAGGGTAGGAGTGCCCTAAACCTGAGAAAACCAGTAGATAAGCACTAACATGGACATCAGAAGGGTTGTGCATCTGTGGCTTTACTGGGAAAGCAGTCACACCTGTATCTTCTACAGTGCTGGGCCCAGCCCTGTCAGGTGCTGTTCTTTGGAGGAAGTGACCTGTCTAAAGAAGTCTAGCTAAGACTTGTCTTCAGTTGGCAATCTAGTTAGAAAAGCCAGAGTCTGTGATTAATTATGGTCTGTAATTAAATATAATTACAAATTACCTTGTATTGTGAGCAAAGGGCCAAAAAAGGTGACAAGAAACACTGTAGGAATTTGATGGAGGGAAGGGAGAGATGATCCTGGTTTAGGCAGTTCCAAGAAGCTTCATAGAAGAGAAAGGAATTGAGGTTTGCCTTGATGGCAGTCCCTCAGTAGGGTTTGGGTAAAAACGAAAAGAGCTGGATCTATGCCCACTCTGACTGCCAGGGAGAAAAGTTAACCCTGTCATTTGTTCAAGATGGTGGTCATGAGGGCTGGGCTTATTATTTGGCGCTACCGTTGACTGATATGTGGCCGGATTGGGTCGTTTTCAGGATTCTCATCAGTGTCGGGGTTCCGGCAAGGTCATGTAAGATCGTATAAGGCTGGTGAATGGGGGGGGGGGGTACCAAGATGTAGTGCATCTTTTTACCCATCAGAATTTTTCTACTTTAGTATTTCATTCAAAACAAAGAGAAAAGTCAAGTCTTTTTCCTTTTTTCTTTTCTGATGGCCATGACTGAATTTTTCTTGCATGAACGATTCTTGTGTTCTTATTTAAAAGAAGAATTTGGCATATGGCAGACCTCTTCAAGCTATCTTTAGTTGGTTGTGGGGTGTAAGTGATTAAGAATGCAGCTGTACTTGCTACCAACACATGCTTTTAAGGAGTGAACTGCTAAGCAGACGGGCCTGGTTAGAAGTTTAGAATAGCCTCTTGGGATCAAAGATGTAATTTTTCAAGTGCATGATATTCAAGAGTCCCTCCCCTCCAGACTGAAGCATTGAGGGCTGTTTGTGCCCAGAGGCAGCGTGACTTATTTGTTTAAAATGGCGGCCACTCTTGGCTCTGGAGAGGCAGCCATGCTTCACTTGGAGTAGACAGGAGGAGGCTGACTTCACTTTACTTTGTATAGTTTGGCTTCAGTGCTCCTTTGGAATAAAACATTCTTTACTTCTCTAGTGTGTCTCAGGACAAATCCATCTCTGTCCATGTTGCTCAGTTACACTGTGGTGCTGGGTCCTTAGTCTTCAAAGCTTGGAACTCCCTCTTGCCTTTCCTCCAAAAATTTGTTCTTTCGCTTAGCAAATATTTACCAACTTTCTGCCATATGCAGGACTGTGTGGAGAGCACAAAGATGAATCAGACACGGGGCCTGTCCATAAATGTCGTCAGTCAAATAAAGGACGTCTTGCAGTGGGGCAGCCACACGGGAGCTTTTACCATGAAGTGACCAAGAATAGCGCCATATGCTATAGGTGTTTTGAAAGGCAAGAAGATGAGTTAGATGGGTGGGTTTCAAGTCAACCCCTCTTGGAGAGGGTGACATTTGAGTTGAACCTTGAAGGACAGGCTTAGCTTTGCAGGGAGGAGGTGTTTTAGGCAGAGGTATAGAACACGTGAGCTACAAAAGCAAGAGGATGTTGGAGAATTGGAAGAAAGAGCCATCAGTGCTTATTCAGTTCTCACTGTACCTCAGGCACTTGGCTGAGGTGTCACCTTGGTTATCCCATTTGATCCTAATAGCAACTTTTTTCTTGCTGAGAAACTAAGGCCTGGAACATTTAAATACCTTGCCCGACGAAGCTCATAAGTAGGAAACGAGTGGGGATTTGAACCCAAGACAGTCTGATTCCAAATCTAAACTGTTAGCTTCTTAGATGGAGCAGGCATTAGCTTGAGCAAAAGATAATTTGAAGGGAAAAGGAGTGGCTCGGGGCAGATGGAAGAAAGAACCTTGAATGCTGAGCTAATTACTCTGTAAGCAGCAGGGAGCCATTGAAGGTGTTTAATGGGGTGTGACGTGGCCCCAGCAAGGCTGCCAACTCTAAGGCAGAAAGATCCGAGTTCCTTACTATGTGCCAGACACTATGCCAGGTGCCTGATACCCCTGATGCCATTTAATGGTCCTAACAGCCCTATGGCATAGGTGCTGTGGATGCCCCCTTTCTACCATAAGGGAACAGTAAAAGTTGGGTGGTTAAGTGACTTGCTAGAAGTGAAATAGAGAATGATGTGCAAGATAGACTTGAGGTCAGAGGCAGAGAGACCAGTTAGGCCACCACAGGAGCCCATGCAAGACAGAGGTGATGCTGGGAGGGGAGGAGAGGGAGCAGTGGGGGTGACAGATGGGGGGTGCAGCTAAACAAGGTGAGAGATTTGGCATGGCAAGTTTCTAACTTCCATCTTGTGGGGCACAGGTGCTGGGGAGATCCCTAGGGCAGCGGGAGCAGAAGAGGGAGCCGGTCACCTTCCTTTCCAAACCCACATGGTCAGGTTAGGACGCTGAGGACTGGGCTTAGCGATGGGTAAAGTGCACAGGGATTAAAAGTGGTAAGGGAAGAGTGTGGAGGATGGGGAGCTGGGGCCGCAGACTTGCAGTGCTCAACACTTAGATCTGAGAACGGAGAAGAACCTGGGACAAAATGAAAGAAGTCAAGGAGGGGCACGTGGAGGGGCAGCCAAGGGTGGAGTATCTCAGGATGGCCCGGTGATGCAGAGAACTTGCCGCATGTTGGCAGAGGCCTGGTCATAGACCTCTGTGTACCTTTTACACTTGCTGCTAGAGTCAACCCCAACCCGAGGCAGTCTCTCATTTTCCTTGTTCGGAGAAGAAATCCTATGATCGGTATAGCTTTGCCGAAGAAAAAGACATGGAAGTAACACAGTGTGAAAATAGAGTGCTTCAAAATTTTTTTCAGTTCATATAAAGGGCAGAAACCCTGGTGGCTAGTGCTTGAATATTGAGTCCTTTGCATTCCACCTTCTTTGAGTCTGACTGTGATCAGAGTGGGCTTGGTGTGCCGGAAAATTGAGATCACAAGCAAGGTACCTCAGGGCTCCTAGCAGTTCTAGTATCGGAAACAGACAAGTGCACGGAGATGTGGGACTGAGGTGCTCACGTGTAGGAAGGAGACCTGTCCCCATGTGTGTTTAGTACATGCTAGGGGAGGGGCAGAAGGGTGTGTTCCTCTCTTAGAGTGGGTCAGGGGAATGTTTAATTGCATGTCTGTGAAAGAAATCAGTCTTGTAAATATAGTGTGTGTTCCTCAGATTTGGCCCAGAGGTAATTCTCGGTTTGGGGGTTTATTAAGGCTTCTTTGAAATAGAAGGTCTGTTAAGCCCTTGTTCAGGACCCATCATGACGGCCTCCAGGTTTCCGTCAGACGAGAGGCCGGTGCGGGACATCCACAGCCACCCCCTGTGTATGACCAGCCTGTAAAAGCAGCAGTCTTTGCCAGAAGCCTGTGAAATTTAAAAGCAGGGATTTGTGTGTGGTGTCCTCTTTCCAAACCTAATGATGTGTAATTGCTCAGTTGTTGAACTTGGTTGATCTATTTCTAGGAGATTAGCTACCTAGAGGAAATGAGAATTTAAATTGTTTGCTGGACTTCAAAATTTGGTACATGTGAGGAGATCTCTCATCCGCTGGGACGTATGGCACAGGGAAAGCTTTGTTCCCGAGAAGCAGTCACTATTGATGGACGTTGTACAGTTTGCTTCCCTGGGTACTTTTCACACATTCTAAGTAGTCCTCACAACAGTTTTCTCCTTGTGTGGTTTTAAGCCCATTTTAGAGATGAAGATCCCAGGTCCGGAAGGTAAGTAGCTTGCTCAAGATTCCCCCGCTGGTCAGTGCCAGAGCTGGGATTGGAACCCAGATTGCTCTGACTGCACCGTGGCTTTCTGCTTTCATTATCAGGAGTGGTCTGAGAATTGGCAATGACAATTATTGAATGAATGAATGAATGGATTCTCAAAAAAGAAAAAGAAAAATGTAGCTTATAGGTCCTGTAGTATGAGAGAATATTTGAGAGAATGTTTGGACAAGGGACCACAGACCAGGAGACACTAAAAAAATCATCCTTCAATTTGGTAAATCCCTTTATTGTTATGTTTATTATTGCCAAGGAAAAGTAAAAACAAAACAAAACTGATTATTCAGCAAATAGGGGCGCACTCTTGGGCTCTGGATTTGGGAAAGGAGGTAGGAGTTAGAGATGAAGCCGGAAGAGAAGGTTGGGGAGAGTTGCCACCTTTCCCACATATCACCACAATAGTACTACAGCTGTGTGCGTGTGTCTCAGGAGTGGGGGAAGGCTTCGTTCAGCATTATTTTGGATAACATGCTGCCTCATTTTTATCTCTGTAGCAGTAACTTTGCGTAAGAAAAATAGCTAGTTCCGTTCTTTTGCCTTTTGAAAAGGAGGTGGAGAGATCTGTTTTCAACTCTTGACAGGCCCTTCGCTGTTCCTTATTTCCTGTTACTTAGTGGCAGAGGTAGAATCTCTGTGGCCGGAAGTGCCTGAAGGACCCCAGCCTCCTTCTGGGCCGCCCTCTGCTTCTACCCGCACCCCCCCCCCATCCTTTCTGTTCAGCTCCCAAGAATCCACCAAAATAATAGGTAGGAAGACTAGGTACGGCCTGGGGTAGAAAAAGGATTGAGCGTCCCTGGCATGTTCTGATTAATCCTATTCATTGTCAAGTACAGCTTTTTAATGAGCTGATTCATTACTGAGAGTAGGTCTCATGCAAATCCCCAGTTTATATCCTGCGGATTTAATTTCTTAACAATTTCCTCATTTCAACACAAGTCCATTGTACCATGGGTTTTATGATTTCCTTTGAATTTAGAGCCTCACCTCACATTTTATTTCAAAACTATGAGGTAAATAGAAAAGAAAAAGCTTTAAAAAATAAGCTAGCCAAACACATTGGTGGATATTTAACTCCTCTCTAAAGGAAGGGTTGCCCACACATCAAAGTATTGGAAGGAATTGCAGGAGAATCCCTGATAAGTTTCCAAACTTCTACTTGTGTGATACCATGGACAAATTTAACAGACAGATATGAAAAAAAAAATTTTTTTTTGCCTCAATTGTGATTTATGGAGTTAATATAAAACTGTGAAAAGTTTAGGAAATGACCAAAGAAGACACTAAAATAGCCACTAGAAAAATAGAAAACTTAATACTTTAAAAATGCCAAGTGACTGGTTAAAAGAAAAATATAGTTGGCTAAAAATGAAATAAAATTGTTAGACCCACAAATTAAAGTAGTATAATGAAACAATAGCATTTTTCAGTTGCTATTAATTATCAGATAGGAACAATATTTTTAAATACTGATGTGGCTTTGGTGAGGTGACATTTTTCATACACTGGTATTGGGAGTAGATTTTGGTATACTTTTTCTGGAAAGCAATTTGATAATATATCTATTTTCAATTCATCTTTTTTATTCAAACATTCTTGTAGAAACTGGAAGATCTTAATTAAAGACACATTTACGGGCAGTGGTGTTTAAAGTTATAGAAGTTGAAAATGTTGATAAGAGAGCATAGGGGAATGGTTCAGCCACACGGATCATCCATATAACCATATAGTAGGCGGCCTCAGTACGTCCAAGGAATTAGTAATCAGATGGAGAATGCAGCATTGGCTGAAAACCGGGTACAGAATTCTATCTATATCTCCCCATCCAAATTTTGCCTAAAACATATGTATAACAAAAGGACCAGAGGGAACTACATCACACTGTTAGCCCTGGTTATGGTCATTTCTGAGCTGTGACTTTATAGCCATGTTTCTTGTTTTCTTTATTCTTTTATGCATATATTGAGGTGACCCAACTGTTCAGTTTGCCCAGCTTCGCCCTGGTTTTAGCACTGAAAGTTCTGCTCCGGACAGTTGGTCGCTCTAGCGTACATGGATGCATATTGAGATGAGTTTATGCCATTTGGCAGGAAGGGCCAAAGATAAAGTGACAAGTGACAAGCTGATGGGGCCTGTGTAGGAGTCAAGCAATAGATTCTCTGGTGATAAAATTAATAGGGCTTATTTTAGAAAACCTCAGAAAAAGTAGATCTGCAAAAACTTAAATGGTGCTTACATGTGGCTTGTATTGTTCCAAATGCTTTTGGTGGTTAACATTCTTTAATCGCTCCCACCCTAGGAAGTAAGTACTGTAATCACATCCCCATTTACAGACGCATAGAGAAATTGAGTAATTCGCCCAGGGTCCCACAGCTCTGGACAGCTGTGCCTGGATCTGTGCTCAGGCATTCTGGGCTGTTCACCACTGTCTGCATCTCTACAGAGCCCCTACTCCAGTCACTTCTGTTGCTGCCCTTGATGCTGACGTCGTTCTTGCCCATACCATGGCACTTGAGTTGGCCGTACTCGACTTCTTACTGTTCATTCCAGCCGTCCTGCCAGGACTGCCATTGACCTCAAACAGAGGAAACACCTTCCCCGTCCGGAGCCTGGGGTGGGGATTTCCATAGCAGAGTTGCTGGCCTCTGGTGATAGAGTTCTTTCAGTTTTGCCACATGATCTTGTGGCATAGGGCTGGGTCCAGGTGCAGCTTTAGTTATTTCTGGAAACACTTCTCCTTTTCCTTTGCTTTGCTGAGTGTGGCTCATCAGCCGTTCTCTCCGAAGGTGATTTTGGCTCCTCTGCCCAGACCATTAGGCATTTCTGTAGGTGCTGGAATCTTCCATGATGGTTCTGGACCCTATGCACATTTCCAGATGAGTCTGAACTTGGAGAGGGAGGGGGTGAACTGTATCAGAATATCCATCCTCTAAGTTTTGCTCAGCTAAGATGCCAGTCACTGCATGTGTCACTGCTTCATTAGCGGTGGTGATCGCTGGATGGTGAATCACAGGTGGTATTTATTCTTTTTGCTTACCTGTTTTATTTATTTTTGAGAGAGAGAGTGAGCATGAGTTGGGGAGAGGGGCAGAGGGAGGGAAGGTGGGAGGGAGAGAGAGAATCTTAAGCAGGCTCTATGCCCGGCCTGGGACTGAATCGCACAACAACACTGGGGTCATGGCCTGAGCAGAAATCCAGAGTCAGACATTCAACAGACTGAGCCACCCAGGCGCCCCTACTTACCTGTTTTAAATATTTCTTCAAAAATTTTGCTTTGCCGTCTAGATTTTTAAAATGTGTTTCAGTTTTTTTCTTATAATGCAGTTTACTCCTACAGAATTTTCAGAGCCTTCAAAATCCAGGCATGGCCAAGAACATCCTAACCCTCATTCAAGTTAGAGCAACTTCATTTCTTTACCAAAAAGAAATACCTTCAGCTATTGTCTGAACTTGTACCTTGCTGAGAACCCTGCCAGAGTTTCTGGTTAATTGTTTGTTTTGTCACATTAATGGAACAATGAGAGGGCACTGGCATTCTTCACCCATGATGTGGAAGCACAAAATGTACATTTCTTTTTAGGTGTGTGGGGGGCAGGGCAGGGAATGTTTTTTGGCCTTTAAATCTTAGAAATCTGTTATTTGACAGATAACAAAGTTTTAGGTACTTCATGGGGACTGCGGTGTTTAAGCTCAAATGAAATTTAAATTTGGACCTTGTGTGTTATATTTTCAATGAGCCTGTGTGTTTCTTTATCTTCTTCTTTCTGAAAAGTTCAAAAGTATGAGTCATCCTCCCTCCCCTTAACACACTTTTTTGGGAGGGAAGAGGGAAGTAATGTAGCAAAATTATTCTTTCTAAATTATAAAAGAGTATCTTCAGAATTTTTAGTGTTCAAAGGAAAGACCATGCTTCCCAAGGGAAGATATTCCTAAAAAAAAAAAAAAAAAAAAAAAAAGGACTAATACATCTTTGTACTGATGTCTCTGAAAGGGTGAGGAGGCATCTGCTAGGGTGAGAACAGGGGAGAATTGCCAGGTGGATTCCTGATGCTGGGGTAGAACCGTACAGCAAAGGGCCTTTCATCCTCAGAGGAAAAAGGGGTGGAGGCCTGAGAAGCTATATAGAAGGGGACAGATTGGGCCAGCCAGGATTTCCAGAGCCCAGTATTCAGCTCCCTCCGCAGGGCCAGCATCCCTGGGCAGTCGTTAGAAATGCAGAATCTTGGGGCGCCTGGGTGGCTCAGTCGGTTGAGTGGCTGCCTTCGGCTCAGGTCATGATCGATCTCGCGGTTTGTGAGTTCGAGCCCCGCGTCGGGCTCTGTGCTGGCAACTCAGAGCTTGGAGCCTGCTTCCGATTCTGTGTCTTCCTCACTCTCTGCCCCTCCCCTGCTTGCTCTCTGTCTCTGTCTCTGTGTCAAAAATAAACATTAAAAAAAAAAAATTAAAAAAAAAAAAAGAAATGCAGAATCTCCCCCATCCCCCAACCAGAATCAGCTGCCCCAGGTAATTCACCAGCACTGCCTGTTGGTACTGGCCGAATTGGTGGCTTGTGTGGCTACCCAGTAGAGCAGTGTTACCTCTAAACCAAGGACAATGGGGGGAAGATGGGCTAGGAGCTAGGCTGAGAGAGATCATTTAAATTATAATGTATTCTAAATATATAATATTATAATGTAACATATACATGTATGATATTGGACCACATGCTCAGGGATTAGGTTTTGTTTTGGGTACTAGGAAACGACCAAGAACACAATAGGGAGTGTGTGTGTGTGTGTGTGTGTGTGTGTGTGTGTGGCGGATGAACTGTCTCCCTTCTCCCCAACCCCCAGTAGTCTTGGCCCCTCATCTTGCTGGGAGAGTCTTTGGAAGGGCCTAACTGCCTCGTTGGTAACAGACCCTAAGAGCACACAGTAAACACCCCGGTGAGAAGACATGTCACCGTCATCAAGGCAAACAGTAGAGCTTTTCATGAGGGTCCTCACTCTGTGGGCTCCAGAAGTCACTGAAAATGGAGTCACAAGCCTACGGGCCTTGGCTAATTTAGAGACCTTAGCTGGGAGGCAGGCATGGGCTGGGTGGGGCAGCCCGCCCACATGGTGCCCTGGGCTGGCATCACCTCACCCAGCCTTGTTTGTCAGGCACTGATAAGTCTCTGGTTCTGCCCCGGCTGGGGGATAATGTGATCCTTACCTCGAGGGCTCAGATTCAGAATTCCGTAAGTTCTGGATGCACTCAGGTTCACTTCTCCCTCCTAAACACGTATGGAAATAGCTCACGGGTGAGGCTCTGGCCTCGTTCTTCTTTGGCTCTGTCATGCACCAAACCTCGCATTGTCCTTAAGACAGGAGCCTCATTGCTAACTAACGGTGGCTTTGAGGTGTTTGCTTTCCCTGTTTTTTTTTTTTTTTTTAAAGTTTATTTATTTTTGGGACAGAGAGAGACAGAGCATGAACGGGGGAGGGGCAGAGAGAGAGGGAGACACAGAATCGGAAGCAGGCTCCAGGCTCTGAGCCATCAGCCCAGAGCCTGACACGGGGCTCACGGACCGCGAGATCGTGACCTGGGCCGAAGTCGGCCGCCCAACCGACTGAGCCACCCAGGCGCCCCAGCTTTCCCTGGTTTTACAGAGTTTGTAAGTTCCCTTTTTACGTCAACACGTATTTTAGGTTAAAGTTCGCATTTTTAGTGAGTATAAACGGTTAGATCTAAATTGGAAACAAATATGCATTCTTTGTGTAGGGTTAATTATTTTAATATTTCTGATTTTAAAGTTTAACCAAATGCTGTAGTATCTTCTCTTTGGAGTTCACATGTACACAATTACCTAACCTTGCTACATAGGTCCTATTTACTTCAAAAATAATTTTGAAGCATTTACCTGGTATGTTTTGAAATTTGTGTGTTTTTCATTCATTAGTATCAGAATTGAATATATTTAGCTGTTGCTCTGTGTCAGTAAACTGAGACTAAAAACTGAGTAGGGTTACAGATTATTAGATAGGAAAATTAGAAGCCTCTGGAGGGAGTTCCTGCTTCCTTTTCCGTGGTCCGAAGTGGAGAACAGTGACTGTATTCCTGAAAGAGAAAGCACAGCCAAGAGCTGTGAGTCCAGACTAAGGGGGAGATTTGTTCTGGTAGCCATTTGGACTTTCACCTCCTGTCACCCCCTATGACAGCAAGTGAGGGGATCAGCATCGATTGAGTGCCTGCCACATAAGCCATTCTACATGAGGTTTTTAGCACACTGGCCACAGAATCATCCTACCCCCTACCTTGGGGTTTTTAGATACTTAGGGCATTTGCTGAGTACCTTGCAATCCAAGTCTTTTTCTGTAACATTAAAACCAGCTTCAACTTAGGGGGTGGGGGGAAAGTAGCTCTTAAGGAACTGTATGTGGGAAACGTTTGCTGAGTGAAATGTGGCAGAGAAAACGGGTCTCTACAATGAACATTGTAAAGGATGCTTTAATGCCCGGGACTTCTGAAACAAACTGTTCTGAACATACAGAATGGTAGCTGAAGGACCAAAACCTGAAATGTCCCCCCTTAGACACCCTGAGTGTGTTACTTGATTTCTCTTCTTTTATTGAATGGGAACCGCCCTGGAAGGATGGAGATGATCTGTTTTTTGACAAATCTGAGATCACATTGAGACTTTACTAGGTTGGCAGTACCGTTCTGGGTCTTGGGTTTTCAGAGGTGACCTTACATGCTTATGGGGGAGCTGCACACTGAGTGGGGAAGGCAGTAAACAAGGAGAGTGCAGATCGTCCCCAGCGCCAGCAGAGACATGATGGAGAATAACTGACTCAGCCCTTACTCACCGGCTCAGTAAAAGGTAGCTGCTGCTGTTGCTGTTGTTATTGTCATTGAATGGCCTGTTGGGGGAGGGATGTTCCTTGACTAAATTTGGGGAAGATCTTCTCATATTAGAGGGCACACAAAATTTAATGCCTGTGCTTATTCTGATAACGATATCATCCCTCCTCTTGGCCTCACCATCTCCCATGAGCATGGTCGGTTGCCAATTGCTGGAAAAATCAACTTTCCCTGAATGTTTAGGAAGCTATTTGGGATTTCCAATGTTTTTCTTCCTCTTAAAGAATAATAAAGCAAGTTCGCATTTAAGGGGTAGTGGTGGTCACGGTTCATCTCTTCTCCCTACCTCATTCTGCCTCTTTGCTCAGAGAGAACTTATGGGTTCACAAGTGTTTTCCCTGAAGAGGTAATCATTTCAAGGGAAATGAGATCTCATTTAAAGTTTCTAGGTAAAAACAAAAACCCCGAGGCTTATGCCTTTGTTCTACTTCCCAATGGCAGTTGGTAGGGAATTAAACATTGATCACCTTCTTCCTCTCCGGGCTGTGCCCACCCCTCTGTCACATGGAGTAAAACGAAAGAAGGCAGTGCTGGCTCTCCTGTTTACCATCCCTCTTCCATGCCCCCCATGGTGCTGGCAGCAGCCAAGGAGGTGGTGAGCTTTCTGCCACTGCGCCAACTGGGCCACCTGTGAAGCCGCTGCCAAAGTCAACATGTGCAGCCTTTGTGTCTGGCCAGTAGGTTTCATAATGGTAGTTCCTGTTCAGACGCCCTCAAGCTCGTTGTGTAATTCGGCCTCTGGAGGGCCCGGGCATCTTCTCTTATGTAAAAGCAAGGTCTTCAGGGGATTTTGAAAATTTCTCCTCTCGCTGGTCCTTTGGCAAGGTCAGAGGAGGCCCCCCCCATAAGTGACCATTAGAAGGAGAGGGCAATATTCCTAGTGGTCATTCAGTAGAGATTTATTGTAGTCCTCACGTGTACCAACTCTTGCTCTGGAAAGGTGGGAAGGGAGGGCACACAAATGACTAAGCCGTGAACTCAGAGCCCTGGGACTGTTGGTCTGATTCAGGTGTGGAGGAGAGACAGGTAAATAAATAACCATACTGTAAATGAGGACCAGATTGCTCAGTGTCAGGGGCACGTGAATGGGTCACTTAAGTGGGTGGCAGCTGAGGAGGAGATTAAGGAGGGCACTTGTGATGAGCACCGGCCGACGAATGGAAGTGTTGAATTGCCATATTGTACAGCTGAAACTAATATTACGCTGTAAGTTAACTAACTGGAATTTCAATAAAAACAAACAAACAAACAAACAAACAAAAAAGATTGGGAGCCAGTTTCCTCGTTTTGAAGTCTTCTTTGAGAGGAAGGACGAGTTTCAGTGAGGGTGAAGAGAGGTGAGAAGGGCTTTTATCGGTAATGGTAGTGCCTTTTGCCTTCTGGGGTGGGTTTGAGGGAGACATAGGAAGGGGCCTGAGGGCCTCGCACTTACAAGGGCCCCACCTTGCTTAGTTTAATGTTCGGTGGTTGCCATCCTGAAGTTCTTTCTGTTCATGTTTTTCCTTTTGTACGAGGCCCTGCAATTCGTGTAGTCAGTCCTGCATTTGGAGATCAGGCTGTCACAGTGGTTGAGCCAGACTGTGAAGAGCTGTGTCTGTCAAACTGGAGAATATTTGACTGTATTCTAGAAGCAGTGGGAAGCATGCCGGGGGTGGTGATAGGGTTGTAGAGGAGAACCAGAGAGGCTGGGAGACCCGGGGGGCTGGCCGTCCGTGGAGGGAGGCTGCCCCACTCGTGCTGGAACAGAGGTGGCAGATGCGTACAGCTCCAAATGACACAGGTGGTGGAGATGGGCTGCCTCGAGGCAGGGGACAAAAGTGGAGCGGGTCGTTGAGGATGGCTGGGGTTTCTCTCGAGGCTGGAGAGTCCATTCACCAACAGGAATGCAGGGGAAAGGAATCCTTAAGCCAGTGGCAGCAAGGCAGATGTTTTGCAGGAGTGGGGTGAGGCCCTTTCCAGAAAGACCCGGAAATCTCTGGTGGGACAGCTTGTGGAAACATGCACTGCAGCTGCTCAGCTGTAGCAAATGACCTGCAGATCAAGGTTTTTGTCAGTATCAAGAGCTTCACTAGAACAAATATTCATCCAAAAATAAACTTCCCGTTCTTCCTGTTTTTATAACTTGCCTATTTCCTCTGAGTTTGAGGCTGGTCTCCAGTTCCGTGGGTTATTAATCTTCAGAGGATCAAGACCTCTATAGAAGTATTTCCTGTACATGTTTATCTACCCAGCCCTAAATTATTTTCTCCAAATGATAAGAGAACTTTTCCATACTGGTGTGTCAGACTTTTCCTTTGAGAGGTTTCAGTTAGGCACCCCAGCTAGTAAGGCTAAAACCAGAAAGGCTTACCCCAGAACACAGGAAACCCGGGTACAGTGGGGGCGGGAGAAGTGACCTGCAGTGGGTGTTCGTAGGCATCCTCCGTTCACCTCCTCCAGGTTCAAGGGGCTCCTTTCTGGCCAGAGTCCTAGGAGAGAGATAAAGTGATGGCTGCAGAGGGCCCGATTTGAGGGAATTTGAAACACCCTACTGAATATCCACAGGGGAATAATAGCCCCAGAAATATTTCTGCCCCTTGGAAGAACTTAAAATACCCCCCCCCCACATTGGACCATAATTTGTGTTTAAAACATCTTCCATCTTTATGCTTTCAAATTTTTTTTTTCAACGTTTATTTATTTTTGGGACAGAGAGAGACAGAGCATGAACGGGGGAGGGGCAAAGAGAGAGGGAGACACAGAATCGGAAACAGGCTCCAGGCTCTGAGCCATCAGCCCAGAGCCTGACGCGGGGCTCGAACTCATGCGAGATCGTGACCTGGCTGAAGTCGGACGCTTAACCAACTGCGCCACCCAGGCGCCCCTTATGCTTTCAAATACAAGGGGAAGAGAGTGTCCTTGGTGCTCATGACTATGCACAAAGAAAAAGAGAAAAGCCATGTTGAAGCTGGGGCCAAGTTCAGACCCCATAGACAAATAGACGAGCTTGCATAAGGAAGGGAGGGCATTTTAACTCACCGGCCCAGTAAATCCCCCTGCCTGTGGGAGACATTCTTTGGTCTCCTACCTTTTTGTGCATACAGATACCAAGCTAGCATGCTGGTGAGTATTTTTTAAATGTAAGCCTCCTTGTGTGACTCTTGTAGAGAGACCGTGGGGACCGGGCTGCGTGGGTGGCGGCTTGTGCCGCAGCGGAACTTGGAAGGAAGCCAGCTGCCTTTTACTGAGGCCTTCCGAGGTGGGGCAGGGATGTCATATTTTGCACAGGGCACCACCCCTCCCCCCTGGTGATTCAGGTGACTGGATTGGGAATTTCTGGGCCAGAGCACGGCCCACTGCTCTAGGCCCACACGGTCCAACACCTGAGCCACTAGCCACTAGCCACCTGGGCTGTTGTGCACTTGAAATGAGGCTAGTGTGAACTGAGATACACTATAAGTGTAAAATAACACATTGGAGTCTGCAGACTTACTATGAAGAAAAAGAATGTAAAATAATTCCTCATTAGTAAATCTTTCATTTTGATTACTTGTAGAAACGAAAATGTTTTCGATATATTGGGTTATGTCAACTATATTATCCTGGTTAGTTTGGCCTGTTTATTACTTTTATAATGTGACTAATAGAAAAATTTTAATTGCATATGGGGCTTACGTTCCATTTCTGTAGGACAGTGCTGCCAGTCTGTGTGTTGAGGTCAGCTGCCAGTTGTGGCTTTGAAAGCAATACATTTCCAGAGGCTGGGAGGGGAGGGGAGGCCCCTCTCTCCCTGGTGGCCTGGCTGAGGGGAGACCCAGCCTTAACTTTCGTCTGCGTAGGGTGGTGGGTGGGACAGCCTACTTCTAGGCAAAGAGTTAATAACTCAATAAACAGCAGCAGGAATTTTTTTTTAATGTTTATTTTTTGAGAGAGAGAGCGCTAGTGGGGGAGGAGCAGAGAGAGAAGGAGACACTGAATCTGAAGCAGGTTCCAGGCTCTGAGCTGTCAACACAGAGCCTGTTGGGGAGGTGGGGGGGGGGGTGTCAAACCAATGAACTGTGAGATCATGACCTGAGCCGAAGTCAGACACTTAACCAAGTAAGCCGCCCAGCCTCCCCAACAGCAGCAGGAATTTTTTAAAATCCTTGCAAAAGCACACCTCCTGGCTTAATATTTTTTTCTTAGCCTGCTTTGCATACCAGCCTCTTTACTGGAAGCTTCCCCTCCCCACCTCCAAATTCAGAACTCCACCTATCGGCATGGAACCTGCAGGGATGTTGTCCATAGGATCTTACTGTTTTGTTTTATGCTCTTGTTTAGATTATTCATCTGTCCCCAGGTCAGGCTCCAGTAGCTGCCAACCCAGAAACTACCCAGTTAGGCCTGAGAAGCCACTATTTCAGACCAGTCCACCCTACCCCGCCTTTGGAGTGGTTACTTGAGTGAAAACGTCCACACCTCTGTCCATCGAATACCGAACTTCTGCTGGAATAATCAACGTGAGAAGCAGCACGTCTTAAGTGCTTGTTCTGTGTGATGTGCTTTATTACATGTACAGTTAATTGGTATCACAAACTCCAGTACACCCCAGAGTAAGAGCCATTGTTTCCCCATTTTACAGATGGAGAAACTGAGTTTAGAAAAATGTAGTAAGTTATCTGAGAACTTATAGCTAGAAATCAGTGGGGCAGGGAGTACGGTTTGGGCTGTGGGACTCCATAGTTGAGGGTTTACCATAGGGTATCATTCTGCACTGCCCAGACCAGCCCACAAATGCGTTGTTCAGTTCTGCACATGCATTTGTTTATCAACACGTCTGCTGGTGCAGGCTAGGACATGTCCCCAGGGAGGGTTCGATTCTGGGTTGTGGCAACAACTGAGCTAAGAGTTAAGGAGTACTGTGAGTGTCTTTGAGCCCGACTAGAAGGACACCCTCTCATATGGCTTTTAAAATGCTATATGCTACAGAATCTTCTCCCAACATGGCTTTTGCATCCAGTGGAGGGTCCAGGGCTGTCCAAAAGATGTTCCTTTGGCCCCTCCAGGGTGACTTGCGGCTTCGTATTGGTGCAGAAAGGGCAACTCCATGGCTGGCTGGCTGACTTGGTGACATTTGGAAATAAGCAAAGGGGCTAAGAGCTATGTGCTCTGGAGTCAGGCTGTTTGTTCTACCTGTTGATAGCTTCATGGGTTGGGTTCTTTGTTCTCCGGGTGGCAGTGTCCCTAACTAGAAAACGGAGATACTCAGTACCTGTCTCGTATAACTGCTGTGCACATTCAAGAGGACGCACAAAGGTATAGTTTCTTGGCACATCAGTTAAATGTCAGCTAGCATTTCATTACCATGTTTATTAATGCCATTTAATGCTGTAGGATGGGTTAGAGGCCCATACAACATGTACCAGAAAATATGATCATGTGGCCTGAGTTTTTTGTTCTAAGGCAAACATATCAGAATATATATACCTTGGTACCTGAATATGTACCTTTGTACTTGAGTATTGTATCTTTCAAAGCTATGACCTCACCTCAGGAAGCAGTCTGCGTATCTTGATCTCCCAACCATTTGCTTGAAACATTTTGAGAAGCCTTTTCTTTTTTGGAACTCTCAGATGGGGAGGCGGGAGGTGGGGGGGAAGATGATTCTATTAAGTATTTAAATTGTGAAAGTAGATTTTAAGTTTGGAAATGGCCTGAGGTTCATTAGAGCTAAGTTTGGTGAATAAGTTGAATAAGCTTTGGTGGTAGATCTGCTCTAAGTTAAAAACTGGTGTTTAACTAAAAAGTAAGGATTGGGTTTCTTCTGTTTTGTTTTCAATTTTAATGGTTGGCTCATTTATTATAAGACTAGCTTGAAGGCAGCCCCAGAAGAAGGGTTTCAGGCAGCTTCAGTTCCAGAGTTGGGCCAGCATCTTTGGAACACTAGTAGAGGCTCCAGAGCAAAAGCTTTAAAGGCAGGGGCTTGAGGGTGAGTGGGGCAGTGTTGACTCCGACCTATAAGATTATATTTTTGGAGTACAAATTCAACTTCATACCTACAGTGTTAAGCAACACCCGCAGCAAAGTTGGCATTTGGGCTTGTGTAGCCGGTAACGGGGCCAGGGGCAGAAGGTTCCCTGCATCAAAGGAGTAGAGGCCAAAACCTGGCTTTGGATGTTGACTTGCATTCCAGGTCTGTTCGCCCTTTGTGATACACAGAATTCAGATCTGAAAGTGTGAGCGTGTGTTAAGGGAAGGCCCTCAGGTTGGTGTCCTTGGCCAGGACTTTAAAGCTGGGTATGGGGGAAGCCCTCTTCTTCTATATTGCATGGACTACTGAGTGGCTAGAAAGCACCACCGAGCCGAGGCTCACTGGGAGTGGAGGAAAATGCGTGTCCCCATGGAAAATGATGGATGAAAGTTCAAGGGTTTTGTATCTTCAGGTTCATGATGACTAATAGGTTCATCTAGAAGGGCTGGGCCCCCAAGCAACCTTTGGATTATTTCCAACAGGTGGAAATGAGAGTTGCCGTGTTCATTATATCCCAAAGTTTATCTTGGCTGTGGAAAGAGCGTAGGGCTTTGGAATTTGCCTGGTAGAGCTCCAGTGTTGCTCTCTATTGCTGGGTGTCATGACTATGGTGTCATAACTAGAATTGCCTAGGCCTCATTTCTTTCATTTGTAAAATTGGAACTCCATTTTAGGGCTGTTGTGGAAAAGGGTCATAAGAGTCACGTATATGAAGAGCCTCAACAGATGCAAACCCTCCACCTCTTCCAAGGCCCTCAGAACGACACTAGAATGGGGGGGCCTGGGTGGCTCAGTCGGTTAAAAGTCAGACTTCGGGTCAGGTCATGATCTCACAGTTTGTGAGTTCAAGGCCCGCATTGGGCTCTGTGCTGACAGCTCAGAGCCTGGAGCCTGCTTCAGATTCTGTGTCTCCTCTCTCTGTGCCTCTCCCCTGCTCATGCTCGGTCTCTCTCTCTCTCTCTCTCTCTCTCTCTCTCTCTCTCTCTCTCAAAAATAAATAAACATTAAAAAAAAAAAAATGACATTAGAATGAACCCCATTGCCACTCAGTGGCCCACAGTTGTATATCAGAATATGCTACCTGCTGCAGGAAAATGTCCCCAATCTTTTGTGAGGTGAGGCCTGTATTCCTAAGAGAATTTCCAGTTCTTCCCTTCTTTGAATAAGGTCAGCTGTTGAGGCTCCAACACTCAGCATCTCTAACAAATTAAGCTGCCTAAGACCCTTTCGACCTCTTAAAAAAAAAAAAGCCTTCCTGTCACTGACATAGGCGGCCTCGGCAGGATGCACACTGGCACTTCATGCTCAGGCACTTAATGGAATGCTCAATGTGAACTGCATTGTTGATATTGATAACAGGTCATTTCTTATTTGGATTTAAAAGAGTCCTACCTTCAGGTTTTTCTCATTTTTGTCCAGCCCCTAGTTTTTACTGTGGTTCTAGCGTCATCCTTGATCGCGCTGATAATTCAAGGAAGCTTGGCCTGGATCCCTGACTCGGGGGCCCTGGTGAGACAGAGAATTAGGCCAGCAGGGCCACAGGCAGGCTCCAGCAGAGAGCGTGCTGCCACCACTAGCCTCTCACACTTAATCCTGACTTTGCTTGAACCATCCTGTTAGGTTCCGGGAGCTCTGATCCTCAATTTTTGCTGTACATTAGAATTACCTGGAGAACTCTGAAAAATTTGGAAATCCATACTGTGCCCCAGCCAATTAAATTAGGCACCAATGTTTAAAAAAAAAAAAAAAAAGGCAAAACTCCCAGGTGATTCCAGTATGCAGCCAAGTTTGGGAAGCAGTGCCTCAGGTGATGGAATGCACAGTCTCCTGGTACAGTTACTTCCCTGAGTTTACTTGCGTTGGTGAAGTCATTCACTCTATCCTCTGCAAATCATCTAGGGCCAAGGTGTCACCTCTAGGGGTTGAACTGCCTGTTCTGGTCAGTAGTGAGGTCCCCGTGGCGAATAGCTATCATAGCAACCTGTTTTCTTATGAAACGTTTTACACATTCACGGAGGTAAAGAGAATAGTATTAGGGATCCCCATGCACGCATCACCCAGCAGTCATTCGTGTTTCCTTTGCATCACCACACACACATTCTGGGGTGGGCTGGAGTATTTTAAAGTAAATCCCAACATCGTTTTCATCCATAAATACTTGAGTGTGTGTCTCTAAGAGATAAGGACTTTAAAAAAACAACCATAATACCATTATCACACCTAAGAAAATTAACGACAGGTCTTTAAAAGCCATGTTCACTTTTCTCCCAATTTGTCACAAAAATGCATTTATACATTTGGTTTGTTCCAATTAGGTTCCAAACAAGTATAATTCATTTTTGGTAGGTTGACTTTAACCCTGGGGTAATTAAACCATCGCTGTGTACGCACACAGGTAATGATGCATATGCAGGTCTGGTAAAAGTATAAATGGCATTCAGCGCATCGGATGTTTACACGATGGTCTCTCTTGGCTCTTTACCTTCCTTAGCCCTTCTGGTGAGACCTTGACCTGTCACAGAGGTCACTCACTGAGTGCTCACTGAGGTGCTGGTTCCAATCACTTCTGTGCTGCTCTGCTTCTGCCTGAAGGCATATTTCCTTCAGTGAACTTAGAATAGAACCTTAGGCTGCTTGTGGAAAGAGAGTATGAGTCAGCTCGGTGGACAGTTTCGAATTTCCTGCTCCTTTGCTAAAGGTGGTGGCTGGGAAGGGCTGGAACTGCCTCTTGGGCTCCTCTCTGGGCTCTGCTGAGGGGTCCTGCCTCGCTGGTTATCTCTGGGGATCCACCCGGGACTTGTGCTCTGACTCAGGGACCAGGCAGTAGCTAAGCCCTCCTTCCCTAAGGTGTAGATGGCTGTGTGAGCCTTTGCCTCCAGCTAGATGTCTGGGTTCAGGTCCAGATGATGACCAGGGGAGGAGAGGGTTATTTTCTGCCCTCCGAGGACAGAAAGACCAACACCTTACCGGTCACCACTTTGGCACATTGTCTCTCCTCTGTTAGGTAGAATGCTGTCAGAATTTCTTAAAAAGGGGCAGATGACTGGATGGCCCCTGGGATGAATGGGTGGCAAGTTTTTGTGGGGGAGTGAGCAGGAGAAAGATGAGGGTGGAGAATGGGCAACCTAAATAATTGAACTCCGGTTCCTTCCACAAATATGTCTTTGTGTGCCTACTCCATATTCATCGTGTCAAATCAGAATGTCATCTTCTCTTTCCCTAACCATATTCTTTTGCTTTAGAAGGGCTTTGTCTTGATTTCAGGTGGATTTGCAGTTGCAAGGTTTTTATTCCTTCTTTCTGTATATCATGACCAGGTTAGTTAAAGAGCAGTGGACAAGCATCCTAATACATAAAGGCAACCCTGATCTGCAAAGTTGTTCCTCACAGGACTGTTTTCAATAGCAAAAGGTTCAGAAAAACCTAAATGTTCTTTAATAAGGGACTTGTTAAGTAAATCACGGTATGCCTGTATAGTGAAATGTTGTACTGATGCAAAAAGGGGATGAATCTGTTCTGGGTTCCCATATGGAAACATCCTCAAGAGATAAGAAGCAAGGTCCAGAACATGGGAATAATATATTTGCATAAACCCTGGAAGGATACACCAAAATCTTTTAAAAGGTGGTTACTATTGGCTTGTTGGGTGGGAAAGGGAACAGGGCAGATGGCAGGTGGTGGGAGTATACCTTTTTATATTTTGATTTATGAATCATGAATGTGTAACCTATACAGGACAATTAACTAAATATACGAATAAATACATCTGTACCTATATCATGCAGATAAATTGATGGCCTGTCTTGCCCCAGCTAATCTTCTGCAAGCTTCTGATCCCTCCTTACCTGTACTTAAACACCTCAGAACCTGTTGTGTTCTGAAATGGATCAATGAGGCTATGACCAGCCCATGGAATGGGTGCCATATTTTTCCCATGATACCTTGTTCAATAACATTATAAATATTTGCTTCTTTTGAAGCCCATGAGCTTTCCCCCTTCCTCATCCTGAAATATAAACTGAGCTGACATCTAAAGATTATCCAGAGAAGACAGGGAAGTTGGGCTGCCTATGTCTGCCAGCACAGTAAGTTGCCCTCTTAGGAAGAGGAGGTGTCATGGGAGAAGCTGCAGGCAGGGGTGGGGAGATTAAGATGGCTTCCCTTCCCATTTCTCGTCTGTCTGTGCAGTCTTTTGCTTCTCCCTTGGCATCCCATGCGCCATATTGTCTGTGTGTTTGTATTTATTTTCAGCTTCTACTGAGTGGCAGCAAAATCCTTTTGAGCTGAACTGGTCCCACCCTGGTAGCTAGGAATGTTCTAATGTTAAGACTTGCTCTTCACATTTGGCACATTCTTAGTATTAGGAACAGTTCCTCCAGGGCTCACAGGAAACAAACAAATGAAATCCATGGAACAATTTTCTCCCTCTTGAGGGGAGAAAGAGGGGTGGAGAGAATCTTTGGGGAGACTTGAAGCAAAGAACATTTAGGAGTGAACCTTGTTTAAAAGTGTTTTGAAAGATGAAATTCAAGGACACTCAGGACCTATTCTTGGCTCTGCCACAAATGTCCCTTTTGTGTTTTATTCCAGTTTGTACATTTGGGGCTTACGCTTTGATTTTGCATCTATAAGCTAGGTGGGACCCGCATTCATTGTCCATTCTCCTCACTGTTCTGTTTTAGCCATCCGATACTTACTTAATAAAACTTGAAAGCCGTCCTTGTAACTGGCAACTAAGTGTAGAGAGTGGATAAGCCCTGTTTGGCCCCTTTTCTTCCTTAAAAGAGTACTATAGTGAATACTGTTCTAGAGATGAGTACTAATCGGGTTGAGGTTTGATCAGGGACTTGTTACCTACATGCCTCTTCCTCTTTTGAGTACAGTTGTACACACGATGAAAATTGCATGTGGTCATAATTACCCTTGACAGTTCTATAGGAGGCCAGCACACAGCCTTTCACCTCTTCCTCCAGTCTTGGGAAGGATCACTGTTTCTGTGATAGAGCACTAAATGAGGTAGCTGGCTAGCATTCTCAGTCCATGTTGAAAGATGAATGTGTACTTCATCTTTAAATGCCAGGGTCCTATCAAGGGTAGCAACAGACCAAGAGAAGCACATGGTCCCCAAATCTTGACCAACTCCGCGGTACATGTTCTTGGAGAGGAAGAGCCTCATCTCTCTTTAAATGTACTCAGACTCTGGCTTCTGTTCTCTTGCTGAATTTGGAAAGTTAACTATGTGTATATGAGATTCCTCTGTAAGGCACTTCTTAACTACCACAGAGAGCACTTGGTGAGGTACTGCGGATTCTCCCCTTTCCTCTCCTCTCTCAGCAGGTTTTATTATGACCACCCTTGGGGATTCCTGAGAGGGGAAGATCCTTGAAACAAGGTGGATGCTCACCAGCTGTGCCTTCCCTATGTAGAATTCAGGTGAACCATGGGGAGGAAAGTGGTGCTGAAGTCAGTGATCTGTAAGCCTTATTTGGTAGCTTGTTCTCTGTTGACTAGCGAGCCCTAACTCTGATTCATTGGTCCACTGTTTAAATTTCTGATATAACTAAACTGTGTATGGCAAAGTCAGAAACAATTTTCAGAGTAATCAGTAGCTTTGGCTTCCCTTTTGATGATTTATTTAACCGGGCAACCTGGGAATTCTAGAGCAGGTAAGTACTCTGGACACTGTCATCTACTTCTCTTGCTCTGGAATCATCTCTGATTAGCCTTTCAGAAACCAAAAGTTAACAGTGTGACAGAATTGAGGGATGATTTTGGTTTTAGCTAGGTCAGTAATGTAGACTCAGAGTCAAAAGTTGTGAGCCCCGTTCTGGCTCCTACAACTAAAATTGAACAAGAAATAGTTTCCTCATATGTCAACTGTGATTAGTCTAGAATTAGCTATCTCCTACAGTTAATTTTAGGATTCTAGGCTGCCGTTCTAGTTATTTAGTTAATATCTAATGTCCATAAGATGTGAAACCTGTCCATAAGATGTGAAATTATTTATTTGCCCCCCTGCAGTGTTGAATTAAAGAACTAAAAAAATCTTGTTAAGCCTTATATACCTTTTGTTTTTATCAGAAATGAACAAATAGAAAAATAGGGAAATATTTTCCAATTATTTTTTAATGGGGTTCAGACAGTGAGAAAGAATACATTAAACTAGCAAATATGCATCACATAACTGTGGATACCTGAAATGCTCTTAAATTCTACCACTTATGTGTCATTTCAGGTGAATGTTTTCCTTTGCATTTTCTCACTATTCTACAGTGAACTTAGTACGTTTTATCATGAAGAATAATACACATTACAAAAGTTTGCTACCACCTTCCTGTTATTTCCTCCCTCTGTATAATTTTCATCTCCACCCCCTATTTAAGCCAATAAAGGTTAATCTGTGTTTGTTGAATGAAATGAAAGAGACTCGGGTCTACCAAGGGTTTACCATTTGTCAGCCACTGAGCTACAAAAGTGAAAAAGAAGACCATCTTTTTTTGAGAGTCTCAGGTCCAAAAGCAAAGGGGACGTGCAAGTCACAATAAAATGCTGTAATTGTGGCATTGCTTGCCATGAAGACAGAGAAGAGACTCCATTTCCTATCTCTGGTCTCTGTTTAGGATAAAAGCCCTGTGAAATTGCAAGGCTCATTGCTTGCATATGATAAAGCCATAGCCAATGTTGACATTAGCTGCCATTGTTGACCAATGTTGTTTGTAAAGAAAAGACAGTTCTAGCTTTGGGGTGAGATCCGCATCCTTTTAAACTGGTGTGTTAGTTTAGGCTGGCGTCTTAGATCCAGGGTCAGAACGTAGCTTTACCCCCAGTCCGTTGGTCTTGATCTACCAGCACTGCCAGCTTTCTTTCCACTCCTCTCTGTTCCCCGTCCACTTACTTGTATTCGTAGGTTTTCTCATGTAGGTGTTACCAATCTATGCCTTGTAGAATTCTGGAGGTTCGAGGCCTGGGCCAGTTGAAGCCCTGCATTTTCCAGGTGAGGGAAATTGAGGCAGCAAGAAAAGCAGCTGTGCCCAAAGGCACAGAACTAGTGGCGAAGCCAGGCCCAAACTATTGCCTCCCAACAGAGTGAATTTGCCGGGTTTCTACCTCCAGTTATGTGTGCTATTTATGTAGGTGAACAATTACAGAGGATCGAGAAGAGACTTCCATTTCTACAACTTAACAGCTGTATAGCCATCTGACAGCGGTGGCTTCCACATGGAAGGTTTGCTTAGCGAGGACGCTACCGCTGTCTTGGATAAGTTTTTTGTAGCCAACATCACAGTAAGCGGTAGATTTAAGACCGCTCCTAGGTTACACAGCCTTTCAGCAGCTTCCGACCTAATTGTGGCCTGAAGTTAGGGAAACAACAGAGTGGACTGGGCCAGGCCGGTGGCAGATTTGGGTTCGGCACACTCAGTCTGTGCAGTGATCCTCATGGTGCGAGGATCACTCGAGGAATGAAGCTGTCCAACCCTTAAGCAGATTTCAAACATAGACCTTACCCTTCAGTGTGGCAGACGTTAAATACACTAACTGGTCACCCATTGAACACTCCCTATTTTCTCTCTGCCCCCTCCCACCCTTGAGCTTAAAATTCCACCCCAGATCTAGGTTTGGTTTCTCTCTGCAGCCCATGTGTCTGAGGCCAGGCCTTCTTGCCCTGTTTGCTCTCCAAGCCTGAAGGGCTAACAAGGAAGACGAGTTCTTCATTTTTCTGGGTTGGCCCTCAGTCTCTTTACTGGGTTCTCGTTGGCAATGATGATGTTATGGCAGCCCTCATTTCTGAAGGCCCTGGAATCCTTGCTCATCAAGCCCTTGGCTCCTTTCCCTAATTTCCCAGAGTAACTTTCCCATGTTTCTGATCCAGTTTGGATTCCTTCTTCCACTTTTATCAGTTTGCCCTGTTTGTGTAACATCTTATGCTGGAGAAATTCAGACTCTCTAGAGTAAATTGACCTAATAGTTCAGCTCCCCTGTTTTTCCTCCACACAGGCCAGGCACAAAATTTGTGGGTGTGTTGATATAACCATATGGAATACCCCACACCTAGTGGACACTGGGTGAATGTGAGTTCCATTGACTTTTCTTTAAAGAAATCTTGCCAGGCACACAAGCCTAGCACTGAAAGGTCCTCACTTCATAGAGTCTCTTATCTTAAAAAAAAAAAAAAAAAAAATTTGCTTAGCATAATAGCTCATGTGCATGTTATCAGTGCAGGTCTTCTGGCTCTAACCAAGCTGAACATCCCCACAGTAACCGTGAGCTTTGGAAAGAGCCTTATTTTACCCCTGTGCCAGCCAGTTACATTTTAAGGAACATGGCTGAAAACTGGCTTGGTCTCAAGTAAGATTTGTCACTGTGCCTACATCTCTGAAATCCTGCTCTCAGGTAACAATAGAAATTATCTGGGGTGCCTAGGTGGCCCAGTCCGTTAAGTGTTCGACTTCGACTCAGGTCATGATCTCACAGTTCATGGTTCGAGCCCTGTGTCAGGCTCTGTGCTGAGTGCTTAGAGCCTGGAGCCTGCTTCGGATTCTGTCTCCCTCTCTGCCCCTCCCCCACTCATGCTCTGTCTGTCAAGAATGAATAAACATTAAAAAAAAAAAAAAGTTAAAAAAAATTATCTGACTCCTCCCCCCCATTTTTAAAAAAATTTATATATTTTTAAATTTACATCCAAGTTAGCATATAGTAAGTACACCAATGATTTCAGGAGTAGATTCCTTAATGACCCTTACCCATTACCCCTTCCCTTTCTTGAACAGCCCCAGCTGTGAATGCCAAATTCACTTTGGTATTTAACATATGCAATTTTCTATTGGATTGACTTTGTAAACAAGTTGATATTTGCCAGTAAGGCAACAACAAGTGGCCACCAGAGAGCCTGTGTATGTGGATATACCTCAGATTTCATCTCTGTCTGAACAGCTGGCTACGAATTTTTTTATAAGAAAGCTAACTGAATGGAGCTAGAATGGTTTCTTTTGTTCAAATTTCCTCTCCCGGAGACCAGTCCCCAGGACTCCCCTCACCTGCCTTATCCATTAATGCAATGGGCTCATTTTCCCCAAATAAACAAGTTTTCTTGCCAAAGAACATAGGCGGCATTCTTGGACGCAGGGACGTGTCTTGGGACCTGCATCTGAGTAAGGCGTGTTCTTCATTTTTCTGGGTTGGCCCTCAGTCTCTTTACTGGGTTCTTGTCGGCGATGATGATGTTATGGCAGCCCTCATTTCTGAAGGCCCCTTGAGTTGTATTAATCCTGCCCGTGGCTGTCCAGCCCTCTTGAAAGCATCCTTCATTTCTGTTTGCTCACTTTCCTGAATGCCTCTTTCAGATCATCTTTCACCTCTTGCTTCAAGCTCTGGGGACACATGTGGTTTTGACATAATGTACAGATGTGACTTGGGGGAGGGGAGGCATGGCTGTGGCCTCGCACACATCAGCTGGACTCTGAAAGAGGGAGGTCATCCTCTGAGTGGGCCATTCGGGAAGGAGCGGAGGTGGAAAAGACCCAACAGGCAGTCTCAGGCCCTCCAGATTTCCCCTCCAAACACGAGACAGAACACTGTGGTATGTGTTTTCCACTGCAAGGAGAGAGCATGAGCTCAGCTCATGTGGACCAAATCACCCTAAATACGCTTGTGTGTCTGGTTTCTAAGTTGAGACATATTAAACAATAAAGGACCAGTGACCAAAACTTCTATAGGGAAAAACCCAGTGATTTCTTTATCCACTCAACTGTTGATCACCAAGGTTGGCAAATTTCTTTGAAGGTGTAGTTAGTAAATATTTTTGGCCTTGGGGACCATGAGGTTTCTGTCAAAACTGTTGAGCTGTGCCTTTGTGGCTGTAAAGCAGCCATAGACAATACGTAAACAGACCAGTGTGGTGGCTGGTCATAATTTGCCCACTCTTGCCAGTCTAAATTATAAAACTTACAAACATCCTCATCATTGTTGTTTGCATAAATTAATGAGTACTCTGTATGTGGCCAGGACTTATGCTAAGTACTTGTTGTGAGTGATCACATTTATCCCATTCAGAACAATTCTGTGAAGTCATTAATAATATTCTACCCATTTTACTGACAAAGAAGTGCAGAGGCTTAGAGAAGGTAAATAACATAAGTAAGGGCCAGGCTGGATTTTGAACTAAGTTAGCTTGACTCCAGTTTCATGCTCTTTTACCACTGCACAGGACAGCCTTAGATAACATCATGATATCCATATTTGCCTTTAGATCTTGCCATTAGCCAGTATTTGGACTTTGGCCTCTCCCCATCTTCCCCTAAAAGCCCAAAACATGCAGATTATTGCTAAAAACTCTTGTATAAATTAATACATGGCAAAAATTTTAAAGGAGTCCATTAACAAGTTATAATGAATTGGAAGGCAAGTTCTGCTATGCTTCCTGGCTAGTTTTGCTTTGTAATACCCAAGGGTCGTGGGAGATGAGTAGGCCTGGGGATCTCACGCCAGTAGCATCCACACTGGTTTTGAGGTTCCAAGATCTAGTGCTCTGAAAATGTAGAGATGGAGCTGGGCCTGGAGCAAGCTACTGCCCCTTGGGACGGCCTCACCTGGGGCCATTTGCCTCTTAACGCCAACACTGACATGAGCTGTCAGCCCGCTGTACGCATGGGGGCAGGCTCCTCGGTTACCAGCGGAGGTATGCCGAGCTAATGTGGTCAGGGGAGACTGGATATCGCATCCTGTAAGTTGTTTCAGACTGGTGATGGTCATTTACGTGCAAGTTGACCAAATAGAAATGTTCATTAAAGATGGCAGAAAGCGGGGCACCTGGGTGGCTTAGTCGTACTCTTGGTTTCAGGTCGGGTCATAATCTCACTTCCTGGGTTCCTGAGTTGGAGCCCTGCATCAGCCCCCACTCTGACAGTGCAGAATCTGCTTGGGATTTTCTCTCTTCCTCTCTCTTTGCCCCTCTCTGGCTCACACTGTGCACTCACTCTCTCTCTCCCTTTCTCTCAAAATAAATAAATAAACTTAAAAAAAAAAAAAAGATGGCAGAAACCAAGTTGGGATGTCTTTTGTTGTTATAGTAAGTAAGGTGTGTTCTGAAGAAAGCTTAGAGTAAAAAGATTGGGAGGTGGGAGGGAATCCCGTATCCCATATCGCATCACCTACAGCAGTGTTTCCCAAAGTGCTTTCTTCAGGTTAAAGGGATGGTAATGGGGGAAGGGGTTCCTGTGGTCAAATAAGTTATGAAATGCAAGACTAAACAAACAGTATTCTTGAGGATATAGTATGTAGTGTTCTCAAAATGTTTGCTTGGTTGTTTTGTTTTGTTTTTGGATCCTCTTATAAAATTGTTTACAAGGAACACCCTTTGAGAAATCTTAACCCAGAGGCATTTCCTAATGTCCTAATGTTTATTACATTTTGGTAAATTTCCTTTACAGTCCAAGATTTTTTTTAAACAGGGGTCATATATTCTCTTTCTTTTTGTGTATGTGTTTAACTTTATTTTGAAGTATTTCATCCTCACAGAAGAGTTGTAAGAGTAGTATGAGGGACTCTCCTAATCCAATTCCCCATTTGTTAACATTTTACCGTAATTGGTATTTTCTCATTCTGTGTGTGTGTGTGTGTGTGTGTGTGTGTGTGTGTGTGTGTGTATACATGTACACATTATTATTGCCATTACTTTTGTGTTTTTAGTTAAATTCCAGTGGCAAGTTCTTTAATGAACTATACATTCATTTCTTGAAATACTTACAGAAACTCAAATTAGGCTAGAAGCTTATTAATGTCCCCCATTTCTACCTGTTGCATGAAGGCAAATCACGCTTTGCCAGTGTGTGAAAGGTTTTCATTAAATTGCAAGGGAACATTTTGATATTCCTTAGGCTTCATTTCAGACCCACACACAGTTCAGATTTGTGAGGTTGTCACTTGATGTGTATGGGGACCATCACAACCATTTGCTGCATGTTTTTAGTCCACTTGGGCAGTGTTCTTTGAGGACTGGCCTTGGCCGTTAGCTGAGATGGAAGCCTGGACCAGACACTCTCCTGTCCTTTAGTTTCAGAACTAAAGGGAGGAGTCAAGAGGTCCTAGGGTTTCATAGGACTTCTATGTTTTAAGTGTCCCGTGGCGACTTGTCACACTTTCAGAACATATCAACAAGGACGATTTCTTAAATGACATCTAGTTTCAGTAGTGGTTTTATTTAACATACATTGGCGCTTCCATATCTGTTTTTTTTTTTCCAGCCATGAAATCAAAGCTGTCTTCCTCCTTCAGATGGTTTAAGTATAGCCCAGTTTGCACATAAAGTGAGTCAAGCGAACACTGCTACCTTACAAAGAGATGTGTTGGTGTAAGGGGACTGTGGATGTGATGTAATGTAACCTCTCATGGAGTATTTCCAAAACCATATAAGGAGGCTCGAAGTAGTCACCTCAGTGTCAACACCGAGCTCACGAATGAGGCTGGAGCTTGTGTCCCCAAAGGAAGCATAAGGAACACCACCAGATAGCCTTGGGAGGAGGAGAGAGCACCAGGCATTTGTTCAGTGGGTGGATGCAGCCCTCACAGTGGCCTTTGGACTCGCGTGTCCTACCTTCAACCTGGAAGCTCCCACGCCCATGGTCACTGGTTGCACTCTGTGTGAATGGGCACCATTCACACATATAGTATGTTCACACCTAACTGGAAAAGTGCCTTGTCTGGATACACATTAGACCATAGGGAGAGAAAAAAATTTTTCTTTAGTTGTTAAAACGTTTTATGACGAAAGTTTTTAGATATCAAAAGAACAGAGAATAATAAAGTCAGTCCCTATATTACTTACTACAGATGCAGCAATGATCAAGATTTTATCACATTTCATTACCCTCCCCTTTTTGGCTAAAATACTCATAACAAATCCCAGATACCACATCATTTCATCCCTACGATGTTTTCTCTAAGAAGTAGACATTTCATAAATCCAATGCCATTCTCTCACTTGGCAAAATTAACCAGGACCAAAATTTTGACATCTAGTTTTTATAGAGCTCCTGTGACTAAGTCACCTTGCAACGTGAGAATCAACAGAGTCCATGCCAATACTAATTTATGGATATCTTAAAAGAAGGGGATCCTTGCTCTTAGCTGTGAACAAAATTATTTGGATTGGAGATGGGGCGGGTAAGCAATTTGCACTTGTGGTTCTACGTCTGTAATCGCAGGTATTGAGCTGTGCCATTTGCTTCCTGGGCATTTCACAGTATCATCAATGATTGATAATCATAACTTACAGGAATTTTTTTAAACAGTATTTTAATTGGAAAAAGCATCTGTCAGCTGTCAGGCTTCCAGCTTCCACTTTTGAGAAGCAGGATGTTGAATGTGAGTAATGACACAACAGGCCTATAAAATGCGGACTAACCCTCGGATGACTCATCCAGTACGATGCAGTATATTTGTCAAGGAGACTGAATCATATATGGGGGAAACCACTTTTCAGGCAGCCAGCTGGTTCTCAGGTCCGCAAGAGACAATCCATTTTTATCGGAAGCTTTATAGTAGCAATAATGCTAATATCCAGCACTTGGGCTCTACGATGTAGAGGAAATGGCATCACCCGGCAGGTATGTGCTTACTGTTTACATGAACTTTATTTTCTCCTTGTTCTCTTCTGCCTAACCTTTCCGATAATTTGACATTTTTTAAGGGGGAAAATGATTCTAATTGGAAGGAACTGAAGGGTGTGTGTGCGTGTGTGTGTGTGTGTGTGTGTGTGTGTGTGTGTGTGTGTATTCACATGCAAAGACACGGACATTACCACTGGTCTTTGGATGGACACAGAGCTCTTGTCCACTCATCTCCCTCTCTGAAAACAAATTTCTCCTTAGATATTCAGAGAAACTCAGCCCTGAGTTTAAAAGATGCTGCCCAGGAAACAGCTTGCAGAGGTGATATACCTTTTGGGTGGGTGGTTTACAACTTTAATAAATAAATTTTAAAAAGGAAAGAAAAAGCAAAGGTGAGCTAAAGGATGTGGTCTAATAGTAACTATTGTGTCTGTTATGTTGGATTTATTTTCAGTACTATGCTTTTTCTTACCCCCAAGATACATGACTTAATGCAAGAAAGCTTTATTCCCCCTACAGAGGGAATATGTCTAATTTTTGCAAATCATAATTTGCTCATACTGAATTCATGCATTAACTTTACTAGGTGGGAGAAAGGGTAGTGGGGGTTTGGTAACAACATTTAATTATAGCTTTCACATGATCTGAAGGATTGTTCTGCATAATTGGGAAGCTGTGTTGCCTGTCTGACCTTCTCTCTTTCTTCACTCACTAAATTTAAACCATGCCTGACTCGTTAAGGCACAGATCTTGTTTATTTGAGTATATTAAACATTCCTCTGTGTGTTGACAGTCCATTCAGTGTCTCCTCATATTTTTAAAAAATACTTTTTGTGTCCTACTTGTTAGGGACAGATGATATAGTTAGTTTATAGTAGTGCTATTTCTGCTTTTCTGGTGGGTCTGTCCAGAATGGCTGGGTCGGGACTTAAAACACAACTGTGCACAAATTTGCCTAAGATTTAGTATTTGCGGAGCAGCCTTGTCTATGGGGTAATTTCTGTTATCACTCAGAGAGAGCATTAAACAGATCAAGGCTTACCGAGCTGGAAAAGTAGGCAGTCTTTGTCTCTCTTCCCCTTTCTTGTAAAGCCCATAATAATGACTTCTGTTCCTTGAGGTACATGTATTCTAAACTGTCCGTAAATGTATTAATTTGGCCTATTTAAATACATTCAGAAATGCAGATAATATGGAAAGCCAGCCTGAAGGGAGTTTGTTTGTTTCTGTTCTGTAGATTAAGAGGTGCACTTTTTTTTTTTTTTTTTTTAGGATGGCCAGTTTGTTTTTGGAGACAGGACCATCTCCAAATTTCATTAATTTTGCATTCTATAAATGAAAGCCACCTGTTATGCTGTAACATGCTAATTATGGTAGAGGACAATAATGAAGAGGAACAGTATTTGAAATATGTGGGGGTTTTGCTAAGAATTTTCCTGCCCACATCTGTAGTGCTTATTTTTATATGTGTATGTGTATACATGCATATATAGCGCATATTTAATAATAGCATTTGGTGGTATTAAAAAAATACTTCAGTTTCAAAGTAAACCTTCTTTTTATTCCTTCTCATTAACTGTTTTGTTTTTTTTTAAGTTTTAGGAGAAAAACTACTTTGAAAATGTTAGCCTGAACTAAAACCTGAATTTTGTGATCTTCTAGTAGATGATGTCCCCTTTTGCTGCTTTGCCGGGTGCCATCAGTTCAAGTTTCACTTTGTCAAAAGTCATCAGAAGAATACTGTGATTTCAAAATATGAATTAAAGGCAGCATAGGTTATTTGCTCTGATTTCACTGACATCTTAGGTTCCATTATACCATTTTTTCCCCTTAAGTGCTACAGAAAATGGTTCCAGCAGGCATATAAAAACATTTCATCTAAAGTTCTTGATGTATGGCATTTTCAGTGAAAATGTCTTGCTTTCCCTGTGATTTGTGTAGTTGAGACTAACCCAGGTCCTTTCCAAATAATTTTAGGGCAGCATGACTTTTGTTCAGGGCATCTTGATGACTGATTCAGCAATGACAATCCCCCCTAGGGATGTGGCCACTGCTCCCAGAGGCCCCTGTGCTGCTAGGCACCATGAGCCGTCTTTAGATTCCTTCTTTGCCTTTTGAGGGAAAAGGAATCCAGGGTGGCTCAGTCGGTTAAGCGGCCGACTTCGGCTCAGGTCATGATCTCACAGTCCGTGAGTTCGAGCCCCGCATCAGGCTCTGTGCTGACAGCTCAGAGCCCGGAGCCTGTTTCACATTCTGTGTCTTCCTCTCTCTGACCACCCCCCCCACCCCGTTCATGCTCTGTCTCTCCCTGTCTCAAAAAATAAATAAATAAACGTTAAAAAAAAATTTTTTTTTTTTAAAAAGAAAAGGAATCCAGAGCCATGGCCAGTACCAAGGATCTCCTGTCATTCAACTTGGAAGTGATCAGTAGGTATTGAGTGAGATGCTGCCTATGTTCAGAGCTATGTGCTGCGTGGTGTTAAATGAAAAAAATGCCTGTGATCTGGGCCCAGCCCTGTCCTTGATTTCATTCCCTCTTCGGTGGGGATTCATCATTACTGGCAATAGATTCCTCTTGGGCTTTCTTTTATTCATACATCTACTGGAGTCTATAATCTGGAGCCATTAATTGCTCCATGTAGAAGCAACTTTCAGCTATTCCCTTTAGGTCTTTCAAAATCTAACTCTTCTTGGATGGGTATCGAGAAAGAGCTGCCCTAATAAATTCATTCGATAGTTTTGTTGGCCTTCTTTTTTGAGCCAAATAGAGTGACAACCTCGGACAAATGACTTACTTATGTACTTATTTTTTTGCTTTCTTCCTTGAGAGGAATGGCAGTCAGGGAGCGCATTTGAATCCTCAAAGCTTAGAGCGTTCAGGATGTTGTATTAGAACAGATTAGAAAACATCAAGGACCGTTTTTCCCTGTCTTTGAGAGTTGGAGACCCCTCCCTGTTTAGCATCTATTAAAATTATATTTAATGACTCAAAACTATAATGAATTCAGTGACCATTTAATAAAAACAGATTTATTTAAAATCACTATAGGTTGGGGCGCCTGGCTGGTTCACTCAGAAGAGCATGGGACTCTTGATCTAGGTGATGTGAGTTCGAGCCCCATGTTGGGTATAGAGAATACTAAAAAATAAAATAAAATAAAATCACTGTAGATTATCTATCAACATTTAAAAATACTTGTATTTCAAGAGACCTGTTGAGTGAGTTTATGATCTTTTCTTGCTGTACAAGTGGATGATTTATGGATGAGTGGCAATAACTATGGCCCCTGGGGGGAGAGCTGAACCTGTCCATTGCCTGGTATCCATTTCCCACTGATCTTCTGTTAAACTGCCCTCCCCACATCCGGGGTTTATGGTCAGTCTGCCTACGTAGTGGGTGGGATTACTAGCACTTGTAGATAAATCTCGTATCAT
Source organism: Felis catus (assembly GCF_018350175.1). Classification (NCBI taxonomy): domain Eukaryota; kingdom Metazoa; phylum Chordata; class Mammalia; order Carnivora; family Felidae; genus Felis; species Felis catus. Next base: position 82,877,021 of record NC_058370.1, on the reverse strand, counting down.
TATCTAGAAATAACAACTTTCCTGTTGTATCTCAGAAAAGCCAGAGACACGCAAGGACCAGCCTTCGTAGGACATAAACCCCACTCTTAAGGATACATAAATGGAGTGAATGACCACTCTGTTAGCAAATCAGCATCAACTTTTATTAGTCCTGAGCATTCTTCCAAGTATGTTTGCTGACAGCTCGTTTGCATTGACATCTGTGCCCAGGTTGTCTTTCGGGTACTGTGGGGCAGTTACAGAAGCCATGCCCGTTCCCAGCTGGATTCTTAATCACCAGCCTTTCTTTGTAATTAATGATCTCCATAGAGAAAGCAGATGCTTGAGACCAGGCCGGCACTTCAGCCTTTCCTGAAAGAGCTTTTGGCTTACGTGACAACAACTCTACCTTCCTTGCTGTGCACTCTGAGAGCAGCACGGGGAGTTAGCCACATTGTCTTCATTTAGAGCTCAGCATGCCCGGAGTCGAAGCAATCCAGCTTTCTCTTTCCAGATTTCAACCCAAGAGATGACTTTCGGCTTTCGGTGTTATTAAGTCATGCAGATGCAAAGATTTTTCAGATTGGAGGTGTCCAAGCTGGGTTTGGCTTTTTTGTGGTTTTCTTTTAAACACATGTTCCTTGTACCCATCCAATGAAAGAGATGGGTTGCCTGCCCTTGCCGTTGCCCCATGAGGCCTGCTGTTTGACTGGGCCTCTTGAATTCCATGAAACGGAGCGCAGACAGCATGTGTCATAAGGGCTGCTTGGGAAGGGTGAAGAGCAGAATTCGTGGCTGTGGGTGGGCGTGTGTTCTCATCACATCGCCAAAGAGCTGCAATGTGCAAAATCTGGCAGGAGCTTGTTCCAAAGAAAAATAAAACAGCCCCTTTTTTCTGTTTTGAGAAATATTAAAAAACATCACTAACCCCCATGTTGAAGAAATGGAACCATTAGAGAATCTTTGTGATTGTGATATTGTGTGTGTGTGTGTGTGTGTGTGTGTGTGTGTGTGTGTGTTTTAGTAATCTTTGAAACAGAGGTTAAGGTTTTGAACAGAGGAAAAGGGACTCACAGTATAAAATATTTTGGGGGGATTCTGTCACTTCTGTTGTAAACATGATACGCATTCTATTCAAATCTAATTGGGCAAGGATGAGGGGAGTCTGTTAGAGCTAACAATTAGGGGAAAGTCTATTACATTTAACTTTCTCCTGTTCTTTGATGTGATTTTGTAAGAAAAGCCATTTTTATCAGTGAAACCAATTACAAAGGAAAGGTTTGTGTTTTTTCATATATGTGATTTGTCTTGTATACAAAAGAAAAAAGCATAGGCCACATTTACGTTTATATTTGAGGCATAAGATTTTCCTTTTATAGTTACCTTGAGAAGGTCTTTAGCGATGTATATAGTTTGCACAATGGACATATGCTGTCTTGATAATTAGGGGAGAATTTTGTGGGTTGTTTGTTTCGTTTTAAAGATTTTTAAGTAATCTCTACACCCAATGGGAGGCTCGAATTTACAACCCCGAGAGCAAGAGTCACATGCTCCACTAACTGAACCAGCCAGGCCCCTGTTTTGTTTTTATTTTTAAGTGTTAATGTCCTTACTTCTTAAGTCCTTACTTCTTAAGGACTACAGAAATGTTCCTCAGCCAAAGCCCCAAGTTCCTGCATTTGGGGTCCTTCCTGAGTATACTTATTTCGAGCGTCCCCTTTTTGTTTCTCAAGTTAGTTGTCTTTTTTTTTTTTTTAATGGCCAAATAAATAAATAAATAATGTTTTTAAAAGCCAAATAAATAAAACTGACCATCTTAGCCATTTTTAGTATACGGTACATTTGTGTTAATTATGCACTTTGTTGCGCAGCCAATCTCCAGAACTTTCTCATCCTGCAAAACTGAAACTACACCCATTAAACGACTCCCCATTCCTCTCTTATCCTAGACCTCAACAGTCCCCATTCTACTTTCTGTTTCTATGAGTTTGACTACTTTAGAAAGTGGAATCAGACAGTATTTATATTTTTGTGACTGGCTTGATTTCCCTTAGTATGATGCCCTCATGGTTCAACCACGTTGTAGCAAATGGCAAGATTTCTTTTTTTTAATCTGAAAAATCATTTATGTGTATATACTACCTTTTTTTACCCATTCATCCCTTGATGGACATTTAGGTTATTTCTGCCTCTTGGCTGTTGTGAATAATGCTGCAGTGAACATAGGTGTGAAATTAATTACCTTTTGAGAAAAGAATTGACCTTCAGTGTTAAGAGTTAATCCTGTATATGCAAACACACAAGAAAAAGTGCCATCGTGTCATATCACCTTCTGTTTATCCAGCCTCTTCAGTTTACACAAGAGCTTCCATATGCCAAGTTACTCACTGTAGGAAATCGTTGGGTAGGTAGCAATTTTTGGTCTGGGATGGTGTATGCGCAGTGCCTTTGGGCATCGTGACTTTCCTAGAGATGAGCTTAGTCCTAGGAGGTGGCTGAAGCACACTGGTGAATGAAACAAGCTGTGGGTAGTTCCTCTTGAATGACATGAAGACAGGGGCCCTTTTATTCTTTCTTCCGATATTAAATGGCAGCCAAGAGTGACAGCATGACTTCAAGGTAGCGTAATTACATTGGCTTGGCCGTACCGACCGCCACCTTGTCAGTAAAGCTTTCTGGGTGGTTGGCCGTGGCCACTTGGTTGCCCTGCCTCAGGCAGTAGTCTTCAGCCACCACTGAACGCATGACCTACCACCTGGTTGGGCTCCATGGAATATGCATGTTGGTGATGGTCAGGGAAGCCCGGTTCAGCAGCTTAGCCTCCAAAGGTCTCAGTTATCTGTGAAGATTGTGAGTCTTGTAATAAAACAGTTTCTAGTCCTTCCACAAGCTGGTAGACTTTGTCATGTGGGGACAGCTCTAGTGTTCCCTGGAAGTTCTTTTTGAAATGAAACTAGAATATTCTCCCATAAATGAAATAATATTTTAAGAATACTTGGTTAAACTGTGAGCAAGCTTGGCAGCTAGTTGGTGTTGGCATTCTCCTTTTTTGCCCCGTTCTTTTATGGCAGGAGAGTAACTTAATAGAAGCACATGTACTGAGTGGACAGCTGTTTTGTAATAACTCGGAAGGAAATTGCCTTCGTAGGTCAAATCCTGTCTCTGTTGTGGTGAAGAACTAGTCAAGAATCTGCTGCTGCATGATCATCCTGTGAGCCTGAAACTTGCTTTGTCCCCGCCCTTCTGATTGTTCAGCAACAGTCGCTGCCACCATGGAAGGAAAGAGCAGTTTCCCCAGTAACACCTAATTTGGAATTCCTAAACTATAGTGTTGATACTGATACGCTTGTTACATTTGCATTTAAACCAGTCATTGCGAGCTTGGTTAACTTAAGTGCTTTCCTTTTGGTTTGTGTGCTTGCTTGCCTAAGTGAAAGATTTCTCAATGTTATTAGCAGACGGTCATCAGGTTGGCCCTTTTTAGGGCTGGTCAGGGTCCAGTGGTGCCAAATTTCAGGGGTCCCTGATGAAGCCTAAATCAGAAGTTTGGGGGTTCCTCCTTACTTACCCTTTCTCCCCTAGCCCATACCCAGACAGCAACCCTTTTAGCTCCAGAACTAAATAGAACTGGCCAGTCCCACTGAAGGTCGGGAATGAGGCTTCTTTTTTTCTTTTTCTTTTTATTCTTTTAAGTTTATTTATTTTTTTTTTTGAGAGAGAGAGAGAGATCACAAGTGGGGGAATGTCAGAGAGGAGAGACAGAATCCCAAGCAGGCTCTGCACCATCAGCGCAGAGCCGGATACGGGGCTTGAGCTCATGAACCTTGACATTATGACTTGAGCCGAGATCAGGAGTCTGATGGTTAACTGATTGTGCCACCCATGTGCCCTGGGAATGAAGCTTCTATTTAAGGACACTCTTAGGAGGCAATCAAAACCATTTGGGAATATAACTATGATTCAGGTATTTTAGGAATTGATGAGGCTGTCACGAACTAGATCGGAAATCCTGGTGCTCAACCGGTTTTGGTTTTTCCCATGGGAAAAATACATTCCAGTTTCAAAAAACTGATTTACAAGAAAATTTTTAGATCAGAACTCTTTTGTGACCTCGAAGGAGCCTGGACCAAACATGAAGCTTGAAGTGCACAGAGTTGCTTTATCAAAAGTCTGTAATAAATATCTCTCCCCATTTTTAAGTTAGGCAGTTGATTCATTACCTTTTCCTAACATTTTTCCCCTTTCTCTCTGAAGGTAATAAAGATTTGGTACTGGAACATCTGTCTTGAGTCAGTTGATAAAACATAGAGGATGAACTATTTGGGAGAAAGGGAGTACATCCCTCTTCTTCTCTTTGCCTGCATTTGGTCTATAAATATGTCTTGGGGATTTTCTTCCATGTGGCTAAAGGGAATCTCATGTTTGTGGATGCGTAAACCCAGCTAGATGGCTGCATCGTGCCTACGTTATTCAAAGGTCTTACTAAACTTCTTGAAACAATTTTCATCATTTTCATGTTTTTTAGAAATACTTTGATAGACCCATTTTACTCCTGGGAACCTTATAATTGCATAATAATACTTGTACCGAGAGAACGTATCTGTTAGTTTGTTGTGGTTTCAGGTCTTTGTAGTTGGAGGGGTTTTTTTCTCCCCCCAAATCAAAATATATTTTCGGTTGCATTTTACTGCCGCATGATTTCTGATCTGCTTTTGTAGAATATTTGGGTGGCTTAAGTTTGCTTAAGCCCTCTGGCAGAGCTGAAGGACTTTAAGGCCCTTTAAAAAGAAACAACCACAAAAGTTAAAACGGGGGCCGAAGTTGAAAAGGGACCTCAAAGGTCATTGGGCCCTTACCCCTCATTTTACATATGAAGAAACTGAGGCTCACTCTCAGATTTTAGAGTCTGGGGTGTCTCACCCAAAAAGGAGAAGAAGATGTGCAGTAGAGGTCATGTCTGCTGACCTAGGAAACTAGCTAGACTGGCCATCTGAAAATGAAGATTGCCTCTGCTGCTGGGAAGTGTTGCCAAGCCAAGGAGGACTTTCCAGCCCCACTCCTCAGCAGTGCCATTTTTTTCATGTGGCTGTGTTATTAGCGATACCTCCTCCATTTCTCCAACAATCAGTTACCTATACATTAAGCTTGAAGAGACCTATGAGAATAATTTATATCCTCTAGATCACCTAAGTTAGATGTGGGAAATCTTTGCCACAACATAGAACCTCTCTTTAAAAAGTGGGGGAAGGGGCTGTTTACAGAGATGAGATCTTAGTCCTGTATTTGTTCCCAGTGCCAGTGACCTTGAACAAGTCCCTTCTCCTGTCTGAATTACAATTTTTCTAAGTGAGAGGTCTAGTAGATGGTTTCTGTGATTATTTTTTTTTTCTAGCTTAAAAAAGTGTATCTCTAACTTACTTGTGTGGCTCTTTGCTAATCCTGATTTGAAGACCACCTAAACTCCACCTGTAGGCCCACCTGTACCCTGGGCTCTACCTGGGAAAGGAAGAGATCCAGAATTCTTCGGGGAGAACAGATGCCTTGCGTGTACTTTGTTTCTTTCTTTCTTTGTGTGTTAAGCTCTTCATCTCTGTCGAAGCAGGTGGCAGAATCCTAGAAGAAAGGGAATAAATGAATTGGTAATTTTTGCCGCCTGAAAGGGCATCCTTGTCCAATAGATCTGTCGGGGACAGAAGCAGGGAGGCTCTTAAAATCTAGCCAGCATATTGTTAGCTCCACATGCTGACTTCCTTTCCTCCTCGTGGGCTAAATTATCACCTTCTTTTGTGTGAGAGCGGGTTTTATTAAGGACTGGCTCATAGAGGATTTTGTAGATTTAGAACTGGTAGTAACAAACATAGTTTGGTAAAGTAATTTCCTGACCTTTTCAGCACGGGGTTTGTTTTAGGGTGGGCGGGGTGGGGAGTGGCAAGTAAAAAGTGGGAAGTGTGAGCTGGACTGCGTGAGGAGAGGTAACCTGACTTTAGTACCGTTGTCAGCAACTTCTGATTTAGTGTTGATCGCCATTTAGAATAGTATAGCACTATGAATGTTGTCTCTCATCATCTTTATGGAAGTTTTCAGTTGTTGAGAAAAGTTGAAACAAGTGTACCAACACTCACTATATCCTGTCTGCAACTAGCATGTTACTGCTCTTGCTCTGTCGCACATGTATGTATCTGTCCATCCCTCCATCCAAGACTCCGTGTTATTTTTTTAATGTATTTCCAACTGGTTGCAGATACTACTGCATTTCTCCCTAAACATTTCAGCATGCCGATCATTAAGTCCACTCTTCCTTTCTTTTCTCCAATTCAGTGAGAAAGCAACCAAAGATATTCCGAGAAAGTCGGGCTTGGAAGTTCAAGGGCTGCAATTTAAAGACCTGAATTGGAGATTATTAACTTTAAACAGCTCCCTTTGCCATTTGTGTTTTGAAGCGCCAGTTTTTCTATTACGTGTGTACTTTCATGTGGTGAGAGTTCATTTTCTGTAGTAATCGAACATTTCCATTAGCTGGCCTTCGGGGGTTTAAATGTGGATTGTAAATACCACTTTCGGAAGGGTGTGTAAAACAGAGGGAAATTCAAAGAAAATTCTTGCTTTCAGAGTAAAAAGTAGGAGAAGAAGAAAGGATTCTTCAGGGGTGGGTTGTTTTGTTTGTTTTAAGCTGGCAATCCTTTGATCTTGATTAATTATGAACTCCACTGAACTCCGGGCTCAGCAAAGCAGCCGACAATAAAAGTAAAATCATAAACCTAGATTCAGACTTGGGCCTCTCGCCTCCCAGGCCTCCCTCACCCCTGCTTCACACTGGGTGATCACCCAGAAATTCAGCCCTTCAGTATAGAAACTTCCAGTCTATAAGTAAGAAGTCTTCCAGTCTATAAGTAAGAAGTAGCTTCATTCTATTTTGGGTTGAATAAATTTTCTTTAAGTAATTTACCCACGTCCAAGAGTTGTCCTTCTCTGGTGATTTTTGACAAAAACTGCGAAATCTTCAATAGATGTCCAGAACGTTAGGTGAACTGTTGTGTTAAAATCTTACCGTAATTGGGGCGCCTGGGTGGCGCAGTCGGTTAAGCGTCCGACTTCAGCCAGGTCACGATCTCGCGGTCTGTGAGTTCGAGCCCCGCGTCGGGCTCTGGGCTGATGGCTCAGAGCCTGGAGCCTGTTTCCGATTCTGTGTCTCCCTCTCTCTCTGCCCCTCGCCCGTTCATGCTCTGTCTCTCTCTGTCCCCAAAATAAATAAATGTTGAAAAAAAAAATTTTACAATCTTACCGTAATTGGTAAAATGTTTTGTCTGACCCTGAAATTCCCACGTTAACTTAACCGCTTAAGAACCTGTGCATGATGTGTGATAGAATTAATGTTAAAATGGAACACACACATATCCATGTACGTGTTATCTTGCTACTTCGGTAACTGGGTACAGTGGATGAGATTCCTAGGTGCACAGGTTGAGGAGAGGAGGCCGACTGGTGACATGTCCAGTTGGGTTTGGAAGCCTTGTCTGGTGTTGATATGCCTGGAAAACCAGAGTCTAAATGTGAGTTACCCCCCGTGTGCTAGTGTAATCTTCACTTGTGACAGGGCAGAGAATCATTTGATGCTAAGTTTTACAGAAGAAATCTTTTCCAAAAAAAAAAAAAAGGTGGTTTTGATTTTGTTGAATTCCATAGAATTATGGTTTTTTATTTAAAGTTATATTTACTTCTGTTGTTGTTGTTTAATGTCCTAAAACCAGTGTTTTAAAACTCAAATAATTTAAAGTGTATTCCACAGCCTGCTATTAAGGTAATTAATTACCCACTGTATAGATACTTGACATATAAGGATACAGAGGTCCCAAGTGGTTGACCAGGAAACCCACCCTAGGACTTGAGGGCTCATGCCCAGGAGTCTCCAGTTCCCTAATTTCCCCTAGGGTAGAGAAATTAGGATTTCTGCTATTAGTAGGGATTAGAGCAAATAGTTTTCAAATTTTAAGAAAAATGATTCCTTTCTTCACTGATTATGCATCCGCCCCACAATAAACTACCAAGCCTGTCCTGCCCCATTGCTTCAAGCTTGACCTCATTGGGGCCTTTCTTCTAGTTACGTGCATTCCTCACCCCAAGAGGTACTTGCTCAGGAAAGTTCTATCGACACAGGGAGGGTTGCCAAAGAGCCATTTAAAAAAATCTGTCTTAGATACGACTTCTAAGATCGCCTTTTCGAGTGCTGAAGTTAAGATTTCCTTCAGCAAGCACTTCATTCTCCGGGTTTAAAACTGCTCCGTGTTAGGGTTTGAGGTTATATATTAGCAGAACAGCCCCAACGCCTTATCTTTATTGTGCCCCAGCTGTAAGGCAGCTCATCATCATGGATAGTATATATTTAGCATTCTTGTGGCTTCTGAATTTAAGTGCTGAATTGAAATGTCGGGAGGGAAAGTTTTGTTTTCTTTAAAAAACTACAATTCTATCCCTAAGACATTTGATATGTTAAATAAGTAAAATCAAAAGATTTTTACGGTAGGAAAAAAAAACACAAAACCCTGCGAGTATAAGTAGAATCCAGCTGAATCACTCTTTTCCTATGGAAGATTTATGCTTGTTCAGACTACAGGCGATAAAAGTCAGAGGTGAAATGAAAAACTTCATTTTGCACACAGTCCAGTGGAGTGAGTTTAATACAACTCTGTAAACCTTGCTGAGCAGGAGATTCACAAAAGTAATGGCTAGCATGCCCACACACTGCTATGGGCACCGCCATCTTCTGTTCACAGGCCATGAAGGCTTGCCCCTAGAATTGAAGCTATCACCCAGGTAGGGGCACGGAAGCTCTGACTTGCCTTGGCCAGCCATAGATTTCTCCAGCGTGTTAGAAGTGTCAGTAGTGCTCCCAGGTCAGTGCTCCCAGGCTGCAAGGACGTCAGAGGATCCCTAATTGCCTCTGGTATTTCCTCAACTATTTCCTCAAAGGCCTCTTTAAGCCTCGGTAAAGCTTATGAGTTTAACTTCCAGTCCTGATCTTTGTTCCTTTTTGTCTTTGCTTCATTTCCTTTTCGTGGCTATTGTGGGTCACAGGACACAGCAGCGAAGAAAGAGGGAGCAGAGTGGTGAATGGCACACTGCCCAGTACCCTCCACTTGAGCCAGCCCTGCAGAACGTCCATTCCCGAGGACATCCACAGGGCAGGTGCCTTGGCCCCATGTGAGAGAGAATGTGCCAGAATGTTCAGTGCACGTGCTGCTCTGGCTCTTATGGCCGGAAAGTGTAAAGCAGTACTTAAGATTAGAAGATGTGTCTATTTACAGTGAATTGTAACTTAAAGGAAGACACTATAGAGGCACATAGCAGGCTAAATCAGCACTCCTTGGTAAACAACGTATGGGTATTTATTTTGAATCCTAGAATCACTGGCTTATAAACTACGAGTTTGTGGTAGTTTTCCTAAAGGAGTTTTTTTTTTGTTGTTGTTGTTGTTGTTTTTTAATAAAATTCCAATAGAAAAGGGGCACCTGGGTGGCTCAGTCAGTTGAGCTGCTGACTTCGGCTCAGGTCATGACATCTCATGGTTCATGAGTTTGGACCTGCGTCGGGCTCTGTGCTGACAGCTCAGAGCCTGGAGCCTGCTTCGGATTCTGTGTCTCCCTCTTTCTCTGCCCCGCCCTGACTCACACTCTGTCTCTGTCTCAAAAAGAAATAAACATTAAAAAAGAATTTTTTAAATACTACCAAATGTAGCAATCATTCCTATTTCAAACACCAGTCTTGCTGGCAGTGTCCTTCACAATAGTGGAGAAAGCTACCCTTTGTGTTGTGTGCAGAAGAAAACGGTGTGTGGGTGAGTGGGTCTATTTATATGCTTCAGCGTAGCTAGGTAGCATAAACAACAAAGATGCTCGGTTTATACGTGGCATCTGAGGATGAGAATGGACGTGTCCCATATCTCCCCCTCTGGGTGAGGGTAGGGCTTGGACATGGAGGGCTCTAGTGACCTTGTGTACAGCAGAACTCACTGCCTTATGATGCAAGACTATACTGGGGGTTCCTAAAACATTTTCTCTTATTTTCACTCAAGGGTTCTGAGCCCGCACATAGTAAAGGAGGAAAACCTATCCCCAGCCCCATACCCGGATCCCCCCACCCGCCCACCCTCTCTCCGTCTCCCACAGGACCCCTGGGTTTCAGTCTGTTGGTTCCTGGGTGAAGACTATCCCTAATCATTGTTAAGACAAGTACCTACCTACCACCATCACCCAAAAGGCTCTCTTTATGAGCAAACGTTTGATGTTCCGAAAATTCCTTCAGTGCTTCATAGTGCCTGCTCATCAGCATTTGAGAGGAGAGCTGGTGCCTTTGCCAGAACTGGCTGCTGCCAGATTGAGCATCTTCAGTGGGCTTTTCTTACCGCTGTTTTCTGTAATGGCCCAACTGTACAAGCAGTCCACATTTAGGCAGACCTGTAAGTGGGCAGAGCAAGTGTCCTACCTTTAGTGGCTGGTACAGAGCTGAACATCTTGTTACCACCCAGCACAAGCCTACATTATGTATAACTTCCTTGCCTATAATTTTGGAACATACACATTTATAAAACGAGACCAGGGGCGCCTGGGTGGCTCAGTCGGTTAAGCGTCCGACTTCAGCCAGGTCACGATCTCGCGGTCTGTGAGTTCGAGCCCCGCGTCGGGCTCTGGGCTGATGGCTCAGAGCCTGGAGCCTGTTTCCGATTCTGTGTCTCCCTCTCTCTCTGCCCCTCGCCCGTTCATGCTCTGTCTCTCTCTGTCCCCAAAATAAATAAACGTTGAAAAAAAAATTTATAAAACGAGACCAGTCCCCTGTTAAAAAAAAAAAAGATCTTAAGTAGTTGATGTTTCATGAAAGAGCCACTCACGAAATCTGCTTAAATAGAATAGGACCAATATCTGGCTTTTTGAACGCATTTGATACTGAAATACTTTGTTGATGCTTTTTTTTTTTCAGTGACTAGACACATATTTCATATACACTATGTGTTCTACATACATACAAAACTTGATATACGTATGTAATAATGAAGTCAGACTTTGTAAGTCTGTAGGCACGACGGTGACTGGTGGAGTGGGGTGCAGGATACAAATGTAGTAAAGAGTGTGCCTGGCTCCCCTGGAGGACTTGTGTTATATTTGGCTCAGCTGGCGGCCGGTGGTTGTGCCAGGTAGAAGAGGGAGCCCGAGAGGCTAGGATCTTGGTTAATCCCCCTCAAGGTCTGGTGAAGTAGTAAAGGGTGGAAAAGAGCGCAGGGAGGAAATTAGCTGTAATGTTCAGCATAATGGAGAGATACAGGAGCCCTGTAATCAGATGAAGGCTGGCCGTGAGGAGGGGGCCGGGAAGTAGCTGGGGGGGGTGGTATATAAAAGTTCCAGTCTCCATCTCTGGAGCTGCGTGGGGGAGGGGTGGGAGCACAGGGCCAATTCACAGATGGCAGATGGAATTATTTTCCGCTACAGGTGTGCCTGAAATGTAGGCTCAAACTAGGTCTTTATAAATCTGATTTGCATTGATAATTGCTGATGGTCCGTTTTGGATTTTCTTCTGTTGTCAAGAGCCTGACGGTCTGCTCCTCTGCTGTCTGATAGCTGAAAAAGGCAGGCAGTCTGGAAACCCACTCTTAGTGGCCAGGGGAGCTGGTCTTTAAAGGACCTTTTTTTGTAATCAAAGTCAGGCTTTCAGGAAAAATAATGATGATGGCTACAACTTACCAAACTTGTCTGTATCAAGCACTTGACCTCTAGCACTACTTTTAACCCTCAGGACACCCCATCTCTGCTTTTTGCAGATGAGAGAATCTGAAGCTGCACTAGAGGATTCTTTGGCTACTGAGAAGGTCAAGGCACTGCTGGACCTGTCTGGCTCTGAATGCTGCCTCATCACCCTTTCCTACACTTCCTTTGTTTACCTTGTTTGCTTCTGTAACAAGGTCCACACAGGGTCCACTTTGAATCTGGAGGGAGCTTAGAACACAAAAGCCGGAGATCTAAAGCTTGCTGTGCATCAGCACCCCCACATAAAAATCTAGTTTTGGAACTGTTCTTACCCTGCCTCCCCATCCTACCGTAGGATATCACCTACCTCTTTTGCACATGGAGTGATCACAGGACAAGTCTTATTTTTACAGCTAAGCCCATATGTTGGGAATGCAAAGCTTTTTCCTTAAAGAAACCACATTTAAATGGCAGATCTCCAGTTCAATTCATAAAAGCCACTTTTACTCATAATACACCGAAAGAATATGGTAATGTTTGGGTAATGGTAGTCAAATCCCGTATGTGAGGGCACTGAGTCTTTGGGGGCAGTTTAGCTCAAGGTCAGACACTAGGATTCCATTCAGTTGGTGTTCGGATCCACGTGTGGAACTTCACCAGTTCCTAATCAGTTATACTGGTTTAGCGGTTGCTGCTTGCAGAAGCATTTTCTTAAAATTGTGTTATTTTTGACAATAATAGCATTTTTTGAAATTCTTAAGCACACCACCACCATTTTCTGTGCACATTAAAAAACGAATCTGCCCTTGCCCTTCCTGTTCCATCCTCCCCCAAACGAACCCGACATATGGCTTAAACATGTTGTTTGATTCTTTCCAGAAAGAGAGAGGGGAAGGTGGGAAGGGAGTCTTCCTCCTTTATACCTTTGTGGTAGTAGAGTTCACTGTCATTTCTGTTCTGGGTGGGGTGAAGTGCCTGAGTAACATAAATACTCCACAGATAGGAAGCAGTTGGCAAGTGGCCATGCAGCTGGATTATCCAGACATCCTTCACAGCTTTTAGTGCAACACTTTATCCCCTGCCTTGTTTTAAATAGCCAGATGCCTCGGTTAATGCTGGCTGATGGGGTTGTTGCCAGAGGAGATGGGCTGCTGGGCGTTCTGTTCCCTTGCTCCCAACATACACACACCCCATCAGACAAGTCTGTGCTCTTGAGAAGGGCCACAAGAGGAATTAGGGCAAGAAAGAGGATGCTGCAGGCTGCGAGCAAAGGCCAAAATGAACAGCCCCTGTAGACCAGAAGCCAACGGGTGAGGTATTGTTTTTAGTCTCTAATAAATGAATACTCTTTGGAAATGAGTTTATGGCACCAATATAACGCAAACTTCCCTTTTTCGTGTTTACTTAATCTCCTCAAAGGAAGGGAGAACACACAGCTGCAACACAAAAAAAGTAAACAGCATGTTTTCACAAGAGGTGTGTAGAGTTTCAGTTACTCGCCTTGGCCGTTTCCTATTGGGATGAACCCATAGCATACTCCCAGAAGATTTGAGAAAGCTGTGTTTCATACTAGAGAATTACAAATCCTGGGGACCCTTCATTTTTCTAGAATAAATGGGGTGGGGCGGGTGGGGGAATGTATATTCTCAAATTGTTTGCATGTAACTAATCTACACAAATGTTATCAAATGTTCCTGATGTCTTTGATCTAAAGGAATATGGGTTTGAATCCTGAGATGGATGGATTGACGATAGAAAACATGTGCTTATTAAATTTAGTTTTCTTGTTAATCTTTATCCTGTCCCAATTAAGCTATTGTGGCTCATAAGCAAATGGATATTGAAGGCTCTACTTTTTCTCAGAGATTTTGTTAGCTAAGAATAATTTTTTTCATCTGTTTATAAAACGTGTTTTACCCGTTTGTTCCTTAGCCTACTACACACACATAAAGCAGTGTTGTAGGCTCTAGGGACAGAGCAGCGAACAAAAAGGGCAAAGGCACTGCTCCTATGGCATTTACATTCTAGTTGGCAAAAGTGGGCAAATAGGGCAGATGTTGTTTTAGTAACAGGTAGAAAGACGAAGAAGAATGAGAAGATTTAAGAGGGATGGAGGGTGTTGCTTTATATAAAGTGGACAAAGAATCTTCTCTGATAAAATAACCTTGGGCAGAGAACTGAGTGAAATAAGGAAATGAGCTAAGTCGGCATATGGGGGGAAAGAGTGAGGAAATAGCAAGTGCAAAGGCCCTGAGGTCAAAGTGTGCTTAATGTGGAGGACAAGGGCAATGGGACTGACGTAGAATGAGCAAGCAGGAGAATGATAAGTGCTCAGTTTTGCTTTTTACTCAGAGTAATGTAGGAAGCTATTGTATAGTTTGTTTGAGTAGAGTATCATAATCTGACTCACCTTTCTATTGTCATAGAAAGTTGGGCAGAAGTGGAAGTAAGGAGGCCAGTTAGGAGACTGTTGAAATAGTCTGAAAGGTGTTGGCAGCTGGGATCTGGGCAGTGTCGAGGGAGGTAGTAAAAAGTAGATTCTGGATATATTTTGAAGAGAGAACCAATAGGATAAGGTATGGAGAATGAAGAGTTCGGTCTGAAACATGTTGGTTGAGATGCTTATTAGACACCCAAGGAGAGAAATCCTTAGGCATTTGATCTGCTCAGGGAAGAGTTGTGGGTGGAAATGTGAATTTTGGGCACTGTTAGCGCCTTTAGAAGGTGCTTGGTGTGGGTCCTGGGTGCTTTAGCCATAGTTAGAGGAGAGGCAGAGAATACTGGTCACAAGTAATAGGCGTGCTAGTGGGCGCAGGTACAAGGTCCCTTCTGACTGCCTATTTTTCACAGGGAAATTAAAGGAAGCTCATCCATCATCTGAGAGGGACAGGGTAGGTGGACCTGTGAAATTATCTTCTTGGGGATGGATCAGAGAAATGTAACAGGATACTGGGAGGCACTTAAGAGCTCCCCACCTGAGGTTAGTGACTAAAACTAGACCTAAAACTGACCAAAGTAGTATTCAACAGCCTGGGTGGGGGCATGGAGTTGGGTAGACAGTAGAATTTCATCGGGGTTGGGGTTCACCAGGCAGTACGGTGGGGAAAGAGAGGACAATGTGTTATGTTTTGTACAAAAGAGTGTCGTGATAGACCGTGGAACTTGAGTAGTGAATCAAGTGAGAACATGAAGGATGTGGGGAAGGGGGGAAAGGGAAAGGTGGTCAGAGCAAGAGATATTGTTCCCAGAGAGGTGAAGAATTACAGGAATTTGGAGGGAGGGAGCTGCAAAGTTGAGAAATGGCAGCTAGAGAGCAAGATGCTTGAAACTGAGGTTAAGGAGGTTGTGCAGATATTAGTAATGACAAGGTCGTGTGTGTGAGGTAGGCGTGGGTACCTGAGGTTGGGTGTAAGAGAAGGGCATTGGAAAAGAGTTCCAGAAACTGAGAGGCCAAGGAATTGTACGGATCCTTGGTGTGAATAAGGAAATTGTCAAGAGTCACGGCAGGGATCATGGTGGAGAAGTGGAGGGACAGTGAGCCCGTTTGCCCATGTCTTCCAAGGATGAGGGGAGGGATGCGGCCCAGAGGTCTGTAGAAGACTGAAGAAGGGTAGTGCGGGCATGACCAGGCTTGTGAGCTTCAGAGAAACTGGAGAGCTGGCCAGTAGCCTGGAGCAGAGGTGACTACCCTGCCCCACATCTAGGCTAAGCATGGAGAGATGTAGGAGAGAGAATGTGGCCTCATGTCAGTGGGCCCCAGAAGCTCAGCCCAGAGCACATTTACATTCAGGTTAAGAGAGTGAAAAGAACGTCTGAGTACCTGGATTAGTCGAATTCACAGAGACCAGAGTATAGTGGTGACTGCCAGGGGCTGGGCAGAGGGGAGGATGGAGAGTTTCATGTTTAACGGGTATGGGGTTTGAGTGTGAGAAGATGAAGGAAGTTCTGGATTGGGATGGTGGTGACAGTTGTAGAGCAGTGTCGGTGCACGTAATGCCACAGAAGCGTACAGTTAAAACGGTAAATTTTATCTCACATGTATTTTACCAGTTTAAAAATAAAAGGGATGATCTGAGGAAAGGATGTTAGACCTTGAGTGCAGGGGCACTGTGGAGGGAGGTGGGGCACAGTAGAGGGTGAGCCGCAGGGAGTCATGGGGGACCTAGGTGGCTCCACCCCTTTGAGGGTGAGTGCGGTGAGCAGGGGTTGGGGGCAGAGGGACTGTCTAAATGGTCTCTGGGAGATTGAAGATGGAGTGGCCGGGCTCTGCCTGGCGCTGGGGTGGGTGGTGGTCTTCCCCTGAGTCCCAAGGAAAGAGGGGGTTCTGTGCTACTCTACATCTCTGTTGCCCTAGAATCTAGCACAGCGCCTGGCGTGTAGAAGATGTGAATATATGTTTGAATGCATAACAAAAATGACTTCTATCCAAAGAAAGAAAACAGCAAAAAAGAATTTAAGTGGCCTTGCTGAAAAATCCAAATACAGTTCCCCAAAAGTGATGAAGAATGAAAAGCTAGAGTTGGTCTCTGGAGAAGAAAGAGGATTTTTGGCAAATGTGCAGAAGAACTTACTGCGAAATTGACGTTTAGACTGGAAAAAATAAAATCATACACAGAAGGCTACACATGGGTAAAGGGTGTTGGCACTGAAACTTTTTCGCACCTATGCAAATGATTGCATGGTGGATTTGCGATTTGGAAGGGAATTATCCTATTTTGTGCTAAATCAGAAGATTATTAGCTTTATGAAGTGTTAAGCCTAGGTCGTGCGTTGGTTCCTAACTTATAGATAACAAATTATAGCAATTAGCTCGTTCATTTTATTATTAATAGTTAGACCCAGATTGTAGAGAATGTTATGCCTGCATACATCTTCAAAGACACATGGATATTTGCAATTACTGGGTATCTGTTTAAAAATGTGCTTTTGTACCATATTTAGTTTAAGTGTTTTTTGTTTTTTGTTTTTTTCCCTAAAAGTGGAGAAGGGTTACCTTTTAAGGTTGCTGCCAGGCATCGATTTTCTTTTGAAGGGTCTAGAAAAGTGCTGGCTGGTGGTCGTCTTGCCTTGTGAAACATGTCCTACAGCTGCCAGACCATTGTCATGCCCCATTCTTCTTGTTGTCGTTTTAGTGACAGCTATATTGTGCGTGTCAAGGCTGTGGTTATGACCAGAGATGACTCCAGCGGGGGATGGTTCCCACAGGAAGGAGGCGGGATCAGTCGCGTGGGTGTCTGTAAGGTCATGCACCCCGAAGGCAATGGACGAAGCGGCTTTCTCATCCACGGTGAACGACAGAAAGACAAACTGGTAATGGTAGACATGCAACGCGTTGTGTTAAATCAGCAACGACTGATTGCTTTCCGTTAATCATGGCCCTCTTCTCATAGGTTTGTTTGTCTCCTCCCGCCCCCCCCCCCCCACCTTATTTCTCTGACTTCAAACTGTTGTGAAAGCTTCGGAAGTTACAACTCTGGAGCTGATGCCAAATACAAAACATAACCCTGACTTTCCAGTGAAGTCCTTTCTTACCACACCAGATAACGCAGGTGCTTAGTATATTTGGCCATCTTGCTTGCGTCTTTGATTAATTAAGCTGTCTTTCTGTCACTGTAACAAGATATTCAAAACAGAAGCGTGTTCTTTGTCATGAATCACATTCTAGTGAGCTGTGAAGCCTGAGCTTTTAAAAATGTAGGGTTTATTCGTGGAGCATGCCGTCAAGGTTTGGATGGTAAAAGGTCAAATGCAAAGGCAGAATGTCACCTGATACTTGGTTATTTGTAAATACTGTTTATCTAAAAGATACTGTAGCTTTTATTTCCTATACTAGTGAATAAAACATGTTTGGAAAATGTAGTGGTATCACATGTCTATAATAATTCTACATGCTTGTTAAATACGTACTTTGGAGAGTAATATTCTCTCACGTGAGTGGAGCATTAGTAGCTCATAACATAGAGTTTCATGAAGGAACGTGGACGTCCAGTTCTGAGCTATGAAGGAATCCATGATATGAAGAAAAGTTGCTATTTTTAATTGGTAGCCTTGAACCTGGAAGAACGTTGCTCCTATCTGTATTTGATCATGGAGTTTATACTCAGAAGCCAACTGTTGCTTCACAATGTGCAGGATCTTATTGGATCTCAACAGAAAAAATATAAAGACACCACAGGAAATGTCACTGTGACATTTGAGACCCTTAACAGCGAGCGTGTCTGTTGAATGTTACGTGTTAAATGTACAAATGTAATCTGCTTTTGCAACCACTTCTTACTGTTTAAAAAAGTTACCAAATAGATAAGACAGAACAATTTGTAAGTGTTATATATAGATTAACAGAAATGCTATTTTCACGCTTGATTCATTTCCAAAAATGAAATGAATGAAAGTTTAAAGGGAGAACATAGCTCATTTTAAGAAGTGTGTCCATTCAGAAAATTCCCTATGTATTAGTCAAATAATTAAAGCATTCTTATTTACAATGTAGCCATATTCCCAGTAAAAAGTAAAATAACACCATTTAGCTAACATTCACCATGTGCTAAACACAATGCTAGTCCTTTAGTTCACTGTGTCCTTACAATAGCCTGTATAATTATAACTGAAAAAATTAAGATTTGTAGATAAACTCCTTGTTCTTCGTGACCCATCTTGAGAGCATGTAACTAGTATTTGATACTCCATCACTCTGACCCTAAAACTGAGCCAAGCCACATGTGCTCAACCACCTTTAGCCTTTTAGTGTAATTTTTTCCCCCTTGTGCATTTTCCTCTTTTTTCATAGCTCCGAACAGAGCTTGTCAACCATTTTGTGTCTCATTTGCTTTGCCTTAACATTCTCTAAGGAATTTTCCTCGTTGCTGTATAAGGTTGATATAAGATTGTTTATTTGGTGATCTCCTTAGGGTTATTATAAATATTAAGGTTCTTTCCCTCCTCTCCCCCTCCCCCATCCCCTGCAGTATTACCTACCTGCATGTTCCACCTTTACTATTTTGTTGGAATAATTTGGGGTCAAATTTTTATGACTGTTGATACTTGTACAAAGAACTGCTACCAGCATATAGGAGAATTTCCTTTAATACCTTGAGGGTCATATATTTTAAATCTTTTTTATTTTTATTCTATTTGAGAGAGTGAGAGCACGAGGAGAGAGAAGAGAATCTTAACCAAGCTCCATGCTCAACGTGGAGCCCGACACACAGCCCAATGGGGGGCAGGTGCAGGGGGAGAATCCCATGACCCCTGAGATCATGACCTGAGCCAAAATCAAGAGTTGGGCGCTCAACTGACCGAGCCTCCCAGGTGCCCCGAGAGTCATATATTTTAAATCTTTACCAATTTGACAGAGTAACAGTAGTATCATATTATTAATTACTAATGGTATCAATGTTTTTCTGTTTGTTAAACAGTTTAACAGTTGTAACAGTGAATTATCTGTTAATGTCATTTGCTTATTTATTTATTGGGGGCCTTACTTTTCTCCTTGATATATATGCCCTCTTATGTAAGAAAGATATTAATCTCCATCTGCCATATTTACTGCAAATACTTTTCTGGTTTGTTGCTTGCCTTTTTATTTAGTTGGTGTTCTTTTTCTAACAAAAATGTTGATAAATTTTTTTTCACTTTTTCCCTTTGTATTTTTTTTTTATTACTTTCGTGTTAGCAAATTATCTTGCCTGAGCAGTTAAATCTTTTTACATCTATTTTTTCTTGGTATTTTCATGGTTTATCATAGAATATGTCAACCTAAAATGGCCTTTAGATTGTCTCATCCAGCCCCTTCATTTTAGAAATATATTTTAGAAACTTGTATCTTACCACTGACTTGCACTTAATAATTGTAAACTTTTACCATTTTGGTCAAAGCAAAGCCCTCAGTTAAATTCCTGTAACATTCTTAAGGAGGAGGATACTTTTATCTCTGCTTCGCAGTGGGGAAACTCAGTGCTCCAAGAAGTGATGATCCGTTTCCTCGGTCTAGGGCATGTGGTTATTAGCAGAGCCAACATCAGGAACCATTTCACTGTGAATCCCCAACCTGGTCCCTTCATACTAATTCTGCATAGCAATAGGGCAGTCGTGGCTGTGAACCAGCTTCTGTAATCTGTTGCTATTGCACAAGGATTGTGTGCCTTGGCTCATTTCCATCCCACCCCCCACCCCCGTCATGTTTCTCTGTCACTCCATTTCTCTTCCCGTCCCCTTTATATTCTGTGACTCTCCACTTCCAGACTTTTATATGTACTCGTATTGAAATCGCATGCTCATATACCCAGTTGTGCTTTCCCATCTTTCCATCCCTCACACTCTGGGAAATTCTAGACTCTTGTATCCAGTGCTGCTTAACCCTGACCCCCTGCCCTGTCCCACAATACACACACACACACACACACCCTTTGGAGATAGGGTGACTTCACACTTCCATAATGCAGCACTCCTGCCCACATGGGTGCGAACCCACATGGGAGCTTGCAAATGGTATACATTGTGGAAGGACCTCCTCTCTAAGTGGTGGAATAGTGGGGAGAGGGTGGAGATCATTTCTGAAATATGGTGGGTGGATAGTACCAGAGTTCCTAGTATTCTAACTAGATAGGACAAGAAATGCTTTCTCTGGTAGGAACAGTGTTACCACTGGTTTTTCCGATGTAGTGCAGTTCTAGAATTTAGCACATTGATTTTTGTTATTATTTGAATTCTGTGTTGAAGCCTGTGAACAGAATTTCCATGGTTTCTATGGGAAAAAAATCTGTGTTCCAGACATCCATTAAGAAGTCATTATTTGGATAATTTTTTTTAAGTTGGAGACAATCAAATTTTCCCGAGAAATTATGTGTAAATTTAAAATTTCTGAGTTGAATCATTTTTTTAAGTTTATTTATTGTTGAGAGACAGAGTGCAAGCAGGGGAGGGGCAGAGAGAGAGAGTCACAGAATCTGAAGCAGGCTCCAGGCTCTGAGCTGTCAGCACAGAGCCCAGTGTGGGGCTCATACCCATAAACCGTGAGATCATGACCTGAACCAAAGTCGGACACTTAACCGACTGAGCCACCCAGGCGCCTCTGAGTTGAATCATTTTAAATGAACTAGAGACGTTTATTCCTTAAATCCCATGAGAAATCAACTTATGAAGATGAATCACATAATCTGAAAGGTTGGTCGTTCCATTGGTTGTACATGTGCAGGTCTGTGAGCATGCACGTGCACGCACGTGCGTGCGCGCGCGCGCACACACACACACACACACACACACACACACACACACACACAAACACACATTTGGTAGGAGATCCAGCTGGTAAAGCTCTTTAACAGCAGTTTGCCAGGATATTCATTTTAAATGTACATACTTTTTAACCTGGCAGTTTCGTACTTAAACCCTATCCTATAGAAATAGACTTATACACAAAGATTTAAGGAAAGCAATAGTTCTCAAACATTTTTGGTCTCAGGATCCCTTTACACTCTGAAAATTTATTGAGGGGCCCCCAAAAGCTTTTGTTTTATGAGTTACAGCTACTTATTTTTACCATAGTAGAAATTAAAACAAATGTAAAAAAATTATTTATGACATCCCTCTAGAACCATTTTCCAGAATAACAATAATTGGAGAGAAGACTAGCATTGCTTTATATTTTTGCCCTCTCTTTAAATATCTGGCTTAATAGACAATAGCTAGATTCTACTATCTACTCCTGCCTTCAAGCTGTTGCAGTATGTTGTTTTGGATGAAGTATATGAAGAAAATCCAGCTTCACACAGATAAGTAGTTGGAAAAGAGGGAAAACCTTTTCAGGTAATTGTAGATGTACTTCTTGGATACGACACCAAAACTCGGCTTGTAATAGTTTGTAAAATGTGGAATCTGAAGCCACATTAATGAACTTTTCATACTGTGGTACATTAAAAACTACTGGTTTATGTTTCACTTTGAATGGTGGATCTTTTAGTCATTCCTGATTTTTTTGAACATCATGTCATTTGAAAAATAATGGTTTACTGAGTTCAGCAGATCTGCCAAATGTTGCTACATCTAATTCTACATAATGAAAAAGTCCCATTTCTTAACATCACCACTAATATCATTAGAAAAGTCGTTAAGTATTGGAAGCTGTCCAAAATTCTAATTTCACTTGAAAGCTCAGATTTTATTATTGGCAACAAATACCTCCAGTTGTTTTCCTTGAAGTGACAGGCTCACTGTGTTCATTTTCGAGAAAGTGTCTGCTAAGTACCGGGTCTGAATAACCATAGTTCATCTGTCAGTTGCTCTTTCAAGTAAACCTGGTGATCCATGAAAAAGGCAGTTAAATTCAACTCACTACTGAAACCGTTGCGCAGGTACTTTTCCTTGAGACAGGCGTCGTTCTTCCGTATGGCGGCAGAAGTGAAAAGGCTGTTAGAAATGCCCTTCCCTTTTCATCTACGCATTTGTGCAAAGCCAAAGTTTCTTCATATACGTCAGCACAAGCAGCAGATTGAATGAAGAAGCAGATAGGAGAATCCAGTTAGGTACACCTCCCATTTCACCACACAGGCTAAGAGCTGTGTATTCAAGGGTCAAGATGTAATGATCTTTAGCTTCTTCATCAAGGGCCATCCTACACAGAACTGGCATTTTTCACTTTGACCGTGTGGCGGTGATGAATCAGGTGACCATAGTACAGTTTGGTGCCACGACACTGCCTTGATGCATGCCACAGCACAGCAGTTTTTACCCCCCTGTGCCTTTTGTACCCTCAGTAGAAATGGCAACACGATGAAATGGCAAAATGTCCTACTATCTGAAAATAGTTATGCCATCCTGGAGCCCCTGAAGTAGGTAGAGAGGGAGGGCTCCCTAGAGCTCGCAGAACAAAATTTGAGGTCGTGTATAGAGGTGTTCATTCCAGCACTATCTCTAAAAGTGGCTGATTAGCAATAATCTACATGCCCGTTAGTAAGTATGGAGAATGACTGAATAATTCCAACGTGTCCACTGAGCCATTAAACAGAACTTGGTATTTTTCTGTATCTACCTCTAAGATGTGTCCTTGAGGAAAAGGCAACTTGCAGAGCCTTTTATAGGTATGGCCATGTTTAAAAACACATACAAACTTATGTGTGTATATAAAGAAGCCACAGAAAGGAACGTGGCATTGTGTCCACCATACTGATAGTGGCTGACTCAAGAGAAGTGGAGGGGCGTTGAGGGTGGGGGCGGAGAGGCAAGCAAGTATGGAGCCTTCACATATTTGTGTAGATTACTTAAATCTTGGACAACATACAGTTCTTGTGTCTATTTTTTTAAAGCTTCCGATGAGAATATATAATCACCTTTTTCCTCCCCGTGCATCTCATTTTCAAAGATACCTTTTTTAAAGCCCTTCTCAAGTTTGGAGTTAATGCCAAACCTCACTAGGGTTTAGACCTGTGAAGATGAAAACATCTGAACTTTTTCATTTTTGTCATTAAACTTGGATATGTAATGATGTTGTTTTGCTTAACAGGATGTAAAGAGATGGTACCTGATCCCCTTCCCCTCACTTATTTTAGGTGGCTGAACTTTACTTTTCTAAGAATTTTAGAACGTCTTTAAGAAAATTTACCATTGAGTAATCTTAAGCTTGGAAAACATGAACCAAAAGCTAATTTTTTTTACCCTAAAAATATGGAGAGGGGCACCTGGCTGGCTCATTCGGTAGAGCAAGAGACTCGGGGTCACCATCTTGGGGTCGTGAGTTTGAGTCCCACGTTGGGGGTAGAGTTTACTTTAAAAAAAAAATACAGAGAAACTGGAAGTCTTTGTTTTTACAAAAAGTTTATTTTGAGACTTTGAATTGAGACTATTAAATTCTAAAATAGATAACACTTGTTGGTTAAAGCCTTGGTTATTTGGATTTCCCCAATTTGGAATGGGGCTGGGCTGACATTTAATCATTGCACTATTCTTAGAGAAAAATGGCCATAATAAGCGATTTAATCATAAATAGAACTGTGTGAGGGGAGTGTTGTCTTCTTTCAATACAATGTAATAAAGTGAACTGCTTGGGACTGCTATTTGATATACCAATTTGACTATTATACTCATCTATTTATTAAGTCAGAGAACATTTATTGGCAGCACTTAGTTTCTGTTTGCTTAGATGTAGTCTTGAAACTCGTACTCATTCAAAGTTCTTCTCTTATTTGAACTTATACTAACTTAGGCAAAGCTTCACTCTTTCCCTTCGCTTAGTCTAAAAGTAATAAGATTTTGTTAAATGTGGAGCTTTGCCAGCACAAGAGCAAAGCTATTAAAATTTAGCAGAATCCCTTTGGTGCACATAATAAAGCCATAGGAATAAATATCGTCGCTATTTTGGAGGTTTTTTTATGAATAAAGAATGAAGTTTACATTCGTGGGGTGGCAATGCTGCTTTTCTTGTGTAATATTAAACTCTGCTATCTTTATCAACAACAGCACTGTGCTGGGCATGGAGTTATTTTGTAATACATCTTGATCTTTTACAGTCTGGTTAGGAGCACAAGGCTAGTGAAACTTAGAAAATACTGTAAAATCAAGTACTAAATTGTGAGGGTCACAGGAAGAACTGGCGTAAAAAAAACAATCTACTCCAAGTTACAGCTTAGTAAAAGGCATTTCTGGAACTAGATCACTAGAAACTTAGAGGTTGTTCTAATCTAGATAAAAGTTTAACAGATCAGGGTGGGAGCAACTGAAATGAGATTGATCTAAAAGATGTTCAAGGAAAAATGAAGTGGACCTCATGGTTAATAACACAGGGGCTAGAGAAAGCAGAAGAGATAGAGACAACCACAGGGATTTTGAGATAGCATGAACAGAGAGGGGTTGGCATTGCTACACATGGGAAGTTGGGAGAGGAAACGAGAAGCAGAAATTTCAGAACAGGTTAGTTAATTTTTTCAACATGTTGCATGTGAGGTCACTAGGAAACACCCATCAGGACAGAGGAGGGAAGATTGAGAACCATTAGTACAAAGGTCCTGACATAGAAGCAATAAACCTGAAACAGATTGAAGCCCTGAGACCTGGGCTTCCCCTTAGTGCCCTCCAGTTAGGGGCAGGAGGACCTAAAATGACTGAGAACCGGGGTGGTTAAGAAGTCCAGTGGGCATCACCAAAGGCGAGCAGGGCAGGGTCAACAAAGAATGGATGGTCCGCAAGGCAAGCGAAGGCTTCTTTGGAGATGGAGAGACAGATATGAGAAGGCAGGGATGAAGGGTTTTCATTAGTTGCCAGCAATGATAGATGGTTCCTAGTTGGGTTTTTGTAACCAGACACCATCACGGCTATTTCACAAGTAACCAGCCTGTGCGTTTCAATCCTTCAGGTGGTATTGGAATGTTATGTAAGAAAGGACTTGGTCTACACCAAAGCCAACCCAACCTTTCATCATTGGAAGGTCGACAATAGGAAGTTTGGACTTACTTTCCAAAGCCCTGCTGATGCTCGAGCCTTTGACAGGGGAGTGAGGAAAGCAATCGAAGACCTTATAGAAGGTATTGAATTTTGTCACTGCATTCTTAGGGGGACAGTGGGAACGTTCCAAGGTCTTTTTTATTCCAGTTGTCTACCATCATATATTTGTGGTTTATTTGAGGGAGGCCTGGGGTGGGCAGGTCAGTAGATGGCAAAACTTGAGGAACATCCACAGAGAACAATTACTAAGTGACAGTGCAGGGGGAAAGGAGTTGGGTTTCAGACTAAGGAGTGATCCCAGTTGGTTTTCAGACTCTGCTCTGGAAAGACAAATTCTGGACTTCCATGTCAATGACTTTTTGACAGATTACACTTTTCCCTGACTATTGAAATGCCTTCGGTCTGATCGGTCTTGGCTCGGAAGGTGCCAGGCCTAGCGACTGCCGTCCTATAATGAGAGCTCACGGTGTGTGGCTGTACTGAAAAGGAAGGGGATCTGTAAGTCCTGGAGCCCTGGTTCGGTGTAGGGCTTGGTCTGTGGGTGAGTGGGGAGTAGACAATGTGTTGCCTCTGAATGTGGCCTGGAAGGCTCTTGGGCAGTCAGTTCTCACGGGCTTTTCTAGGGTCCACAGATGCAAACACGCAAACTCTTTACATTCACTTATCCATTCAGAGAGTTAAAGTGGCCATAGCCAGAGCCCTTTAAAAAAAATAAAGCAAGGCATGTGAAAGCCAAATCCAGAATTTGGGGAGACTAATTACAAAAGAATGTACGCTTCATTTGTTTAAGACATAGAGTGTTCTGAAGTCATTTTCTTCTTTGTGGATTTGGGGGAAGAGCGAAAAGCAAATCTTAAAAAGGAAACTTGCTTAACGTTAGTAGTAAGAATATGAGTCTGTTCACTACAACGTGTGATAGCCAAAAAGGTAATTAAAAACCAACGTTCACATTCTAGGTCTGACGTAAGGTGGCAAATATTTAAAAAGTTGTTATGAAACATAGCTTTTAAAGTGTAGAGAGAAAGTAGCTCCCATATTGCTGATAGAATTGTACAGTATGTCCACTTATTCTGTGAAGGTACACACAAAATTTGATTCTCTTACTTGTAATTTTTTTCTCTATATATAGTCTCTTTAGCTGTTTCTGTCAAACTTTCCTCAGATGTTGATGGACTGGAATAATTTAACTAGTAGAGAAAAGTCCTGAAAGGTCAGTAGTAATTGTGCAGAAGACTTATTTTTTTCTCCTGCAGTCCCCCGGTAGAAATTTAAATAGCTCTCATCCCTTTCTGAGCAGTTTTTTTAAATTTCAGCTGAATGTAATAGCAAAATATTTTCTAAATGCACATTTTTAAAGACCTAACCAAGAAAAGGAGATAGAGGAGAAATTTGCCTTTTGGTATACCTATCATTTAGGCAGAGTTCAGTGTTTTTCCTTTTGGCCATTAACAGTATCCGTTAAGTTGGTCCATGCATTATTGGGTATTGCGAGGGGGAAAGGAAGAAGTTACACAGATTTGCATGCCAGAATGAAGAAAGGGATGAACAAGTAAGTAATAAATCAAACCCTAAATGACCAAAGCATTCCA
This sequence comes from Felis catus, assembly GCF_018350175.1. NCBI lineage: Eukaryota > Metazoa > Chordata > Mammalia > Carnivora > Felidae > Felis > Felis catus. Next base: position 82,850,290 of record NC_058370.1, on the reverse strand, counting down.
TAATGGAATAAACTGGGTTTTCTGACAGGAGCCCAAATTTTGGCCTGCAGAAACGGACAACTCACAGATGCCCCAATATTGCAAAAGAAAACCTCCTTGCGTGGGTATCTGCTTTGAAGGCAGCTCCCACAGTCTGGGTTTTTGAGTCCAGTGTCTGAATTTCGTTCGGAACAGGAGATGACCAAACAAGCTATTTAGTCAAACCCTCGGATTGCCAGATGGAAAGACCAGAAACTGACACGGAGACCATTGCGGGTGTCACTTTCTAGTGCTTTCCCCACTACACTGTAGGGGTCTGGGGGGACACTGGCAGAGTCTGGGCTTCAGCAGGTGCTTCAGAGCAGTGGGCTGGCTCTCCTCTCCACGCCCAGGTGACTCTCCGGGTGCGTGTTCTCAAGTGGCCCATGCAGAAGCTTGAGGGATTAAGAACAACAGTAGGCAGGGTTAATTTAGGGAATGTCCTAACTAGAGTCAATTTAAGAGGAATAAATTTAAAACATTTAATTCCCAGGTTACATATTTCTGCTGATGATTCACATTTGAAAGGAATGGAATGTGGTTTTATTAAAATATGTTTTTTAAATGATTGGTTTTGACTCACCTTCTTTGGAACTGTGTTTTATCACATTTTTTGTCTTTTTAGGCTCAACCACATCATCTTCCACCATCCATAATGAAGCTGAGCTTGGCGATGATGACGTTTTTACGGTAAGTTCCCTTTGTCCTTTGCTTTGTGGATGAGTTGGTGAATAATCAGAGAGAGGTTCTGTTTAAGGATGTGAGAGACACTTTGCAATTTGGCATTTGCCGTTATTATTGGGAGGCCATGGGGGAGATCTCTGTCTTGTCACAGTTTTGGCTGTGCTAGGTTTGCCCATGTTGTGGGGGTACCATTGGCCGCCTGACACGACTGCGGCGCCTCTCTCCGACCTGTCCCAGGTTCTCTCACAGCCTTCCCCAGATTTAGGGTGACCAACTCTCCGGCTTGCCTGGGACTGTCCTAGTTGGCAAAACACCTCAGTCGCAGGCCAACCGGGACAACTGGTCACCCTACTCAGAGTCTTCTGTTAACACAACTCCTTCTCTGGCGTCAGGGAAAAAGCCGGAGTAGCCTTTCTGAAGAGTAATTAAACATCTGTGATAAGAGAGGCCTGAAGGCTGAACTGGAGTAAGGCACAAGTATGCTAAGGCAGGAAAGGGCTTGGCTCTTTTGACACAGCAGGAGTTAATGGGATATTACTGGAAACAAAACGATTTCTCAGCTTGCATCGTCTTTGAAATCCTGTGCTTCTAAAAGTTAATTAACAAACAGTTCATCACACACCTGCTGTGTGCTTGGTGCAGGGAGGAAGCTTTAGGGCAGCGTTTTCAAACTCTTGGCCCCCACACACAGTAAGAGATACATTTGCATTGTAACCTAGGACACACGCACACCTGAAATCAGATCATATTTCATGTTCTGCATTCTGATTTTTTTTCTCTTCTGTTTCATTTTCTTCCACTTTTTACTATGAAACTTCTAGAGCACACAGGAAAATTTAAAGAATATCAGTAAACCTCTACATTCAGCATTTGCCCTGTTTGCTTTATCTGTACCTGTAGATACTTACACATGCACACACACGTGATTGTTTCTGTTTTTTGCCAGTCCAGTTGAAAGTAAGTCACCTCGATGTTTTAATTCTCTAGCATGCATCGCCTAAAAGCAAGGCATTCTCTTCCACAAGCGTGATGCCATTACTATACCTGGGAAAATTAATAGGGATTCCCTAATATCATCTAATAGTTCCCCACTAGTTCCTCCCTTATCCCAAGAGTATCTTTCATAAGCTGTTTTTATTTCATATTTGTAAATACTGGCTGCAGCCCTTTAAATGTGTGTCCTAATGCACTCATCATGGAACCAGTGATTTGAAAAACGCTACTTTAGTAACAGAGAGGTGTAGAAACTATGCCTCGAGCCCTCATGGAGATAACAGGGTGGTTTGGGCAGAGATAAGATGGACCCATGGGAGGCTTGGAGAATGGCACCCACTGTGTAGTCAGTCCTCTAATCCAGGGTACGTTACAGGGAGGGGTCTGGGGATCAAAGAAGACCGCTAGGAGGTGAGGCTGACCTATTCCTCGGCGGCATTTGAACCCAGCTCGGGAAGGGGCTTCAAAACTGGGAAGCACAGGGCAAAGGCGGAAGCAGGGATGTGCACGGAGAGTTGCCTCTGCGCTGCGGGCCCCAACCTGATGTGAACAGAGCGTGCATAGGGGTGTCAGGAAATGACCTCAGTTGTCTTTGCATTGAGCGGCTGGTGTGATTGTGGCTCAGAACAGGCTTCCTATAGTGCTCCAAGCAGATCCTCTCAACAGTTGGCATTTGCTTACATCTGTTCCTTTGTCACGTTTTCGAGAGACAAACAACAGCAGGCGGGTTAAAAGGTGGCTTCCTGTGCTCCAGAGCAAAACTGTCATTCGCAGCTGCTTCCCAGCTACCTGCCAGAAGTGATTTATAGAATCGTGAGAGGGCAAGGGGGACTGGGGTGATGGAAGCCAGCATCCCTCCTGGTTTTGTCCTTTAATCCACAGGGGCTCAACTTGCTGCTCTAGGGTAGTAGAGAATGCCCGCAAGGAAGTGTAGAAACAGCCCTGCTGTTTGCAGACACTGGAACTCAGTGGGGAAGGAGCTCCACTTAATTGCGTTCTGTGTAGGCCCTGACATGTCTTTGCCTTCATTCCATGTGTTTACCAACAAGGGCCTATTAACAATAGCATCTCCCTTCCCTAATGGCCTCTTCATTAGCCATTGACTGTTAGGAACTCCTCCCCTGTAAGGATGGGGGAGGGTCATCAGGGGCTTATGCGCCAGGTTTCCCATTGGATCCTGAGCTTCCTGTCACTAGACTTTCTGTCCTAAGATGGAAAGTGAGGTATCCGAAACCCGGAGCCCGGGAAGTGAGCTGCTGTGTTGACTCCTGTGTAGTCTATAGCTTCCCAAAGCTTGTCGTGTTCTAAAACTTTTATTGATAGGACAGATATTTAGAACACAGGACTCATTTAGTGTAGAAAGAGTATAAACAGTGGGGTGGCTGGGTGGCTCAGTCGGGTAAGCATCCCACTTCAGCTCAGGGCACAGTTTCGCGGTTCGTGAGTTTGACCTCTGTGTCGGGCTCTGTGCTGACAGCTCAGAGCCTGGAGCCTGCTTCAGATTCTGTGTCTCCCTCGCTCTCTGCCCCTCTCCCACTCTCTCTCCGTCTCTCTCTGTCTCTCTCAAAAATAAATAAACATTTAAAAAAAGAAAGAAAGAAAGAGTATAAATGGTGATAAGACCTTCTAACAACTCATGATGGACCCGAATTATGAGGGCTTTCTGGGAGGACAGCAAGTGTATGTGTGGTTATAACTTGAGGAACCAGGGAGTATAACTTCTGTTTTTGCCACGAGAGCCAGGGGCTTCCCTCTGTTTCAGGGGATTCCTTGGGGCTAGAAGGAAAACAGGACATTGTGGACAATATGTTGATGCACATTCTACGGTGGGGAATAAAGTGGAGGAAGAGACCCGCCAGCTCCCCCTGGAGTTGTTGGGCACTCACCAAGTATGGGCTGTCTCTGCTCACACTGTCCCAGCTCTCATGGTCATCCCCCAAACCAGCTTGTCTTCCTGGCTTCTCAGGATTGAGAAACCGTGCTGCAATTCCTCAGAGTAAAATTAGCGTCCTGCTTGGCGTGTGCACGAGTGGGTGTACATGCGCGCACACACACACCATCGCACACCCTGCCCGTGCATCTGTGGCCACTCGCCAACACCATTGCCCCCTCAGTCTTCCCATGCCTCTCCATTCGTTCTGCTGCCACCAGCCGGCTGTGTGTCCACATCCTTCCTGCCCAAGCCACCAGCAGAGACTCCCGATGAGCAACTGTTCTGATTTTCTGAGTGTGGACTGTTTATTCATTTGTGTGTGTCCCAGTATTTCTCCCTTCGCCAATTATGATTGTTTTCTCTCCTTTAAAATTCCAAAGCACTCTGCTGATGATTTCTGGCTTGCCCCTTGAAAGCCTGCCCTTTTTCTGTTTTCAGATTTTTTCTTTACTGAATGAATGAATCTTTAATTAGAAGCAGGACATTCGTCATGATAGTCTCTGCATCCCTGTAAAGCTTGGCTCTAAAGGTGCTCAATCAACGGGTGGTCTGAACCTCAGATATAGTGTGTAACAGTCATAGGTTTCCATATTTTATTCATTTGCTTTGTTGTCATCCTGGGGGGCCATGTAAAGTTGGGTGATTTTGAGGGATTCTCGGTAGCTTCATGTCTTGTTTTTCTAGCTTTCTTTTCTGCTGCGTCTACAAATGGGAGCTGTGCTCCTAGCATCGTCACTCGCTGTGAGCTCTTGACTGCTCACACGTACCTTCTCGCCCTTCCGTGAACTCTCTACCCTTTGCAGTACTGTCTCTTCCTGGACCTCAGTTACAGTGACTGACCCAGGTGAACACAAATACCTAGATGGCAAGGGTGTGCTCAGCGTTGAATACGCAGGTATGAGGCTTGAGCCATTTGGTACAAATTTGGAAGATGAGTAATGCAAACAATATAAACAACAACAACAACAGTTAGCGTTCTGTTTAACAGGAGGTTGTTTGTTTGTTTGCCACTGCTAAGAATTGGCACACTCATGGGGCGCCTGGGTGGCTCAGTTGGTTAAGCGGCCAACTTCGGCCCAGGTCATGATCTCTCTGTTCGTGAGTTCGAGCCCCGCATCGGGCTCTGTGCTGACAGCTCAGAACCTGGAGCCTGCTTCAGATTCTGTGTTTCCGTCTCTCTGTGTCCTTCCCCCTGCTCGCATTCTCTCTCTTTCTCTCAAAAGTAAACATGGAAAAAAGAAAAGGAAAGAAAGAGTTGGCACACTCATGTTGGCGCCTCTGACTGACAGCTTTTAGTTTCTTTCATTTCAGGGCTGGGGAGACTTGAAAGGGACAGAATGGAAAGACCCTTGAGTCTGTTCCCTCTGTTGTGCTTTTGTCTTGCAGAGAAGACATGTACTTTTATCTTGTGGAGGAGGCCCCTTGTCAGCCTGAGATAGGACCAGTCTAGCTCCCTGTGGATAAGCTGAGCTGGTTTGCTCCCCAACTTAGGACTCACTTCCTCCCAGCCCCCCACAGTTGAAGACCCTGAGACCAGAGCATGTGGAGCCTGCAAGGAGGGGAGCTGGGGGGGGGGGGGCGGAGAAAAGGAGATAATAGTGAAAATGGACCGTATAGAACTAGAGTGGTTCTGGGTTTATTTACTGCTGCCAAATTCTCAAATCATTTTTTAACTGTTGTTAGCATCTTCATGGCTAGACAAGGATAATTTCAACACGATCTTGGGAGAACACAGCCACAGTGTGTGTATACTTCTAGAGCAGGCTCATCTAGACTCTGCGGTCAAGTGTTGTTGGCGCTTCAGCTGTCACTGTGCTGAGTGGCTGGATTCTGGCTCTAAAGCTTGGGGATTAGGGAAATATTTGCTTTATAGACAGATACTTGGGGGTGTGTAAAATAGCTAAGTCTTCATCTTCCATAATAAGAAGTCCCGAAAGAGTATCTAAATCTGCAAATCGGGAAATAGTAGTATAACCACTTGACGTTGGAAAAAAATGGAGAGAAGTGGAAGAAGAAAGAGCCACAAGAATTGAAGTGTGTGTTTCTCTGGTGCAGGAGCTGAGATGGGGAGGGGCAGAACTGCTATTGAGAGAGTAAATGATACACGTGTATTGATTTTTTTTTTTTTAAGGAAGAATATGGGGGTTTTCTCAGAATGGGGACTGTGGGAGGGGGGCGGTCAAGGGAGAAGGTGGGATCGGGAGAGATGCCTTAGTTACAGCAATCCTGGGTCCCCCTCCATCGGGGGTTTAAAGACTTAAAGAGACACAACAGAGGTTGAGGTCTGCGGCTGCAAGTTCTCTTCCTCCCGCTGTTTTTTCTGCCTAGTGCTAGGAAGCAGTATGTCCACTGTGCAGATAATTAGCTGCAAATGTTTGGCTTGCGGGGAGACAAGGTTAGCTGCAGACATGCCAACTCCTTAGAATTACAGGTCTTGGAATTGGAAGGGATTTTGAGTTCCTATCAGATGAGCCAGCCTGCTTCCTTCTGGCAAATGAAGTAGGATTCGCCTCATTTGACAGCCTCGGTTGGGGAAGCAGCTCAGGGTCCACTGGGTGACTTGCCGAAGGTCACACAGCTAGTTCACAGTGGAGGAGCCAGGAACACCATCCCCCAGCCTTTCCAGCTCACCACTGCTATTTTTCTCTTCTTCTGTTGAATAATTATATTTATGATATTCCAGCCATTCTATTTTTTAAACAACCAAGTACAGGCATTGTATTTTAGGGTTCTGTTGAACCCAAATTGGAAAGGGGAGAGAAAAGAAGATAAATTTAAGAGCAGTGGCCTGTGTGGCCCATTAATGTGACAGACTTGGAGCCTACTGAGTGAGTTTTGCAGCCCAGGGGTCCCCAAAATAGCAACTCAAAGCTTGACTATAGGAAAGCCTACCCTTATGTAAGGTTGTTGGGTTTTTTTTTTTTATGTTTGTTTATTTTTGGAGCAAGAGAGAGAGCGAGCGAGCAAGCCTGGGAGGGGCAGAGAGAGAGAGGGAGAGAGAGAGAGAAATCTCAAGCAGGCTCTGCACTGTCAATGCAGAGCCCAATGTGGGGCTCAAACCCACGAACTGTGAGATCATGACCTGAGCCAAAACCAAGAGTCGGATGCTCAACGGACTGAGCCACCCAGGTGCCCCTACCCCTATATAAGGCTTTGATTTTGTTTTTTGCCTGCCTTATACGTTTTTACCACCATGACCTAAGTATTGTTTCTGGATCTGGGAGGCCCTTCTCAGTAGCGATTCCTAATTAAGCCCTAGTGCCTTAAGGCATTCATCCTGTGTAATGAGATCACCACTCTCCTGTGCACCCAGAATGGTATTAAACTGTGCACCGTCCTTTGCAGAACTGAGAAGATTTAATTCACATCATTTTGTGTGGGTCTGAACACTCTCCTAGAAGCCAGCTGAAGAAGGCTGATATTTGGATTACGTTTGGCATTTCATCGTACCTTAGGCAGGCAGCCCTCCTTCATGTAGGAAAAACGTCATGTCTTTTACACCGTCGTCAGCTTCCAGCCATGTTTTGCCTAGACTGGAAGAACTTGGTCCTTCCTCGTGCCCTACGCTTGAACCCTTGACATCCTGTTTACTACAAGCTGCATTTTATTACTTTCTGGCTGTTCAGAGCAGTTGTCCCTAATGACATCCCTGACGCCTCCCACCCACCCCAGGGCTAAAGTATGGCTAGAGCAAGCGTTTGAAACCAGAATACTAAGAAGCAATTTGTTTTGTCCTGGATGGGCTTTTGAGCATTTACAAGTTGTGCTTATTTTCATTCCTTTTTTTTTTTTTTTAAAGTTTGTTTATTTTGAGAGAGTGCGTGCCACATGTGCGGTAGGGGCAGAAAGAGAGGGAGCAAGAGAATCCCGAGGAGGTCCCGCTCCACCAGTGCAGAACTGGGATCATGACCTGCAACCGGGGGTCAGACAGTGAACCAACTGAGCCACCCAGGTGCCCCATATACTTACTTTCATTCTTGATTAAGTAGGAAAAAATGAATTCATTGAGTTTTGTAATCATCAAGGTTTCGTTTACAGAAGCAGAAGAGTATATAGCCTGTCACAACATTTGCCTTTTTTTTTTCAAGTCTTTTCCACCTAATCCGTGCCAGCAGCCATTAAAACTGAAGGCAAATCTACCAATTTTGTGGGTTTTTTTTTTCAAATCTACCTATTTTGTAATAAATGGGGCTCATTTACTGATTTTTTCTAAGAAAGCAGTGACGTGTGACCACTGAGTATGCAGAGTTTAGAGGCTAGGGAGAGGCCTGCATTCCAGACTCGGTTCTGCCAGTACTTCACTATGATCACTGATCCTTTGGACCCACAGTCTTCTCAAGGTTGAATGCACTTCCTTTGAGCCTCTATTTGCTGGCCTCGGGGAAGGGAAGAAAAGGCACTGTGGTGTGGCACTGCCCCTGGCACCGTGCTCTGCACTCTCACATACGTGACTGAGCTTGGTCCTCACAATCACCCTGTGAGGGGCATGCTGACACTTCCTCTTCTGCGGATAAAGTCACCAAGACTCCGAGCGCCAAAGCAACCTATATTCTGTTCTATACTCTGCCCACCCAGAATGCAAACTTCTGATCTGCTTGCTGCCTTTCAGAGAAGTTTGACAAAAGGCAGTATGTATTCAGTAAGTTTCAGTAAATTTTACTTCTTTAAATCTATCAGATTCCCTTCATTGCAAAGTAGCTTCCTAAATGATGGTCTTTTCAAGTAGTGCCTTGGCTTAAAACTACTTCAGTGGAGGGCGCCTGGGTGGCTCAGTCGGTTGAGCATCCAGCTCTTAATTTCGGCTCAGGTCATGATCTCCTGGTTCATGGGACCAAGCTCTGCACAGTCAGCAAGGACCCTGCTTGGGATTCTCTCGCCCTCTCTTCCCCTCCCCCACCCGCTCTCTCTGCATCTCTCTCAAGTAAACATTAAAAAAAAAAACAAAAAAATACTTCAGTGAAGGTCTGAAGTTACCCTTGCCCCTGCTCGAAAGCCTCAGTCGCATTTTAGACGATCAGTTGATTAAAAATGTTTTCTTGGGCACCTGGGTGATTGGTTAAGCTTCTGACTTCAGCTCAGGTCATGATCTCACGGTTCATGAGTTCGAGCCCTGCATCTGGTGAACAGGAGCCCCACTTCTCTTTCTCTCACTCTCCGCCTCTTTCCCTCTCGGCCCCTTGTGGCACCACTCTCTCTGCTTCTCACTGACTTGCGCTCTCTCTCTCTAAAAAAAAAAAAAAAAAAAAAAAAAAAATGTTTCCTGTTGTCTCTACCTTTGGAATCTGGGGATTGGGCAGACTGGGGTGGGGAGAAGCTAAGTAAAAGAGAAAATAGGTTGAAAATGTAAGCTCCTTCTACAAAGTTTAACTAGTGAAACTGATCTATGGTAGCTTGTTAAGAGAAGCAAAAATGTTTTGGGGGAGGGGCAGCCATAGGCTTTGGGGTTGACACCAGGAAGCAGTGTCCCATAACTGCTGCTGGCTGAGACCCAGCACTGCACTGGGTGGTGTGGAAGGTCTCAGAAAATGGCAGGGAGCTGCTTTATCTTCTAAATGACAATAATTACCAAGCTCACATTACATAGTGAGGGGAGGATCTTTTTATTCAACATGTAATACCTACAGGGGCTTTAAATTAAAGCAGTTAATATGTCTGAGGCTCAAACAAAAGCTTTGAAATGCTCTCAATTTCAAGAAGCCCAAAGGCATTCTTGCTAGCCCTCCCACTTGAGTCTTTCTTCATTTACATGCACCTTATCTCATCTTTTTAAGTTGTGGGTAGTAGGATACTGTTCTTTGCATTTTACTAATTCATACAGAGGACGTATTCGGGGTTACCTGAAAGCCCGCCTTCCTGCTCGCAACCCTTCAGCCCCTTCCAGTAAATCAAGCTGTGGGTGTATCAGAGTCCTTTCCTTTCATATGAAAATTTCACCTAAGTTTAAAAACATTTTTTTAATATTTATTTTTTTTGAGAGAGAGAGAGTGAGAGTGGGGGAGGTGCAGAGAGAGAAAGGGAGACACAGAATCTGAAACAGGCTCCAGGCTCTAAGCCGTCAGCACGGAGTCTCATGTGGGGCTCCAGCTCAGGAATGGCAAGATCATGACCTGAACCAAAGTTGGATGCTTAACAGACAGCCACCCAGGCGCCCCTCACCTAACTTCAAAATTTAGAAACATAAGACTTTTTTTTCGATGAGTAGGAGTTTTGTTTTTGTTGTTTGATTTACAGTGAAAGAATGCCCACTTTATCCTCGGGCCCCAGAAAGCATAATGTCTTAGAGTCTAAGGCCAAAGTCGTCTCTTTCCCCCATTCTTGCAGCTGCCTCTTAGACCCAGACCGCCTGCTAGCTGGGCCATGAAAGAGCACGTGCCTGGCTGGTTGCTTGCCTTTTTGAAAGAGGACACTTGGAACCTATGTAGGCCCTTAGGACAGGTGAGCTAGTGCTACCTGTTCCCAAAGACCTGTTGATAAAATGGGTGACAATTTCCTGTTTACCAAAGGAAAAAGGTCTAACAGGTGCCAAGCGGAAAGGAGTGCTGTACTAAAGAGAGACAACAGCTCATCAAGCCACCCGAGCCAGGTGCCTTCTGAGGCACTTAACTATCCAGTGTACTGCCTTCTGAGAAGCCGAGGTGCCCAGAGTTTCGTGTCCTTAGTCTCCTTGCTGGGCCCAAGGTTGAGAGGAATGGTACATACTTATATTTAGTGTGTGTATATACCTTTAAAAAAAACAAAATGAGGGGCGCCTGGGTGGTTCAGTTGGCTAAGCTTCCAACTCGACTTTGGCTCAGATTTCATGATTTCAAGGTTCATGAAATCGAGCCCCATGTCCGGCCGCACTGTGAGAGTGGAGCCTGCTTGGGATTCTCTCTTTGCTCCTCCTCCACTCAAGATATCTTTTTCTCTCTCTCTCTCTCCCTCCCTCCCCCCCCCTCAAAATAAGCAATAAAATAAAACATTAAAAATGAGAAGCCTTGCAATGGAAAGATTGATATTGGCATTGGTTGCATCAGCTGTTGAGATCTATTTTGGTGGAAGATTGCAGTAAAAATAATACAAATTGTGGTCATAACTACTAGGTAGGCTCCTTTAAAAATGCAAAATAGCAGTAGCATCTACAGACAAGGCAGAAGTGCTATTTAATGAATCTGAGGGAATCCTGTGGCCCTCGAATGAGCTAGGTAGCAGTCTCCATCAAACCCCTTGGATGTTCTTAAGAGGAGGGAAGGAGGGTTATTCATGACACTGTTAGAGCTCAGACAGACCTTGGAGATCATTGATTGCCCCCCCCCCCTTATTTTACACATGAGGAAACTGAGGCCCTGAGAAGTTAAACAACTTGCCCAACGCCTATGGCCTAACCTGGCCCGGAATCGGTTCTTGGTGCAGTTTGTGCCTAACGTTGCTGTATGATTTCCAGATGACATGGTCTGGCTTCTTAAGCATTTCTTAACCTTTGTTTTCTATGCCTTGTTTAAAACGTGTCAGCCTGCTAACCTCCTGACAGGGTTTCTCAGAGTAGGGTTGGCTCCTTGCGCTGTTTGCTTCTGTCACCTCGTGTGTTCCTGGGGACACAGGGACGATGAAGTGACTACTTGTTTGCCTTACTGAAGGTGGGCTTCATCCCCATTGTCTCCATCCCCAAGACGGGGAAGGAAATTGCCAGTTGCCAACCTTCTCATAGTCATAGATACACTGAGTAGGACATTCCAAGTGCCCCTTAGTAGTTCTAAGTGTCTAGGAAAGAACAGTCCTGCCCTAGGCATGTCTTTCCTCTCCTGCGGGCATTGTTTGCCCACTGCTGCTGCCTTTGTGCTCTGCCCTTATCCCCTTTGGTAAAAAAACAAAGATTTAGCAGGAAAATCCAAGGGGAGTTGAAGGGATACACATAGCCTTGAAAACACTTGTTTCACTTTGAAATGCGTAGTCTGACCCACCCTGAATGCCCCAAAAAGTCCTTGGTCAACAGCCAGGATTCCATCCCAGGACGGGTAATTTAAGCAGACTGCCTCCTCAGCTGCTCTGGCTTCTTGGTTCTTTCTCTTGAGCTTCCCTTGGTCAAAGAAGTTCTCCTTCCAAATGAAGAAGGCTCATTCCCAGACCCAAGGCATGTGAACAGATGCATGTGCTTCTGTAAGAACTTCCAGGTAGACCCAAGGAGAGGGAAGAACAGCCAAGTTTCCAAGAGTAAGAAATCCTTTTATAAGATATGCCCGTGCAGTAGGAGAGAGCCAGCTACAGGTTTAACATGAGACATGCATCTTCTAGTCTCCCTTCCCCATTCAGTCCAATTTCTACCCAAACCAGGCAGCATTGACCTTGGGGAAACAGGTAGCCTCCTCCCAGCATCTTTTACACTTCGGATTTTGATTTATTTCCAGATATCATAACATTAAAGCCAGCTATGCAAAAGGAAAGTCTGTGCCAACTTTTGAAGCTCTGGTGTTTTTCTCTCATTTGTTGTTAAAATTCTGGTGAATTATGGGAAATAACTGACTAAGTAGGTCTTCAGAGTCTGGCCATTGGAAGCTCGCTCTTTTTGAAGAATTTTATTAGATGTTCACTGGTAAACTTGAACCTCTTTTTCTCTTCCTCTGAGCCTAGTTCTGACTTGTCCACCCATCTAGAAGGGAAGCCACCTGGCCTTGCCCCTGCCCGTGTCCCCCTGTTATGTCTGAACCCACATCCCACAGAGCACCCAGCCCAAACCCAAGAAACTTCCAGGCAAGGAATGGGTGCCTTTACTATCAAAGGTGGATTCCATCAGGCCACTCGTGTCTGTATTTTCCTGATTTTAAGGTTGGCAGTACCCGCTCATCTCAGTACCCTCTGACTCTTGCTCCCATCCTCCCTTCCTTCCTTTTCTCACCTCCCTGTTCCTTCAAGTTTCTTCCTTATCAAAGTCATCTCAGCTTTCTGCCTTGTTAGAGGGCTTTAGAACCAGGCCCCACAAACCTTGTTCCTTTGAACAAATTCAGCATGACTTTTTAATTAGAGAACAATTCACATCCAGTCTCCCTGAGCTGAGTCCTTATTATTTAGCATTAGAATACTCAATTGCATTTCTATTATTCAGTGCCTCATATTAGGTTGCAAACTTCTTAATGGAACATCTTTTTAATAATGGGCATTGACACTGATTCAGCATCCAACCCAGACCCAGAGGCAGGATTTTCTGGAGGCTACATTTGCAGGTGGCAGTGGTTATGCTCGCTGTATCATGTTGCATAGGACCCCCCCCCCCCCCCACCAGGTCCACAGCAGCGCCTGCCCTCTCCGTCTACAGTGGGTGGGACAGAAGGCTCTCTGTCCCTGGATGTGGGGAAGCCTACTGTTGAAGCCTCCACATTTTTTTTTCTTGAGCTCAAACCCACAACAGAGACAACCCCTAGAGAGCAAGGTGAGTTTAAAGCACATCAGAGTCTTTGTTAAATTTTTTTTTTAACGTTTATTTATTTTTGAGACAGAGAGACAGAGCATGAATGGGGGAGGGTCAGAGAAAGAGGGAGACACAGAATCTGAAACAGGGTCCAGGCTCTGAGCTGTCAGCACAGAGCCCGACGCTGACGTGGGGCTCGAACTCACGGACCGTGAGATCATGACCTGAGCCGAAGTCGGACGCTTAACCGACTGAACCACCCAGGTGCCCCAAGAGTCTTTATGAGTTGGAGGTGAAGCTGTCAGATTGGTAGGTTGGTAGGTGTCATTAGCTTGTGCATACAAATAACAGATGTTCAGGAGTCTTGCTTGAGAGTGTGTGCATAGCTTAGGTGGGTGGCTTTTCTCCAGTGTGTGTGGAAGCCACAAGGAGAGTTATGGGAGAGTCTGTTCAGAAGTGCGAGTGGACTGGGAGTCTGGCTGCCTCAGTTGGTAGAACGGGCGACATTTGATCTCAGGGTCGTGAGTTCAAGCCCCACATTGGGTATAGAGATTACTTAATAGGGCACCTGGGTGGTTCAGTCAGTTAAGCATCTGACTTCAGCTCAGGTCATGATCTCACAGTTCGTGAGTTCTAGCCCCGCATCGGGTGAGCTGAAGCCTGCCTGTGCTCCACCCTCTCTCCCTCTCTTTCTACCCCTTGTGCTCATTCTCTCTCTCTCTCTCTCTCTCTCTCTCTCTCTCTCTCTCTCTCTCCCCATAAATAAATAAATTTTTTTAAGTTCATATTTCCTTTTTAAAAAAAGATTAATAAAAGAAGAAGTGCATGTGGAAAAAAGATTTTTCCCCCTTGTTTCTTAGAGATGCCCTGCTAGTTCACTGCTTTTGTTTGTAGGTCACACTGCATGGCAAGATTTGTCTGATAGTACAGATGTGGAATAAGCCTTGGCTTTAATGGAGGCTCTCTTGCATGCTCTCCTGCTCAAGAGTCTAGACACACCCAGAGCAGTCCAGGCATGGGTGTCAGCTCCGCCTGCAGTAGGCAGTGAACTGTGGACACACTTCAAAGCTTTCTAACCTTCTTGCTCCCTCGTACGAGTTCACCATTAGATTAGGAGATATTTAACGGCTTTGCTCATTCTCACGTTCTCTGATAATGTCCAGGAAGCTTTGCACTTGATTGTGCAGTGGGAAGAGGCTGTTCAGGGTTAGGGAGGTAGGCTGGGTGCATCAGAAGGTGGCATATCTGGTTAGCTAATGAACACTGGGAAAACATGGGCACGCCTCATTTCTCAGAATGACTCTCTACACATTGTTAACCTGGACAGAGTTCACAGCAAACAGGGTGGAGGAGGGTGAACGGATGATTAACACAGAGGTGACCACGATGCCGAGTGCATATTATAGTGTTCGATACAAGGGTAGCTTCTGACGTAAGAGATGACTGTCGTTTGGGGCACTGGTTAAGAATTTAACTCTTGAGATTTGAATCACCCTGAAGGGCCCTTACCTACTCATTCAGGAAGTGTTTATCGAGATCTTCAGAAACTTTGTATTATGAGACCCCATCCATCCCCTTATCTCCCGGGTTTGTGTAAAGCAGGGTGCACCTTCTTACTTGGAGAAATTGTACTTGTGTTAATCACAGGAAAACACCTCTCAGAGTAGGCATTGGAAAAGACTTGTGTGAACTTGAGAAGCCGCGGTGTTGTGTCCTGAAATCCCACTGGGCTTGCTGATCAGGGGCCACATTTCAGTCCTGCTCTGCAGTGCCTGCCCCGCCATGGTCTCTCAGAGTCTGTTTTGCGGCCTGTGACGTGGAGACAGTATTCCACCTGTACCCGTGCCCCCGTGTCGCCAGGGTCTGGCACACTGTATGCACTTGCACGGTCTGAGACGACTAAGAGCTCTTTGCTTTATTGTTCTGTCTGGTCCACAACCCCCTCCCCTGTGTGTTCAGTCGGTACCTCTGAAGACGTGAAGAAAGAGCGGGTCGGGAGATCCAAGACAAGACAGACTCCAGAAGAGAGTCAAAACTCCTTGCGCGTCCGTTTGGTTTCTTTCAGTTGCTGGGATTTGAGGAGTAAATAGCAATTCTTCCCCAAGTTCTGAACTACTGAGGGGAAAAAAAAGACAGGAGACCCTTAATGAGTGAGGATGCCAGTCCTGGCTGACATCTGCGGGAAGCAGACGTCTCGGGCTGGGACCTCTCGATCAAACAGACCTGCCCCACCAGGCACGGGCGCTGGACCTCCAAAGCCTCCCACAGTGGGTTGGCCCTTGGCCTCCAAGCAGGCCGCACAGTCCCCAGAGTGGTTGCCAGTACGTGCTGTTTGCCAGGCAGGTGGCTCCCAAGAGGCAGAGCAGAGAACGAGCAGACGCTGCGTGCCCGGTTCCTCTTGCACTGCTGTGGAGAGGAGTGAGGGCCGGACACAGGCAGGAGTGGGATGCGGGCGGAACTGCCACGGAGGAGCCAAAAGTGAGGGGAAAGCACACCCAAGTGATGAATCCCACGCATCTGGGCTTAAGTTACCAAAGGGAATCGGCCCACACCATTGGGACACCCTAGGGTAGATCGCAGGCTGCAGCCTCGACTGGATCCAAGCTCAAATGGCTCTGGGAGGGGGTGGAGGGGCTGCCTTCTCTTAGTTTTGCTTCACTTCCTCCCTGGAAGGTGCTGTCCCTGTGCCCTGGCCAGGATTCCAGGCTTTTAGGACCCCTAGATCTTCAGAGAAAAAGACGGCATCTTTTCTGACCTCTCCGTGAAAAATCTCCGTATTAACCTCAGAGAGGACCGTGTAGCCATACCTGAATTAGTCACTCTGGATGGAGGGATCAGAAACGGGCATCAGCTCTGTCTCACTTGGACCAAACAGAATTGGAGAAAAAAAATCAGGAGGGTTGGGTTGCCAAAGGGATGCCACACGTGTCCACTAAGTTTTTAAAATTAACGTAGTTGTGCTGCATAATGGGAATATGGGTGTCTTTGTCCTAAATACTTGTCCCATTTTCCTGGGCATTCGTTACTCAATAAGTTGGGGGAGAGGGTGTAAAAAAAGAAATAAGCAAATGAGACAAGGGGAATAGAAGATTGAGAAATGAGAGCCAGGAAGGAGTTCGTCGATACTTGCCAAAAATAGGACACCTAGATATAAGGAAAACCTTTTCATTGGTTTGGGGAAGAAAAGGATCTGTGACTCTGAGGATGCAGAGGGCGGGTGGGTGGTTCTGAGGATTCTTGGTTTGGAAGGTGGTGGCCACCGTCCATCAGATCCATCACCTTCCAAAGACCCTGTCACAGAGGATCCAATCTGAACTCGTCTCTACCAGGAGAGGAGTTCTGCACTCAGGTCCAAAAGAGAGGGGCCTGCATTCTCTGTGCAGCTGTCTCTGTCACTTCCAGCTTCCAGTGACCCTCAAGGCTTGCCTTCAACCCAAAGATTACAACATCTCTTCCTGGAAAGCCAGTGCCTACGATACCCTTGAGGTAGCCTTATTTCTGACACTTTGCCAGGATCAGCTCCGCACAGAAACACTTGGGTTTGATCTTGGCTTATATGCATCTCCTCTGCTCACCAGAGTCCCTTGCAGCCAGGGCTACCAGTGGTGTAACCGTTCTTGATCAAACCGGGATGTACCCACGGGAGGCCTGATGTAGTGAGCCCTTTCCCCAAAGCCTGGTGGCTGCTCCCACATTTGAGAAAACAAACCCAACTTTTCCAGGGTCTTGGTGGCTGGCTTTCTCTGCCCCTTGAGCCAGCCACATCATGTTTAGACAATCTGGCCCTTCAGGGGTCCTGGTGCTTCCCACAGCCAAGATAAACTCCAGATTTCGGGAAGTCCGGCAAGACACCAGAGTGGGGGGTAGACGGCGTGTTAGGTTTTGGTATGTGGGTTTGGTTTTTGTTTTCATTTTAATTAACTCTTGGTTACCTCCCTCTAAACAGACAGCTACAGACAGTTCTTCTAATTCCTCCCAGAAGAGGGAACAGCCTACTCGGACAGTCTCCTCTCCCACATCCTGTGAGCACCGGAGGATTTACACCCTGGGCCACCTCCATGACCCATACCCCACGGACCACTATCACCTCGAACAGGTGCGCGGCAGTCTGGTTCCTTTGAGGGCAAGGGGTGGATGGTTCCTGATCTGGAACAGCCTCCTCCTCCTTCCATGTAGCCTGCTGCTCAAGCCCAGGCCTTCTCTGTTCCCCGTATTGACGGTGGTAACGGCAGCTCGTCCTTAGTTTTCTGTGTGCCAGACCCCTTGCTAAACCTTCGTGTGCTTAATCTCATTGAGTCCTCACAAATTATCCCACAGGGCAGGTCCTGGGCCTCCCCGAGTGATGGAAGAGAAGTTTGAGGTTTAGAGAGAGAAAGTCCTTGATGGAACAAGTCTCAAATGCAGGCGTGGGTTCTCCACGGGGCTATGCTATCTCCTGAGGGCTATCCAGAGGGCTTCCTGGCCAGAATCGGGACTAAAGAATGCTGTCCGCTTGGCTCAGGCACCCTGGCATCGCGGGTTACAGGCCCAGGCTTGCTTGGGGGGATGTAGCTGGAGTCTGGCATTCAGCGATTCAACAAATATTTACCAAGCGGCTGTTTGGCAGAGCAGGCTCCCAAACTGTGGGGCATGGACTGGTGCCTGTGGGGGTGATGTGGCCACCGGTGTGCTTTGCAAAGAAAAAAGGAGCACAGGGTTGTTTTGGTTTAGTTAGTTTTTTTTTTTTTTTAACATAAAGCTAGATTTATAAGACTCTAAAAAATTTTGTGTGCTTCCTAATATTTTGGCATTAAAAAAAAATTTCTTTTTAACGTTTATGTATTTTTGAGAGAGAGAACACAAGCAGGAGAGGGGCAGAGGTGCCTGGGTGGCTCGGTCAGTTAAGCATCCGACTTGGGCTCAAGTCATGGTCTCACGGTTTGTGGGTTCAAGCCCTGCATCGGGCTGTCAGCACAGAGCCCGCTTCAGATCCTGTGTCTCCCTCTCTGCCCCTTTCCCGCTCTCTCAAAAATAAACATTTATATAATATATACATATAAAAGACAAAATCACATTATGTAGCCAGGGAGGGGAATTGACCCTTGGAATCACCTTACTTCACAAAATAATTAGCAAAATCTCTTTCTGCTCCCAAGATTTGTTTTTATTAATCTAAGATTGTGATTTTCTGTGAAACTGTCAAGAATCTAACAAGAATTAGGCAACATGTGTGAGGCATGGCCCCTGCCCTCTAGGAGCTCACAGTCTGGTGGGAGTGATGGATAAATGTAATTGCCATGAGATAAATTCTATGGCAATATTCTCATCACGGTAATGGCAACAGGTGTCAGCCGCATCCTGTGTGACAGTTGTGTGTGCACGCTGCACAGATTCTCGTCGTTCTCGAGGTAGCCCTGTGCTGAGAGAGAATCTGAGTCTGCGGCTTTACTCTGGTGGGCTCCCTCAGAGCCGTTCGGAGGACCTCAGGAGTAGAAGATCTCACACTGCCACGAGGGTGCTCCGGGGGAGGCAGCCTTACCGACCCACAGAGATGCCGGTGTCACCCTGGGGGGGAGAATGCAGATCTGGGGGCTTTGAAGGCAAGGGAGCATGGCTCTACGGTCCAGCTTGCCTGAGCTCGCATTCCAGCTTGCGCTTGACCATCTGTGAGATCCTGGTGGGATTCAAACCCAGGCAGTCCGCCTCCAGATCGGCACTCCTACCCTTTCTATATTTTCCAACCAGATGACAAGGTACTTGTATCATAGCTGCTGGTATCCCTTTTTGCTATTTTGAACATGACCCACGGTGCAAAATGCATCTTGTATTGTGACCTGGAATGCAGATATTCCCTACACACAGATAACCCACATATGCTACCCTTGGAACATGCAGTGCACTCCAGTATTTTTGTTTCATTGGGAGAAAAGCGGGTCTTAGAAAAGAACACACTGTACAATAACAGGTGAAACTAATCTGTTAGAAATCAGGATAGTGGTCCTCCCACCCCTGAGGCGTAGAAGGGAACTCAAGGGAGGGGGGCAGTGTCCTAGGGAGGTCTCTCAAGTTCTGCTTCTTGAGCTAGGTGTGTTTAGCTGTCGAAAATTCAGAGTGCATTTTTTCCCATACGCACACTTTCCCCCCTCTATGGTAGTACTTCCACAAAAGGGAAAAAAGATCTCCTGACCCAGGAATGGATCAAGGATCACAATTTGAAATACACCTTCAACCCAGGGGATGTTCAGTAGTTATAGGAGCAGTGAGTTTCTTCCAGAAATGTCTTTGTCAAGGCGAAAGGTACCTAGTGGAGCGTTTTATCTCTTTTCGGCGCGGCAATACAACCATGTCTCCTTTTCCCCCCGGGCAGCCGATGCCAAGGCCTTACCGCCAGGTGAGCTTCCCAGACGACGACGAGGAGATTGTGCGCATCAACCCCAGGGAGAAGATCTGGCTGACCGGCTACGAGGACTACCGGCACGCGCCAGTGCGGGGCAAATCCCCCGACGCCTCCGAGGACGCCGACTCCTACGTGCGGTTCGCCAAGGGCGAGGTCCCCAAGCACGACTACAATTACCCCTACGTGGACTCCTCGGACTTCGGCCTCGGCGAGGACCCCAAAGGGCGCGGGGGCGGCGTGATCAAGACCCAGCCGTCCCGGGGCAAGTCCCGGAGGCGGAAGGAGGACGGCGAGCGCTCCCGGTGCGAGTACTGCAGGGACATGTTCAACCACGAGGAAAACCGGAGGGGCCACTGTCAGGACGCGCCCGACTCTGTGAGAACTTGCATCCGCCGGGTGAGCTGTATGTGGTGTGCGGACAGCATGCTCTATCACTGTATGTCGGACCCCGAGGGAGACTATACAGACCCGTGCTCGTGCGATACTAGCGACGAGAAGTTTTGCCTCCGGTGGATGGCTCTTATTGCCTTGTCTTTCCTGGCCCCCTGTATGTGCTGTTACCTGCCCCTGCGGGCCTGCTACCACTGCGGGGTGATGTGCAGGTGCTGCGGGGGGAAGCACAAAGCGGCCGTGTGACTCAGTTTCCCTCCCTCCCTTCCTCCTCCCACAGCCACAGGGGAACTTGTCTCTGACATACTCTCACCTTCTTTCTTGCTCCCTGGTACCTTGAGGCGCTATTCCAGCCTGGGGAGCCCGCCTGGTGAACTCTGCACTTTCCCCTCTCCCCACGCAGCCCCCACCAGCCACCCACTCTGCGTCAACCACACACCCATACACGCAGGCACACGGTGTTCTAAGGAAAGGAACCTCCGCACAGACACTTGTGTACTATTACCAATCTGTAATCAAGCTAACTGTCTTATACATGTGTTGATTTCATGTCTTTCCTACCCACCTCTTCCAGCGCAGAGGCACCTGCAGTCGGAACTGCTGATTTGGGGTGGGTTTTGTAGTTGGTTTTCTAGGAGATCTTGCTCATGGGTCGGCTTGCCGGTTGCTAAGGAGCAGCGGATTCCTGCAGATAGGTAACGTCAGAATGATGAAACCCTACCGGAAGTATTGGAACCTGCAGTCAGATTATGTATAGGAGGTGAGCTAGTTAACAAACGTCTACCACAAAACAAGATCGCTTTAACTTTTGTAAACCCAAATTTGCCAAGTAAGCTGCAGTTTCTCTTTGGAGCCCATAAACATTTCCTGTGCCCTCCCCCCAAAAACCTGACAATTATTTACTGATGCAAAACATTCACCCACAAAAATGAGAATTGAGCCTTAACTTCAGATTAACTTGTGTGGATCAGGAAATTCCATAAACTGCATTGCATCCTCTTAGACCAGGGGTAGAAAAAGGGGATTTCAGGTTTGTCTGAGCTTCCCCAGTTACCCCTAAAGTAGAACTTTTTAAAACTGTGTCACCACCACGTCTAAAAATTTAGCAATATTAGAAGAAAACACTAATGAAGTTCTGCTCATTGTTTTGCAAACGAGATAGACTATTCACACACAAACCAGTGTTCTCCAAAGAGTTCCAGTTGAGAAACACTGAAGTTGTGGTAAAGAAAATTAGAAGGAGCTTCCTCCCACACCCCCACTGGCTATTTTCTCTTAATGGGGGGAAATTTTAAATGTCATAAATTTGAAGAGTGGTGGGTTGCATTTTGTTTGTGGGTTTCTGTTCTTGTTTTCATCCTGGACTGAATCTCACGTCACCAAATGCTTTGTTTATACTTGGGGGAAAAAAACAAGGCCATATGTAAAAACCCTTCCAATGCCTAAGTGTCTTTCTCCTGCATCTCAAAAACCCAGACTTGCCAATTTGGGTGCACAGATGGTTAGGTCAGCAGTCTGGGTCTACCTGTCACCTGGCCATGTAGGAGGCTTCTAATTAGCTGGAAAAGAGTATTTTCCCAGTCTATTGCAAGGAGTAGCCAAATCTTGTCCCAGAAAGAAAAGTGAAGAGTGAGTGGTACCTAGCATAGTACAATCAGAACGTCATGGAGACCATAAGGGACAGGCTTGTCAAAGTTGGCCGTTCTTCCCGCCATGATCTTCCTGTGGTAGTTGCCAGCTCAGGGCACAGCCTGCTGTCTGTGTCTCCGCTTCCCCCCATCCCTTCTCTGTTGCACACAGGGCATCAGTCTTCAAGGAAAGAGACTTTTTTCCAGTCTGCCAATCATATTGGGAAAGTACGAGCCATGCTTACCTTCATGGAACATTTTCAGCTCATCTGAGCACCCGCCGCCTTTCTTTAGTCAGATCGTCGATGTAAATACCCAGTGTGCTTACGAGTTAGTTGGTAGACATTTTCATATGTTGGAGTGAATGGTGTGGCCTTCCAGTTTGGAAAAGTTGCAGAGAGCTGTCAGTCTGGTGATGGAAGAAAAAAGAACTGCTTCCCAGTCTGGAAAACATCTAGAAAACCTTCAGCCGGCCTCCAGATGCTGTCGAGAGGCCATTGCCCCCCACTCTCCAATCCTGAGGTATTTCCTCAGGGCCTTTCTCAAGGTCTCCTCTCTACAAAGCACAACACTAATGTATGTTTTGTTAGACCTCAGTTCCGAGTGCCCCTATTTATTTCAGTAAGAATACACATGTCCCCGCCACTTTTTGTTTGTAGTCTCTATTTACTTGTTGTTTCTATCTTTTTTACCCCTTGTCCTTTTCCACCCTTTTGAAGAGTTATGCTAGTGAATCTTACTTCGCATATACGTTTTGGTTTGTGAAGGCAGCGGTTAAGGGCACAAGGACAGCCATGGGGACATTTATGTAAATACGTTTCTCTCTAACTGCCACACTGCAGCTGAACAGTGTGTAGTATTTTCCCAGTCAGCTTTGCCATACTGACGTCAATCATTTGAGAGAAATTATTCAGATTTTATTTTTGTATCTGTGGTAACAAAACATTAACCAAAAGATTTGTTTGGAAGCTTCCTCTGACCACCCCCCACCCCCCAGCTATTTGCTCACATTAACAAATTAAAGTGCCTGAAGCATAATTCATTCTTCACCTGTATACTAAAAAAAAAAAAACCTGTTGTATTGATTTTTTTATAATAAGCCTTTTTACCTCTGTGTAAAAAATATATATACAAGTGTATGATGTACATTTTAGTTCTTAACTTTTTTTTATGGTTTCTAATATGTATGACCAATGTAGCCATTGCTTTAAGATGTACCATGTAAATATAAACACATCCTATCAGACCGCTGACTTTGGGGTATTTGTCTGGCAGAAGGGTGGGAGGGGCGGTAGAGCCTTGGCACATGCGAGAGTTCTCGCACACAGCCTGGGAAGGGGTTTCCTCTGGAGAAGGACGCGTGGACGCTGTTTTGGTGAGGCCCTTCCCGGCCGTGGCTGTGTCATAGTCCCCGGGGGAGACTGCAGCTTCTCGGGCTTGGATGCTTCAAGGGAAAGGAATGCTGTGTGTCACAGCCCCGGGAACACCCCCTCTTCCCAGGCCTGGCCTCCCCCACGCGTGCTCCTCAGAGGGAACAGCTGCGCTGCTTGTGAGGTATTTTCCACCAATTCCTGCGGAACCTCGGGTGGGTGTGTGTGGCGTTTGGTAGACCGTTTCTCACTGCAAACAGTGGTTAAGACGGCAAGACCCCCGGTCTCCTCAGAGTGACGTTTGGCCCACTTTCCCTTCCATGTGGACTCTTTGGATGCTCAAAAGTGACAGTCCTCTGGAGAAAATAAAGTGTGGGGTCTTTTAAGGGTCACAGAGGAAGGCCTCAGCTCCTCTCTAGAGAACCGAGTAGGGGCCTTAAAAAGACATATCGAGGGGCCCTTTTAGTTTTAACTCTTCCAAGCCACAGGCAGGGGTGAAAAACGACAGGAGATTCTGGAAATTGGAAAGGAAGAGGAGAGAATCCGTAAAGATTAGTAATTAAGAGATCAATATAGAACGTGAAAGCTGTTTAGAGTACGAGAGGCATAAAGATTATAGATTATTATAGTGGGGTGAAGAGCCAGCATGGAGGAAGTAAGAACATTCAACGTAAAACATGTTTTCAAGAAGTTTGATGGTAAAGGACTAATCGGGTTGCTCTGAAATAGAACTGAATTAAGAAAACAAGTTATTCTCTGCCAGGACAGTGTGTGTGTATTTACTTGTTGTGACACCTTGAATAAATTGTTAACGATTTTTTTTTTTTTAAGTGAGAAAAAACTGGGAAGTCACCTCCAGAGCCGCATCAGGGACCGAAATCTTACCTGACCCTCATGCCCCCACCCCCCCATAAGGCATATGCCTCCTATCATTCATTTGTTCACGGTTGAGTAGCTGAACTATAGAAGGGGTAAGTAACAATAAGTAACTATCACATGACTACGGTCATGTGATGCAAGGACTGAACCAGCCCTAGCCTCGCGCTCATACCTCTGCTCACCTTCCTTTTTGGGCCTGAGAAAGGGGGCAAGGGCCAAGAGTCCTCCCGGCTCCCTTGGGCCCATCAGGCTGCCTCAGGATTAGCTGGTCATCTGGCGCCCCGTGTGCTCAGCCAGGCGCTGGGCACGTTACACACGTCACCTCCTCTAAACCCCCACAGAAAAAAGGGATCGTCTGCACTTAACAGGTGAGAAAGCAGACATGAACTCCATTAATTCCATCGTGTTTGTTGGGCCGTCTTTCTGCCATTGTTCTCCATTAGCCCTTGGGCGAGTGACTTCACCTTTCTGACCTTTGGTCTCAGGTATGAGTGGAAGAATACCTGTCCCCGGCACGTCGGGAAGGTCAAATGATATGCTGCAGTTACAGCGCAGTACATAGTAGGTGCTTTGAAATGCTAGTCCTTTCCCCAGCTCCTCCTGTATTCCGGAAACCTGCGGAAACAGAAGTTGAAGTCACTGTGGCTATTTTCTGAGTATTTAGACCTACCACCTCTATGTCGAGATTTCTTTTCCTTAACCTCTCTGCAGTTCTAAACGGGGTTCTGATCCCTTGCAGGCCCTTCCAGGTAGGTTAATGGCCCAGGGGATGGCTGCGTTCCTCAGGGATCGAAGCCTGCAACTTGCCAGAAAATCGGTGGCCTCTGAGCAGTTCTGCCGAGAGGGCTGCATCCGGCTCAGCGGATTTGACCGGGATCGGAGCGTGTTGTCTTACAGAGCGCTGCTATCCTAAACTTTCCCGCCCCCTTTGGTGGCCTTGACCCCTGCAAGTCTGTGCCCTCCTCTCCTGGGCCTCTGCTCCACCACTGCTGGTTACCACCCTGACACCCCCAACAGTAGGCACCCCCGACAGAAGCAAGACGTCTTCCCAGGGGAAAAATTGTTGCAAGAATTCTGTTTTACAGGGACTCCCAGGGCGCTTTGTTATTCTACTGTGGCTTTTAAGCAGGCACTACAGAGCCGGCCCTGTGAATGAGGGGCCAGAGCTTGTGTAAGGCATTCTTACTGCAGGCTTGTTGGGCTTTCCAGTTTGTGGGGGGAGATGGTTAGAAACACCACACTTGGCCTGCTTACCTAGGCCTGAACCAGATGTGTGGAATGAAGGGAGATGGCTATGGTGACATCTTGTACACCAGACCCGAGTTGTGACCTAGGGGATCCGGGCCCACCGGTCTTCTCAGCTAGAGCAGCCACCAGGCTAGTGGTCCCCTCAAGGCAAGCTGACCACACAGGGCAGGGTTGGGTGGAGGTGGGGCTGGGACCCAGCAAGTAGCAAGGAGGAAGCTCCGTATTTACCAATGAGGAATAAAACCAGTTCTGTGATAGCCATGCCTGGGAGGTACCTTTGTCCTCTCATCGGTCTCTTTTCTCATTTCTTTTTTCAAAATCAGAAGTTGGAGGCAGGTGCTCTGATTATAGAAGTAATATACATAGTCATTATAAAAATGTCATATACTACAAAAATATAAAATAGTGTCCGTGTGTTGCCCCGGGTTGGCGTAACAAAATATACACTGGGTGGCTTAAACAATGGAAATAAGAACTTTGTCCAGTTGTGTTTTGTTGATACGTATGTACTTGTGACCATTCAGTTTTCCAGCCGTTTTGCAGTTCCTGTCTTCCTTTGTCTTCTCTTGCTTTTCTCCTTTGCAATTTCATGATTTTCTATCGTTATATACTTCCATTCCTTTTTCTTTATCGTTTGTGTTTCTACTATAGGTTTTTGCTTTGTGGTTCCCATGAGTCTTACATATGACAACTTACAATAACAGTCAATTTTAAGTTGATAACAACTTGAGTTTGAGTGCACCCTAGGGCTCTATGTTGTTACTCCCTCCATTACACTGGTTTTGGTATCACATTTTACATTTTATCTTGTGTATCCTTTAACTAATTCTTACAGTTATGTTAGGCCACAAAACAAGGCTTAATAAATTTAAGAAGTTTGAAATCCTGTCACAATCACATTTTCTAATCACAGTGGTGTGAAACTAGAAATCAATTATAAGAGGGAAACTGGAAAATTCACAGATAATGTGGAGATTTAAAAACATGCTACCAAACAACCAGAGTCAAAGAAAAAAAAAATCCACAGAGAATGAATGCATGTATTAGCAAATAAG
This sequence comes from Felis catus, assembly GCF_018350175.1. Lineage (NCBI taxonomy): Eukaryota > Metazoa > Chordata > Mammalia > Carnivora > Felidae > Felis > Felis catus. Next base: position 82,824,334 of record NC_058370.1, on the reverse strand, counting down.
AACTCAAAAGCCCTACTTTACATCTCAAGGAATTGGAAAAAGAACAAACTAAGCCCAAAGTTGGTAGAGGAAGGAAATAGCAAAGTTCAGGGTGGACAGGAAGGAAAATGAGACAAAAAAGACAATAGAGAAGACTGATGAAACTAAAATCTGGTTCTTTGAGACAATAAACAAGATTGGCAAATCTTGAGCTAGAACGACCAAGAAAAGAGAGGACTCCAATGAATAGAATCAACTGAAAGAGATCGTACAACTGATATCACAGAACTACAAAGGATCTTAAGAGACTACTATGAGCAATACTATGCCAATGAACTGGACAACCTAGAAGAAATGGATACATTCCTAGAAACATACAAGCTACCAAGACTGAATCAAGAACTAAAAACTTGAATGTATTGAATCAGTCATGACAAACTTCCCAGGACCAGAGAAGTCTACCAAAGTTTAAAGAAGAATAAACATCAATCTTTCTCAAACTCTTCCAAAGAACAGAAGAGGAGGGAACACTTCTCAACTCATTTTATGAGGCCAGCATCACCCTGATACCAAAATCTGAAAAGGACACCACAATTACAGACTAATATCCCTGGTGAACACAGATACAGAAGTTCTCAACAAAATATTAGCAAATCAAATTCAACAAAACATTAGATCATAAACCATAATAGAGTGGGATTTATTCAGGGGATGCAAGGATGGTTCGACACCTACAAATCAATCAACGGGACATACCACATTAACAACATGAAGGAGAGAAATATGGTCATCTCGATAGATGCAGAAAGCATTTGACAAAATTCAACATCCACTTACGGTAAAAATTCTCAACAAGGTGGGTATAGAGAGAATGTACCTCAACAAAATCCAGGTCATAATGACAAGTCTACACCTAACATCATACTCAGTGGTGAAAGGCTAAAAGTATGGTATTGGCATAAAAATACACATAGATCAATGTAGCAGAATAAGGAACCTAGAAGTAAACCCACTTCTATATGGTCAATTAATTTACAACAAAGGAGACAAGAATATAAATGGAGCTGGGAACATTGGACGACCACATGCAAAAGAATAAACCGGACCACTCTTACACCATACACAAAAATTAACTCAAAATGGATTAAAGACTGACCTGAAACCATAAAACTCCTGGAAGAAAACTAGCCAGCAAGTCCCCTGCCATGCATCTTGGTGATGTTTGTTTGGCTTTGACACCAAAAGCCAAGGCAACACACGCAAAAATAAACAAATGGGACTGCATCAAACTAAAAAGCTTCTGCACACTGAAGAAAACCATCACAAAATGAAAAGGCAACATACTGAATGGGAGAAAATATTTGCGAACCATATCTGATAAGGGGTTAATATCCAAAATATATAAAGAACTCATAATTCAATAGCAAATATATATGTAAAGAAGTGGGCAGAGGATCTGAACAGACATTTTTTCCAAAGACTCACAAGTGGCCAACAGCACAAGAAAAGGTGTTCAACATCACTCATCGTCAGGGCAGTGCAAATCAAAACCACAATGAGATATCGCCTCATACTTGGTATAATGCCTGGTATCAAAAAGACAAGAAATAATGAGTGTTGGGGTGCCTGGGTGGCTCAGTCGGTTAAGCGTCCGACTTCAGCTCAGGTCACGATCTAGCGGTCCGTGAGTTCGAGCCCCGCATCGGGCTCGGGGCTGATGGCTCAGAGCCTGGAGCCTGCTTCCGATTCTGTGTCTCCCTCCTTCTCTGCCCTTCCCCCATTCATGCTCTGTCTCTCCCTGTCTCAAAAATAAATAAACGTTAAAAAAAAATTGTTTTTTAAAGAAATAATGAGTGTTGGCAAGGATGTGGAGAAAAGAGAGCCCTTGTGCACTGTTGGGAATGTAAGTTTGTGCAGCCACTGTGGCAAACTGGGGGGTTCCTCAAAAAAATTAAAAAAGTTACTGCCATATGACCCAGCAATTCAACTTCTGGGTATTTATCTGAAGAAAACAAAAATACTAATTTGAAAAGATACGTACGCCCCATGTTTGTTGCAGCATTACTTACAGTAGCCAAGATACTGGAAACCACATTAGTGGCCACTGAAGGCTGAATGAGTAAAGAAATGTAGTCTATATACACGTTGGGGTATTTTTCAGCCATTAAGAAAAAATCTTGCCGATTATGACAACATGTATGATAGACTTGAAGGCCACTATGCTTAATAAAATAGGCCAGAAAGAAACACACGGATCTTATAATCTCACTTATATGTGGAATCTTAAAAAAAACAAAAAAGAGACACCACAGACACAGATCAGAGAGGTAGTTGCCAGAAGTGGTGGGGGGTAGTGGTCTAAAGGTACAAAATCCCATCATGTTATAAGTAAGTTCTGGAGATGTAATGTATCACATGGTGATCATAGTTAATATTATCATATTGGGTATTTGAAAGCTGTTAAGAGAGTAGATATTAACAGTTCTCATCACACAAATTTGTAGCAACATGTGCTGATGGATGTTAACTGGATCATTATGATCTCTTGCCTTATATACACATATCAAATCAATATGTTGTACACCTCAAACTAATACAGTAATTATAACTCAGTAAAAAGTAAAGCAGCAGCAATGAGAATAGAACTGTCTTCTGTTTAGGTAGACATTAAAACAATCTGCAAAAAGCCTGTGACTCTCATTTAAACATTTTAAACGTGGTTTTTTTTCATTAGTAATGTTATTTATGTTCACATTCAAAGGGCTTATTATTGTTTTAAAATAACTTTTTAATAAAGGTCTTTAAGTTTCTCCATTTTAATTTCTTCTATAGACATACCAAGAGCTACTAAAGCTTTTTGTCGTCCTTGGTAACTTTCAAGAGGATAGAGGGACCTTGAGAACCAAAAGTTTGTGGCCTCTTCCCCTCTGTGGTTAACAGGCTCTTTCTTAGTTTTGCCCTTACTCTCTTCAAATGCAGCTTTGATCTGGCTCTTCTCTTTTTTGGGTACTTTATGTTATCTGATTTTAGCCAGCAGTCTTTATATCTCCTTTCCTAGCTCAGACTATTTTGTCTTTCTAGTTCCTTCTTTAGCCAGTTCCAGTAAGGCCATATCTTCTTGCAGCAGCTATCTGAGGTTAGCATGTGTTTCTTATTGAACAGTAATGTCCAGAGAGACGTGCTGCCCCGAGTCTGGAGAGTGGTTTTCCTCTCCTTCAGGCTCCACCCTCTTTTCATTGGCACCTTGGTGGTATTCGCACGGAGAGCCCTCTATCCAAGGGCTCAGCCTTGTCCATCACTCAAGGTAAATGTGGCATCCTCAGCCTCCCACTTGGGTACTGGCCGCTTCCTCTGTGGATCTACGCCTGCTTAGCTCAGGTGTTCATGCCTACTGAGGATTACCTGGGATATTTCTGAACCAGCCAACGTTTCTTCTGCTCCACTCTTGGACTCTGGTGAGGCTGGGGAACCCAGGGTAGTCTGCAGACCTTTAAGCAGCCATTCCCCACCCCCTTACCTTTTGTACCAGTTGAGGTTCCTCCAGCAATTAAAGATCTGAAGAAACAGTGCACACCTTTAGCCATTCTTGCACTGTGGTGCATGCTGGAAATCACGGTCATTGTTGCTTTGGAGAGAGGCAGAAAAAGGAGAATGAAATGAGGCTGTGCCTGACCGGAAGACCATTCCTGCCTTCCCCGGGTGGAAGATCATCACTGACAAAGGGGCAGAGTAAAACAAAACTGTTTCTTTCCTTTCTGGGGGCTGTCTGTCCTATTCTGGTTCAGAGGGGCCAGCACAAATGGTGTGAAATCCAAGAATATTCTTCTAAACGCATCCCAGTGGACAGTGTGGTTAGTGACAATTCTGCCTGGATTTTGGCTCGCAGCCTCCGTGTGGTCACAGGGCTGTTGGCGTTTTTCACGTTGGTGTGGGATTTCTGGGAGTCGCAGGGGATGCTGCAAGGGGGTATCACGTGTGTCTGGGCCGCTCCTGCACTCACCTGGGAGTCTTTGGAATTAGTATTTGTGGCTTGATGCAAAAACCATCCCACGTTCCTTTTTTTTGTCAAGCCTGGGTAATAACTACCTCTGTCTCATGCTTTGCCATGCTCCATTAGTAACTATGGTTGCCTTGTGAGCGTCTTCCAGAAAAGCCTTCCCCTGCCAGAGGAGAGAAAACTGATCATGTCTGCCCAGCCCTGAAAGCTGACATTGTAAGCCATCTCACAAAACCACCCTGTGCACTGTGCAGCGCAGGAGAAAGGGCGAGGAAAAGAAACACGGGACTCCAGGCTGTGGTCCCTTTCTGAGTCTACCTTTTGGGGCCAGGAAGTCGTGGTGTGGTTCCTGCGTGCTGCTTTTGAATGAATGTCTTTGCATCCTTGCTGGCTTGATGTGACAAGCAGAAGCCGCTTTGAAGATGCCTCACCCCGACGGAGCCCAGCTATTTACATAGTGGCCTTTCATTCTGTGAGCAGAGTGTGTGCTCTGCAAATATTTTAGGCCTCCCTGCGTGCTTGTGGGCCCCTAAGTGCCATTCACCAGCTTTTAAGTTTGTTTTGCAGGCAGCAAGCCGCCGAGAGGGAGGCCTGACTCAGAGCACAGGGGGCCGGCCGTCTGCCGCTGCCGCCTCCTACCGCGGCAGACCTAGAGGGGAAGGAAGCCGTGGGTTTTACAGCTGGTGTTTTGGTTTAGAAAAAAAGACAGAGAGAAAAGAATTTCTTAAAAAATACCTCGCACATGTAAAATGCCACTAAATGTAAGTATCCATGCAGTGTTTGGGGACGAGGGAAATCGCGTGTTGGGTATGATTCATCCTTCCTCCTGGTGACAGCAAAGGAGGTTCGTACTGAGCCTCTGGTATTTTGGGAGTTTGTTCCAAACGCTCTGAGTGGGAAGGCCCAGGTTCCTCACCCCTCGCTCAGAAGGAGGGTCGTGTCTGCGTTATGTTAAGGCAGCACAGTGTTGGCTTCCTCTCCTCTCATCTGACTTTGCGCAGAGATCCTCACTTTCCCATCAGAAACTGGGTCGGCAGCTTCATGGGTGCAGGAGACCAGGGTGTGGAGAGGGGAGAAAGCCATACTTGCCTGAGTCTGACCTGGGCCTGGAAATATGCAGTGACAGATCTAGATGGGGGTGGGGGGTGGGGGGTGGGGGGAGGGTCCCACCCAGTACTGCCTCCCAGCAGGTGCGGCAGGCTCCCCGGAGGCGGGGTGAGCCAGCCGCCAGGAACACGCAGTCTTTCTAGGATTAGGCTTTTACAAGTTACCAAAACATGGAGTGCTGCTTCTAGGCTGACACATACCTTGGCAGGGGTAATGGGGCTTCTGCCCGGAGCTGGGAGTCCCCGGGGTCAGGCTGACCTCCAAGCTGCATTTGGGCCTGAAGGAGAGGCCTCGTGGTGGGTGTGGTGGCCTCTCAGGGCAGATGCATTCCCGGGGAGCACTGGGGCCACAAGAAGCAGGCTGACCCAGGAACCAAGTGCACAGTTCGGGCAGACGGGGAGAGCCTGGCTACCGTAGCCCAGGCTGCTGGCCGGCCAGCCACAGGCTCCCCGCGCCCCATCCACGCATTCTCTGTGGGGGAGAGGGCCTCCTCACTCCCTCCGGCTCCTTATAGCGCAAGTTCCTTGTCCAGATTAGACAGCCTCAGCAGAAAGTGGAGCAGTGTACCTCTGAAATTCAAAGCTTCATTTTTCCAAAGCTCCGTTAGACTCAAGTTTGGCGGCATAGAGTGCGGAGTCCAAAAGTTGTAACAGTTAACTCGGTTACGTTCTGCTTCTTGCCCTGGCAGGCAGATTCAAGCTTATATACATGCCTTATAATGAATTTACCAAAGTTAAGCTCTACATTTGCTGCGTGCGGTTCTCCGCACATGTGTTTCAGTGGACAGGAAGACGGTTAAGAAAAATACAAGTCCTCTGCAGCTGAATCAGCAATTGAGGAGCACCTAAAAGCTACCACCAGTCCCCAGATCCGTTATTCACAATCAGCCCCCACAGGCCTGTGGTCATTGCCCTGCTTAATGCAGCCCGTGTTTACCTGCACGCCCACTGCCCCCCCCCCCAAGCCTGAGGACTTGGCAGAGACACGTATTGCTCAGAATTACACACATGACACGTCCACCTCCACGCTGCCCAGGCCCTTGCAATTAGGTGTGGCCACATGCCTAGTTCCGGCCAGTGGGCTATGAGTGGAAGTGACAGAGGCATTCAAGAGTGAGTGTGTGATCCTCCCGTGCTCCACGCTCCCTCCCCAGCCCCGCCCCCACCCCACAGCAGTCACGGAGGCCACCCACTGTGGTGGTAAGCCACAAGATGAAAGCGCATGGGGGCACTGAGTCACTACAGAGAACGGCTGGCATGGGGAGAGGCCTGAGTCAGGGAGTACATGAGTAAGTACAAAATAAATCCGGGTATGAAGCCAGTATAATTTGGGGGTTGTTTGTCACCACCAAAGACGTCCTAACTGATACTAAGATAGCAGCAGTTTATATACAAAACACCAACCTCATGAGACAAAAAGCCAGCTTCACCCTAGTGAAGGGAAGGGAAACAGGTGCCAACAGGGCAGCCCGCACCCTGTCCCCCAGGCCCAGAAGTGGCTTCAGGGACTTTTCAAGCCTTAGGACGAGCTAGAGAAGAGGCAAAGCTCTGTTAATCAGAACTCGTTGAGCCAAGATGGGGCAATGGAGGGAGCAGTGCAGAGGAGACAGAAGCCCCAACCCACTGGCCTCCCCACCATGTTTACGGTGTGACCTTGGGCAAGCTGCTTCATCTCTGGGCTTCAGCCCCGCCTCCTCAAGTGAACCAGGCATGATGGGGCTCCACCTGCCTGGGGCAGCAGGCTTAACACATGACCCTTACAATTCCTGGCTTCCCCAAGGGGGCTGTGATGAGATGGTGGCTGCAGAGAGGAACTTCTGCTACCCACATTCTTGTCTTCACTCAGAAATGTCCCTGGGGCACCGGGTGGTGAAGTCTGTCACTATCAACCCTAAGGTTGTATGTACGGGATGTCTCAAAGCCTATGTGGCTCCCTGGTGGCCATCCCCAGTACCCTGGAGAAGATAGAAGTGTGGTCCCTGAGCCAATGGCTAGTGAGTGACCCCAACTGTCCCTGCAGATCATCTTGCTCTTGTGGTCAAAAGCACCGTGTCGAAGCACCGTGTCGCTCACACACATTTGTGGAGCCATTTGCCTGAGGATGCTTGTGGCAACATTGTTACTGATGGCAAAACATACAGAAAGGCCAAAAAACCAGAAAAGTCTCGAAAGTCCTAAGGAGTCGAAGTCAAGAAAACAAGGCACAGATAGGGTAGGTAACACACAACCGTTTGTGTACTCATGTGTAGACATACAAACACATATGTATCTGTGTGTGTAATCTGTATAGCCGGAAGGCAGTACAAGAAGCCAGCAATGCTGACTGCCTCTGGAGTGGGGTCTGCATTGGTGGGACGGAGTTAACTCATTGTAAACTCTTGAGTACTACCTTTTACTGTCCATGGACATACTCTGTTTTCCCCTAAGTTTTTTATCAAAGAAGAAAAAAAAAACCCACTGGTGTTAGAACCCCAATCCTAGATTGCAAGCCAAACTTCACTACATCACAACTGTGTGATCTTAGGCAAGCCTCGGTTTCTTCACCTGTAAAATGGGGACGATAATAGTGCCTCCCTTGTTGGCTTGTTAGGAGGCTTAAATGAGATAATGCATAAGAGGTTAGGACAGGGCCCGGCACCCATTAACCATTCTTGGCATCCATTCATGGCACCCATTAAACTATTTTTGACAAAGCCCAAAGCTCACTGTCCATTTGACCACAGAGCCCAGATATCTGACACAATCATTAAGACCATTCCTTGAAGAGCGAGGGTTGGTATTCGTTTTAATATTTTATCACCTGGCAGCATCTTGTGGAACACACTCATTCGCAGCCTCTTCCTGTGCCCTGGCCAGCCTGCTATTAACAGTCCCCAAAGCCTTCTTAAAAAGTGTGCTTCTCCATATGGTTTCCCAAAACTCCTGCTGAATAGACAGGGTTGATATATAGCTGGGTGAACATCCTTTTCTCCTTGAGCTTTTACGGAGGATGTGAGGGCAAAGGCTCTTCTTACCAAATGAGGGAGAAAAGACTCTCAAAGCCATTATGTGTCTGACACCAATTCAATTACCCGATCCGTGGCCTTTTCAGCTAAGCACTTCCTAAACTTCATTAGTGCTGCAGGACTGCTGCCAGCCGACGTCCAACCCTTTACTCAGACTGTCGTAGGGAGGAGAGGACAAGCCTCCTCTGTGACGGGTCACTGTGGCACTCCTGCCTCCTGAACAAAGGAGACCTGGGGCCTTGAGGGCTGAGTGGAGGGCCCAGTTGAGGTTGTGGGACCCACTACTAACCTATCCCAGCCTGATTCCCATCACCCAGAGTTTAGAGTGATCTTTAAAACAAAACTTAGAGGGGTGCTTGGCTGGCTCAGTCAGTAGAGCATACGACTTTTGATCTCAGGGTTGGGAGTTCAAGCCCTATGTTGGCTGTAGAACTTCTATTAAAAGAAGGGGCACCTGGGTGGTTCAGTCGGTTGAGCATCCGACTTCAGCTCAGATCACAATCTTGCGTCCATGGGCTCAAGCCCCACATCAGGCTCTGTGCTGACAGCTCAGAGCCTGGAGCCTGCTTCAGATTCTAGGTCTGCTTCTGTCTCTGCCCCTCCCCTGCTCATGCTCTGTCTCTGTCTCTCAAAACATAAAATAAAACACTTAAAAAAATTAACACATACACATACACACACACACCTACCTAAGAAAATCTGAATAAATTATTAAAAAAAAAAAAAGATAGGGGCGCCTGAGTGGCTCAGTCGGTTAAGTGTCTAGGTTTCGGCTCAGGTCGTGATCTCATGGTTTTGTGGGTTCAGGCCCCGTGTCAGGCTCTGTGCTGACCGTGTGGAGCCTGCTTGGGATTCCCTCTGTCTCCTTCTCTCTCTGCCTCTGCTCTGCTCACACTGTCTCTGTCTCTCTCAAAATAAATAAATAAACCTAAAAAAAAATAAAAAATAAAACAAAACTTGGAGCTTCAGGTTGGTGAAGGCACCCACGTTTGGGGAGGGTTCCACACCCCAGCTGCACAGGGACTGAAGCTCCTGGGCTTAAGACCCTTCCAGACGTCACCATCTGTACCTCTTTACCCAGTGATTCATCTGTGCCCTTAAAACATCCCTTGTAATAAACCGGTAAACGAATAGAAAGGGAAAGGAGGAGGGTCCAAGAGTGAAGAAGGACAGAGAAACTTCTAGTAACTAGGGAATGAAGCAAAGTCGGGAGCTGCCAAATCAGACAACTGACATTCTGTTCAACCAGTGATTGCTTCTAGAAAACACAGGCTGTGATCTAGGGTACATATTCTCTGAAGTATGAAACAAAGAGACGGGGAAACTAAGGCTTGGAGAAGTCATGGACAAGAGGTCAAGGACAAAAAGTTAAAGACAAAATCGGTTTTTTCATCTCCGCTAAATGATCCTCAAGATCCCTTTAATCTCCAAGAAGAAAACAAAAACCCGTTTCTGTTCTACAGTCATGATGAATTCAGCATCTTTCACAAGAAACAGAAGGAGCCTGCTGTGCACCTTTTCTTATCCCACAAAATTGAAAATGAATAATTTTTGTGTTGATCATATTACGCACAAACACACACACACACAAGCAACTATAGGACATGGGTTGTGTAGTCTGCTCTGGCTCATTCCTTGTAAGGCCAACAGCTCTAGAGTCTATCCCACTGTACAGACCCAGCCCAGCTCACCTACCAGAAACACTGATTTACTTGTCTATCTAAGCCAGGGTACAAGAGACTTGAGTGAAGTTTACGGGGCCTTATGCATCCATGCAGCAACCATCAGTGACCTGATCACCGAGAGCAGTAAGTAGACAACAGGGAGACTGAACTCTTAAAAACTGTGGTCCTGGAACAAGGATCTTGGGAGCGTGGGTTGGTACAAAGGGATGGGGCTTCTTGCCTTTGTGAATACCACTGGGCTTTGGTCAAAAGTGTCTCGGCATTATCCCCGACAGAGTGGAGGCCAGAGGCCCTTCCCCGCTCACGCACCTGTGAATTACTGGACTTCTAGAGAACCATGAAGGAAAGGGAAGACCTCTACCTCTTGAAATGACTGAGATGGACCTCCATGCCACCACAGGAGCTTGAAATTCTATTTCATTAGGGGAACGAAGTAACTGTGATTTTTTTGTTGTTGTTGTATCAAAAGTTGGCAACTAAAAGTCTTATCAACTACATGGGAAACCTGGCTGACTCCATCGGTAGGGTATGTGACTCTTGATCTCTGGGTTGTAAGTTCAAGCCCTATGTTGGGTATGGAGATTACTTAGAAGTATTTTTAAAAAGTCTTATGAACTACATTTATATCCCTGGTACCTAGCACAGAACTTGGCACAAAGTAGGTGCTCTGTGAGTATATAATGTACGCACGACCAATTCAGGGGCCTTGTAAGATCTTCCTTCAGTTGTCAAATAAAAAGCCAATTACTTCTCATAAGTTCTATTATTTTCACAGGCAGGGAGTGGGCTCTTACCATTTAGAAAATTATTCGTGCCCGTTAGAAAGCAGAAATTCTCCCTTCTGCTGCGTGTCACTCCCCTGCTCAATTCTTCTAGTGGTTTCCTGTCTCACTGTGAACAAAATCCAAAGTTCTTACCGGGACCCTCACAGAGTCCTACAGCCTCTGGCCCCACTATCTCTGTGACCTCATCTTCTATCACTCTCCCCTTCCTTTGCTCCCTGAAGTCACACTGGCCTCCTTGTTGTTCCTCAAACATGTTCCTGCCTCAGGACCTTTACACTTGCTCTTCTCGCCACCTGAAATGCTCTGCCTGGAGAACTCTTCAGCATTTTATCCTTGCTTACGTTAGGTCTCTGTTTAAATGTCACCTCTTCAGAAAAGTGTTCCCAAATTACTTTATCTAAAATTGCATTCCCCTTGGGGCACCTGGGTAGCTCAGTTCGTTAAGCATCCAACTTTTGATTTCGGCTCAGGTCATGATCTCACACTTTGTGGGTTTGAGCCCCGCGTCGGGCGCTGTGCTGACAGCATGGAGCCTGCTTGGGATTCTGTCTCTCTCTCTGTCTCACTCTCTCTGCCCCTCCCGCTCATTCGCTCGCTCTCTCAAAAATAAGCATTTAAAAAAAGAGAGCAGTGTTCAAAAATAAAATAAAATTGCAACCCCTCTTATTTACAATAGCCACATTATGGAAGCAACTCAAGTGTGCATTGATCAACAGATAGGGAAGGGGAAAAATAAAGAAGATGTGGTTTGCACACACGCACACTGGAATATTACTCAGCCATAACAACAAAATCTTGCTATTTGCAACAACATGGATGGAGCTAAAGGCTATAAGGCCAAGTGAAATAAGTCAGAGAAAGACAAATACCATGATTTCACTCATATGTAGAATTTAAGACATAAAACAAGCTAACAGGAAAAAAGAGACAAACCAAAAAACAGACTCCTAACTCTAGAGAATAAAGTGATGGTTGCCAGACGGGAGGTGGGTGGGGGGCTGAGTGAAATAGGTGAAGGGGATTAAGAGTACCCTTATCACGAGGAGCACTGAGTAATGGACAGAAGTGTTGAATCCCTATACTGTACAACTGAAACTAACATAGCACTGTATGTTTACTCTACTGGAGTTTAAAAAACAGAACACCCTCAGATTGGATCACAAAAGGTTAAAGTAATACCCAAATGAAATTCATTAGCCCAGCATGTTTCTATTAATAAACAAGAAGCCCTGTTAAGGGAAAAGCTTTAAAAAAGTAAATAAAATAGCATTTCCTGTCAGTCTCCCTGCCCTACGCTCTGTGCTTACACTACTTTATTTCTCCTCATGGCCCTTACGTGACGTATAATATAGCTTGTTCCCCCATTAGGGCAATACGAGAAAAGTTCTTATTCACTCCTCGATCCCCCAATGCCTTAAACAGGAATTGGCACACAGTAGGAACTCAAATATTTGTTGAGTAAATGGGTGAATTTAACACCCACTGGGTGTTCTCTGGGAGTAAGATTTTGATGGTCATGAATCTCAGAAACAGAATGCTGGAGCTGGAGGAGTCCCTGAGAGCGTGGACTTCTGCCCTCTGAGGGCCCTGCGAGGGCATCTGACACCTGCAAGGCCTGGGGCTTTCCGCTGCCGGTAAGGAAGCTGCCCTGAGGAGGGAGACCCCCCAGCCCAGGGCTCTGCTGTCTTCTCCAGCCTCACTGGGCCCAGAGCAAGAGGGAAATTCCATAGACAGTAAGAGCTATTCTGAGAAAATAAATTTGGGAAACCCTGGGTGAAGATGTCCTTTCTCCTCAGGGCCACAGGTAAGCTTCTGTGCATTGTGATTCTCCAAGGTAGGATGACTGTAGATCACATTTCTCAAACTTTCTTTTAACCCTTTGGCCAGAGAACACTTTCATGGGATTTGTGTTCCCACGGATGCATTTTAGGAAACCCTGGCTTCAGGGCACCTGGGTGGCTCAGTCGATTAAGTGGCCGACTTCCGCTCAGGTCATGATCTCGTGGTGCGTGGGTTCAGGCCCCAAGTCGGGTTCTGTGCCTGCTTCGGATTCTCTCTCTCTCTCCCTCTCTCTCTCTCTCTCTCTGCTCCTCCCCTGCTTGCACACACACATGTTCTCTCTTTCTCGCTCAAAAATAAACAAACAGTAAAAAAAAAAAAAAAAAAAAAAAAAAAGAAAGAAGAAGAAAAGAAAACACTGGCTTCGTGCTTTCTTCTGGCTGAAGTGCCTCCTGAATAGGTGTGTGGGAAGCTGCAGGAAAGCCGGTTGCTTTAGTTACCTAAAGAACCCAGAGAAGGGCCTCTCCTTTCCACAAAGCCATGCTCACCAGCTCCTTCCATTCCCCCCAGAAGGGCTGAAGCACAGCTCTCTCTACTATCTGCCCCCTCCATGGTCCCTGGACCTGAACCCACTTCCTTCAGCATCTCAAAGTGCTTCCCTTCAAGACTCACTTGGGCCATCTTTTCCCTCCAGGCCTCACCTTCACCCACCTACCTCCCGATGCCCTGGCTGGGAGGGCTTCCTGCCTCCTGGAGCCCAAGGCACCCACAGGGGTCAAGAAACAGCCCAGAAGTGCTCCCTCTTCCCTGCCCTGGGGGCGCCTCTTTGCAGGGAGCCATTTAAATAGCTGGTGTGTGTTGTAATTTTTTTTTTCAACGTTTATTTATTTTTTGGGACAGAGAGAGACAAAGCATGAACGGGCGAGGGGCAGAGAGAGAGGGAGACACAGAATCGGAAACAGGCTCCAGGCTCTGAGCCATCAGCCCAGAGCCCGACGCGGGGCTCGAACTCACGGACCGCGAGATCGTGACCTGGCTGAAGTCGGACGCTTAACCGACTGCGCCACCCAGGCGCCCCAACTGGTGTGTGTTGTAAAGGAGACAGGGTTCCAGGACAGTTTGTGCAAGATCCAACTCTGTAAAACAGCAGCATGTGCCATGGGCATGTTCATGTACATCTGCGTGGAGAAAGAAGCTGGGGAGTGACGGTGGCTCTCTCTGGGCAGTGGGATCTGGGGTGGTTTTTTCCTTTTTTGCTAAACTATACTTTACAATTTTATTTTTCTACATGTGTTTAAAAAGATAAAAAAAAAAAAAAAGAGCTCGTGTAAGTGTCACAGAACCCACAGCTGTCATTTGCTTCCTCACTAGCTGTGTGTGACCTCAGAGTACTCGCCCTCTCGGGTTCCTCATCTCAGAGTTGCCCCACCTTGTTCCTTCTGGGAGATTCCCCGGGAACCAACTGCGATCCACCACTAGAATTCAGGCGGCGAGAGGGCAAGCGAGGGTCATCAGCACCTCCTCTGTGTCCTCCCGAACGCCCACGCAGTGCCCTGCACGCTGCAGGGTTAGTTTTTATTACTGCAGGTGCTAGATAAATTCTCAGTGACCGAGCCTGGAGCCAAACACATTTATCCTTGTCATCGCTCCAATTCTGCGCGGCTGGGATGGAACCCAAGGCGCAGGAGACACAATAAATCTGCTCTTGGGGCCCCGCCCATTTCTCCACCAAGCAGATGTAGTAGTGGGGAGCCAAGCCTGGGGGGCCCAGGGCTGGGCTGCTGGCGGGAGCGAGCACAAGGCCCCAGGAGCTGAGTCCCGAAGAAGGGCTGGCCACTTCAGAAAGCCTCCCCTCCCGCAAGGTGTGTGAGTTGGCTTTTGGCAGTGATTTCTCCAGAAGGAAGGAATGAGGCCCTGACCAAGTGCAAAGGCAGAGGGTAAGAGCTGTGCCTGGGCTTTAGTCCGGTCTTGGCCCCAAGGCCCCTGCCACCCTGAGCCTGGACAAATCACTCCACTGCGCTGGGCCTCACTTTCCTCATCCACCAGAAAGGGCAATATCACCTATTTTTTTTTTATTATTATCATGACAATAAAATGAGATTATACGTGTATCGTCTGGCATATAGCAAGCACTCATAGTGACCAAGGGTTGCCTTAAAATGGTTTGAAGGTCCAATTGAGTAAGTAGCCACCAAGTGGCTCAAAGTATAGGGCTGGCTTCATGCCAGAGGCCTTTCCCCAATGCTAACCACTCTGCCACAGATAGAACTCATTTAAAGCATGCTCCAGTTTTGACATGGGTGGGATCCAGCTCTCATACTGTACAGCCTTGAGTGTATTTATTAAGCAAAAGCAGCTCATGGTACATCTTTCGTGTGCCAGACATCTGCTAGGGGCTTTGTATCCCTTTTACAGAGAGGATGTCTGTTGGGACCCAGAAGAATAAGGTTATGGCCAAAGTCACACAGCATGACAAAAGGTGGAGCCAGAATTCAAATGCTGCCGTATTACTGCATCGAAAGAGCATGAGAAGCCCCTAGAAAGTCTGTTCACCCTTATTTTGTTTTGCAGACTCTGGAATTTTCCATTTCGTTTGTTTGACGCCATTTGTAGTGAAGGCTTCCTAATGCATCTTGGGAAGGAATGTGCTAAATGGTACCAAATACAAACTCACTTCTCCCACGTGTTAGCCATACTAAGTGCTACGCCCTTAAATCATTCTGAGACCTTCTTGTCGCGATACTTGCGGCACAGGGAGGAAGCTCGCATTGCCTTCTTGCAGCTGTGCTCCTCTAGCTCGGGATCTGTGACAGAGACTCAGAGCTGGGTGCCCACTGAGAGGGAAGGGTTTCTACCCAATCTTGTGGGAGGACTTAGACCCTCTCAAGTGTTCTAAAAACTCATCATCAAAACGGAAAGGGAGGGGGCGCCTGGGTGGCGCAGTCAGTTGAGCGTCCGACTTCAGCCAGGTCACGATCTCGCGGTCCGTGAGTTCGAGCCCCGCGTCGGGCTCTGGGCTGATGGCTCGGAGCCTGGAGCCTGTTTCTGATTCTGTGTCTCCCTCTCTCTCTGCCCCTCCCCCGTTCATGCTCTGTCTCTCTCTGTCCCAAAAAAATAAATAAACGTTGAAAAAAAATTAAAAAAAAAAACGGAAAGGGAGGGGCGCCTGGGTGGCTCCATCAGTTGAGCATCAGACTCTTGATGTCGCCTCAGGTCATGAGCTCATAGTTCATGAGTTCGAGCTCAGAGTTGGGCTCTGTGCTCCTGGTACGCAGCCTGCTTGGGATTCTCTCTCTCTCTACTCTGCTCATGCTCTCTCAGAATAAATAAACTTAAAAAAAAAATAATAATAATAATTAAAAGCAAACCAGGAGAGGAGAAGACTGTGGAGTCACCAGGTGCTGAACAAATGTTTCCCAAAACAAGGATGTTCGGTGACAGACGTCTGAGACATGCCGCTGGAAGGATGGAAGCTCAGCACTTCAGACACATTGGAGTTTCACACGTCACCTTTGGCTTCCACGTGAGATTAGGGGACAGAGGTTTATCCAGAGTCCTATTTTGCTTATATAACTGGTTCAAGGCCAATGGTAGAAGTGGGGAATCCAAAGTCTACCCAGACTATTCCCTCTTATTTTGATTTATGCTAGTGGTTTACAGCTTCTTTGTATGACAAATATTTTTATAAAGTCCTCTTAATACCCTAAATGAAAGTGGTGGATTATGTAAGTTATCTACACACAAATTAATGTGATTAATACCCTAACTCAACAAGGGTTTTTTTTAAGCTAACCATTGGCATGGGGCCACATAACCCCTGTGGCACTGTCCTGGACACTGCACAGTGGCTCACGGCATCTCAGGCCTCTGCCTGGTGCGGGCGGCACGTTACCCCCCCCAATGACGACAACCAATAATGTCTCCAGATATTGCCAAAGGTCCCTGGAGGGGAGGGGCAGTAATCGCCCCCATGGAGAACCACTCTTCTAACAAAAAGGATCCATAAAAAGATAATGTATAATAAAGTAACATGAATTTCAAAATCTAAAGGCTCAGGCATGGCTGCCCTGGGGGACACGATGCAGCAGCCAGCTGCCTGCACCCACTGATGAGGAAGAGGTTTGGGATTTAAGAGGATAAGAAGCTGTTTACACAAGAAGAACAGAAAAATAAAAGGGCAGAGGTATGGGTGGACATCAGAATAAAAACTAATGTTATGCTAATACGCAGTATCAGCAGCAGGATAGTTATGACCAGTGGTATAGCTCTAGCGACAGGGTCTCTCGTGCTTAAGAAGAACTTGGAGTTCTCTCCTGTGAGGATGGAGAGAAAGAGGGAGTGGTGGGGAGGACTCCAGAAAAGGACTCAGAATGATGTTCTTGAAAAAGAACAGGCAACTGGGAAATAAATAATTTTAGAGTGTAATGCCCACAACCTAGATTTCTTGTCATTGTGCTATGTAATAAAGAGAATGTGTATATAGATGGCCATTAGAACAATATTTTTAATTTTCTTAAAACATTAGTGAAATTTAGCGGCATCCTTTTATTTCATGGCTGTGTTATTTATAGCAGGCTCAAGTCTGTTCAAGGAAATCTCAGATCTCTGTTACGGATTTTCAGTTGGTTTCACTGTGCAGTTTAACTGCCCTACAGCATCGAAACCCTTTCCAGGAGAATTTGCAGCTAGAAATGCTTAATGCACAGGGCTGGCCGCCTGCACAGAGCAAGTAAATAACACACTAATTTCCAGACAAGATCTTCCTTCCATTTAAGCTTCTCTGTATGGAATGGTCTTCTGAATTACTAGGCTCTTCAAGTAACTTCTCTTAGAACTTATTTTCGTAATGATTGTGTTCTAAGTATGGCTGATTTACATTTGTAATGAGTTTCGTCTGGAAGAACATTCAAAAGCCGTGTGGGACATGAGACATTTTTCACTGTATGGGACTGTTCCAAACATTCCCGGACATCAAGCTTCCACCCATCCCCAAATGCAATGGGAACATCAACAAAAAAGCACACCCACTAATTTCCAGCATGCCTGTTCTGGGGCACCACAGCTCCTGTTGATTACCCCATACTTACATGACCACATCCCAGATGTAGGTCACTGCCACACAAGATGACATTGACAAGCACCCACGTCGGAGGCACAGATTCACACGTTCCTGCCACCAGCTGGTGTTTCGGGCACAAAATAGGGGTACTTCTCCCGTCTCCACTACTGTTATCTCTATTACCTCTAATATTTCTAGGCAATGTTAATTAATCATAACTCAATGAAACCCTCAACAAATGGTATTAACAAGGTAACAGCTGTCAAGAGTTCCCTGTGTGTCACACCCTGGGTTTTATTAGGTCTATTGTTTCATTCAAACTTCACAACAGCCCTGTGAGGTAGACACTATTATTAGCCACATTTTACACAAGGGAGTCTGGGTAACTTGTCCAAAGTGACCAACTAGTGAGTGACAGGATCAGAATTTGAACTCTGGCTCTTCCTCTAGTTGCTGTACTGTTTCCCCAGAGCTGGCTTCTCTGTATTCAATTTAAGTAAAAGAGGTAAATGGCAGAAAGCACACTTTTATAAAAAGTTGTACGTAATTGCACCCAAAGTTTACGCAGATTCAGTATACATTAATCACGGCCCCCCCAATACCACCAGTTTAATAGTCCTGTTCCTGTGGAGTTGGAGTGGAGGAAATGCTGTTTGGAATCCTGCCTTTGAGCCCTGAAAGATACTCCATCATGAAAGAAATATTGAGCTAAATTTCCCTTCGCCAGAATGGCAAATAGGTTTCATCTCATGTGTCTTCTGATTGGCCGTGGCTGCCTAGGGTTAAAAAGGTTTTTTCTTTTTTTAGTATTGCATGAAGCCTAATTTTTTTTTATTCAAAAAATGTTTATTTATATTTGAGACAGAGAAAGAGACAGAGGGCAAGTGGGGGAAGGACAGAGAGAGAGGGAGACACAGAATCCGAAGCAGGCTCCAGGCTCTGAGCTGTCAGCACAGAGCCCGATGCGGGGCTCGAACTCATGGACCGCGAGATCATGACCTGAGCCGACTTAACCGATTGAGCCACCCAGGTGCTCCAAAGCCTATTTTTTTAAAGGTTTTTTTTTTTTTCTTTACAGCATTCTTTTTTTTTCTTCTTCAAAGTTTATTTATTTGTTTATTTAGAGAGAGCGAGAACAGGCAGGTGAGGGGCAGAGAAAAGGAGAGAGAGAATCCCAAGCAGGCTCTGCACTGTCAACACAGAGGCTGATATAGGGCTCAAACCCAGGAACTGTGAGATCATGACCTGAGCAAAACTAAGAGTTGGATGCTCAACCGACCGAGCCACCTAGGCACCCTGGGTTGAGGAGGACTTTTAAGGCAAGCAGGAGATGTCATCATCAATTAGTAATGTCTGTCCTGGCTAGGAAGAGGGCTTCTGGCATCTTCCAAACTAAGAAGTTATTATCCTTATATCCCTAGGTTGGAAACTGTCCACTTTAGAAACACTTTCCAAAGTAGAAGTAAAACTGAAAAGGAAGTTTTGGTGGAATTCTAAATTAACAGGAAACACCAGTTCCTCAGAATCAGCTTCTCATGTAGTCATAGAAACATTAAGGTAGGAATGACCTTCAAGATTAGATTTGTCCATCTATAGATGGATGGATAAAGAAGATATGGTATGTATCTGTATGTATGTATACACACACACACAATGGAATATTACACAGTCATAAAAAGAATGAAATCTTGCCATTTACAACAACATGGATGGAGCTAGAGTACATTATACTAAGTGAAATTAAGCCAGTCAGAGGAAGACAAATACCATATGATTTCACTCACATGTGGAATTTAAGAAACAATACAAAGAGGGGCACCTGGGTGGCTCAGTCAGTTGAGCGTCCGACTTCACTCAGGTCATGATCTTACAGCTTGTGAATTCGAGCCCCACGTCAGGCTCTGTGC
This sequence comes from Felis catus, assembly GCF_018350175.1. NCBI lineage: Eukaryota > Metazoa > Chordata > Mammalia > Carnivora > Felidae > Felis > Felis catus. The sequence goes on along the minus strand of NC_058370.1, from coordinate 82,805,032 downwards.
TGAGTGCTCAGAGCCTGGAGCCTGCTCTGGATTCTGTGTCTCCCTCTCTCTGCCCCTTCCCCAGTTTACACAGTGTTTCTCTCAGTCTTTCTCTCTCTCAAAAATAAACAAACATTAAAAAAAAAAAAGGAAACAATACAAATAAACAAAGCAGGGGGAAAAAGAGGCAAACCAAGAAACAGACTCTAGAGAACTGACGGTTTACCAGACTGGAGGCAGGTGGGGGGGGGGATGGGTGAAATAGGTGATGCAGATTAAAGAGGACGCTTATAATGAGCACTGACTAATGGATGAAATTGTCGAATCACTAGATTGGAGACCTGAAACTAATAGAATACCATGTTAACTACACCGGAATTTTAAAAAATAAAACATTTTTTAAAAGATTATTTAGGGGGCGCCTGGGTGGTGCAGTCGGTTAAGCGTCCGACTTCAGCCAGGTCACGATCTCGCGGTCCGTGAGTTCGAGCCCCGCGTCAGGCTCTGGGCTGATGGCTCGGAGCCTGGAGCCTGTTTCCGATTCTGTGTCTCCCTCTCTCTCTCTGCCCCTCCCCCGTTCATGCTCTGTCTCTCTCTGTCCCAAAAGTAAATAAACGTTGAAAAAAAAATTAAAAAAAAAAGATTATTTAGCTTTATTCACTTTAAAGGTTTTTTGTTTGTTTTTTTTTTAATGTTTATTTTTGAGAGGGAGAGAATGAGTGGGGAAGGGGCAAAGAGAGAGAGAATCCCAAACAGGCTTTGAGCTGTCAGCACAGAGCCCAGCTCCGGATTCAAACACTCGAACCGTGAGATCATGACCTGAGTCGAAATCAAGAGTCAGATGCTTAACCGACTGAGCCACCCAGGCGCCCCAAGATTTATTCACTTTAGAAATGTTTTCAAAAACAGGAACAGAAACAAGAAGGAATTTCTGGTGGTGAATTCTAAGTTCACCAGAAAACTCAGTTCCTCAGAATATCCCATTCATGGACTTGCAGGAACTTAAGGAAGGACATTTACGAGTATTTAGGCGTGTGGTTCTCAAATTTAGCTTGCAGTAGAATCACCTGGGGAACTTTTGAAAAATTCCGGTGTGTGTTCTGAGTTAATTGGTCTGAGGATAGGCTCAGGAATTGACATTTTCTGAAAATTCCCCCACTGATTCTAATGCTCAGCCAAGACGGAGAACTACAGACTTGGTCAAAACCTCATTTTACAGATGTGGAAATGGAGGCTTAGAGAAGCCTGGTGGTTTTCCTGGGGACACACAGCTGGGGGCAGAGAAGATTCTGCCCTGCAGCCCCAGCCTCTGGTCTGGGCGTGGAGTGAAGCCCCTGGGTCCTTGACGTGCAGAAGTAACGTCCCGGGGGCGCCTGGGTGCCTCAGGCAGTTAAGCATCCAATTCTTGAATACGGTTTAGGTCATGATCCCTCATGGTTTATGACTTCAAGCCCCACGTCAGGCTCCGCAACTGGCAGAATGGAGACTGCCTGGGATTCTCTCTCTGCCCCTCACCTACTTGTGCGGTCTCTCTCTCTCTCAAATTAAATAAACCTAAAAAAAAAAAAAAAAAGACGTAGAGTCCTGGAGCCCACATCAGTCTCAAAATCTGTGTCCTGTTGGCCATTTTCCTTACAGCTGACACTCAAGATGAGCATGACCACACACCTTAAGACGGCCATATGGCCACCTCCCCCCCCCCCACACACACACACACAAACACTCCTGGCATTTCCAAAAAGAATTCCAAGATTCTCCCACACCTGGTCTCTATTGCATATCTGGTTTTTCATGCCACGTGCTGTAGGTGTTACACTGGATTACTTGCTTGCCCTTGAGGTCCCTTCATGGCACTAAAAACAATAGTAAGAGATCAACAAACCAGGGGCGCCTGGGTGGCTCAGTCGGTTAAGCGGCCGACTTCGGCTCAGGTCATGATCTTACGGCCCGTGAGTTCGAGCCCCGCATCAGGCTCTGTGCTGACAGCTCAGAGCCTGGAGCCTACTTCAGATTCTGTGTCTCCCTCTCTCTGACCCTCCCCCATTCATGCTTTGTCTCTCTCTGTCTCAAAAATAAATAAACATTAAAAAAAAATTAAAAAAAAAAGAGATCAACAAACCACTGTCCCCAAAGTAACTTTAAAAAGGTAGAGGAAGGGAGAACGAGAAGTGGGTTAAATTTGTGGAATGCCTCCTATCTGCCAAGTACCTTACAGATTTATTTATCCTCTCAACATCACAGGAAGGGAATGTTCGTATCCCATTTCACAGATGGGGAATGGAGGATCTGGGAGGTTAGGGAACTTGCCCAAGGTCACACAGCTCATGAGTGGGAGTCAGGATTCAAGCCAGTTCTCACTACCGTCCTCTGTAGGCTCCTCCAGTAAGGTGGCGTGTCCTTGCAAGGGTCTGTCGCCCCAGGGATCGCTTCTTAGCGGTGAGGAAAAAACAGTAATGATGCAGTGGAAGCATCTGACCACACTGACCAGCTGATCAAAACATTAGCAGATAAACATCAGGCAACATGACCTATGTTGTCTTCTGGCCAGGGCCACATAACCTGAACCTACTCATGAGGAGCCCAAATTGAGTAACGTTCTGTAAAATAACTAGCCTCTGTTCTTCAAACATTTCAATGTCCTAACGGAGAAAGAGGAACTGTCCCAGAGTAAACAAAAGAGATGCTACGTCTTCAGGTGGTATGTGGTGCTGGATTGGACTCTCTGGCAGAGCGGGGATGTGCTTTGAGGCCCTACTGGGCCAATCGGCAAACTTAGAATGTAGAGCATACAACAGCAACAACGAAACATTGTTAACAGCATTACGTTTCGAGAATCCGATAACTGCCGTGGCTGTGTAAGAGAATATCCTGTTCTTCAGAAATACACACAGGTATGAAGAGAGAAGGGGGCGTGGGGTCTCAAGCTACTCTCCAATGGCTCCGAAAAAATAAGTATTGCTGTGGTATTCCTTCCAGAAGCTGGCAGAGAACGAAGCCCATGGCAGATAGGGAATGAAAAAAAAAAAATCTTTGTTTTTTATTTGATTAAATAATCCCACGGTTTCCTGACTTCAAGGAAAATACTTTTCAAAGTGACTTTCTGGGTTTCGAACCCTTCTGTTGATTTCAGAGAATGAAATGCTGATGCCTCACCAACCGCCTCCCCACCGCACCCTCAGCTCCTTTAAGGGGAAAACCCTACTGTGAATTTGTCATACTGTGTTATCATTTGGAGGTTTCCTCCAGATTTCCCGAAGACGTATTTGGGATGTTAGTACCCTTACCATATTCGTAGGGTGAAAAAAATGAACTCATTAGGATTTGACGGCGTACGTTCTCTGCTCTCCTGACCTGCTGCTGTGAAAATCTTAAATCAGATTCTTGCTCTACCAAACAGAAAGGACGGAGTCGGGCCTCTCACTTGAGAAAGAAAGTTGTCTTTGATTCGGCAAACACTGAGCCAGCCTCTGCTACGTGTGGTAGACAGAGCACTTCTCCCAGACATTTGAGAGAATAAACACATTCTAGGTTACTGAACTAAATGTTTGGAAACTACGTCCAGGGTCCTTCATTGCTAGGCACCAGTTTTATGAAGACAGAATTGCATCCTAGCCATTTTTGGCAGGATGCACTTCTATTAGTCAGGCTCTTAGCTGCAAACAACATAACGTGCCCTGGATGAATTAAGCAGAAAAGCAGAATGATTCCTAAGGGATCCTCAGGAGCTCACAGAAGCCCTAGGAAAGGGCAGAGTCCAGTTGAAGGCCATCCAGGAAGGAGCAAGGCCCTCAGCGGAGACTCCCCCTCCTCCCCTTCTGGGAGAGCCTCTGATGCTCACATCTGACGACGGGCAGTGGACGCCAGGTGCCCTGACTGTGCCCCAAAGCCTTGGCCAGAGCGGATTCCTCCGGGTATCTGCTTCCCACGTGGGAGCGAGTGTCTCCTGGGCAGATAGATCTCCACTGCCGGAAAGGCTGGGATGGGGACTTAGGGACTTCTGTCTTGAGGGAGCACTGACAATGCAGAAAAGCCCCTAAATGTGGGCAAAGAGTTCAAAAGATGCGTGGTGGCCTCGAGCATCATGACCAGCGTCCGCCAATAATAGGGCACCAACGTGGACCAGTGAAGCCAGGGAAAACCCCCAGTTGCCGGATTTTCTCTCCATTCGCTCGTCTCCTATGCTTGTTTTCAGTCATCACGTCCTTTCTCCTTGGCTGCTGCTCTGGCATTCTAAGGCTTATTTGAGTATGAAAAAAGTCTGTAAAAGCCCCGAATCTTAGTTCCAAAGTGGACCTTTGAGGAAGAGACTAGAATAACTATTTCAAACACCTTGAAACCTGTTGGTCTCCGATTAGGAAAAGGGGCCACAGCTACTGTGTCTGTGCCACTGGCCAGGTCCAGGATTCGCTGGGCGTGCTCTGCATAGTATTAATAGCTGGTGGCCAGGCAGAAAAGGAGGTGATGATTACGAGAGTGACTTTGCACCAGATAAGGTCCTCTCGGTGTCCCTCCTGCAGGAGTTCTCGGAGACTTTCCTATGTTGCAAGGGAGCTTTCTTTCCCTCAGCCATACAGAGCACACTTGGGGTGCAAAGCACCTTGCTGGGACTTGGGTTTCACAGAATACCCTCGCGGAAGTGCTGTTAGCACCCATGGTGCCTTAGAACCCCACAGAACATTTCTTCAGATTCAAAACTCCTGGAGATTCCCATGCAGTTACAAGTGATTTTAAATGTCACTGGTTTCAGAACAATTTTGAGGGGTGCTTTAAAAAGGGAAGGTGTGGGTGGCAGGGGACAGGACACTGCAGAGTTCAGTCTCTTTCAAAAATCTCTTGACCGTCTCAGGAAGTTGCTTTACCTCTGCTGCCATTTGACCTCGGAAACACAGCTTGCGATCTTTAAACAATGGCGCCCCTGACCTTACATGCAAGCCTGACGTTAAAATAACTGACTTATAGTTATTACAGAACATAATCATGTTATCCGAGGAGAAAACAAGAGCTTTCCTACAAAATCAATTTAATTTCAAATATGCTTATTTTGCACAAACTAAAACATTGTCATGAGTTGATTTTTCTTTTGTTAGTTTTCGTTTCATTTTCTGGTTCACTGTCAAGTTCAACTTCACATTCATTTAACACATATACACACACAAGACTTGCAAAAACTTGGGCTCCTACGTGAGCTGGCACGCAAGCCCCTCTCCAGAACAGCCGCACAAGGCTGACAACTTCCAACCGCACTTGGCTTAGAAATCCTTGGCGTAGTTTCTAGGGAGACAATTGACCAGCCTTCACAATGCCCACCATTCCTACTTTCTAAAGATGTTTGGTTCTATCCAAAGGGCCATCAAGATGTTGAAAAACCCCATCTATGAGGTGTGACACACAGCATCAGTCCCAAGGAATGTAGTCTTTGATAAAGTCACAGAATTGTGAAGGTTGCAAGGTTGCAGCCTCATTATCCTAAAACAGTGTCTGATGAAGACTCCTTCACTTGGAATGGGTTTTGATTAACATTCAAGATCATTCCACACTTGTTATCGGTATATTCACTTCTTTTGAAGCAGTTTAAAAAAGGGGCGCCTGGGTGGCTCAGTCGGTTGAAGAGTCCGACTTCGGCTCAGGTCATGATCTCATAGTCCGTGGGTTCGAGCCCCGTGTCGGGCTCTGTGCTGACAGCTCAGAGCCTGGAGCCTGCTACGGATTGTGTCTCCCTCTCTCTCTGACCCTCCCCCGTTCATGCTCTGTCTCTCTGTCTCAAAAAATAAATAAAACATTAAAAAAATTAAAAAAAAAAGCAGTTTAAAAATTTTTTTAAAAATATTTACAGAGAGAGAATCCGAAGCCAGCTCCAGGCTCTGAGCTGTCAGCACAGAGCCCGACACGGGGCTCGAACCCACGGACCATGAGATCATGACCTGAGCGGAAGTGGAGCCCTTAACCTACTGAACCACCCAGGTGGCCCAAAGCAGTTTTTTTCTTAAGTGATGGATTATTTTCAACAAGGTCACAAAACCTATTTAATCCTATCACGAAAAACTAAGGCAAACTGACAATATGAAGGGCCTTATGGTAAAACTTGCTACATAGAATTTAAAAAGAATTCACATATAGGCCTTGATAGGTCTAAACATCCAGAAACAGAAGAGGAATCTGTTTCCAGGCTGATTTTAGACCAAGCCAGGCACTACATACTCTTGGTTGCTTTTTTCTTGGTATTCCAATCCATATGAAAGTATTTAATCCAGTTCCTAAGCCTCAACTATCCCATGAGTATGTGAATTATAGATTCTTGCACATCTGAAGTACTTTCTTGCGGCTTTTTTTGGTTTTGCTTTGTTTTGTTTATCCTACACAACTTCCTTCCTTCCTTCCTGTCCTTTGCTCCCCAGGGCTTTGAGAGATAGGCTAACCACTAATCATGTCCTCCTGCAGCAGGACAGGAGACCCAGATCCAGGCTCCTCCCTCTGCTCCTGGCCAAAGAAGGATAGAAGCAAACAATAGCCATTTTGAACAACACTGCTATTCACAGTACAGAGATGAGGGCAACATCCTTGAATTCAGAGAGCGAATCCTTGCTGCTTCAGTGACACACAGCTGCTCTTACATGGGAACAGAGTTAACAAACACCCCTTGCACATTTTAGCCCCTCCAGACGGCCTTCCAGTAGGCTGTCCCCCTTGACGACAGTCACTCTGAGAGCTTGCTCATGCACTCGCCACTCAGAGCATTCCACACGGGGCAAGTTCTTAGCAGACTTAGCGATTCAAATGTTTCCTCTCCCCAAGCGTTCTTTTCAAGGGCCATTTGGATTCCAGGGGCCACTGCTCACCCTTAATAATTGACATTCTTTCCATTTCTCGCCTTCCTGTCGTGAGTACAGATTCTGGAAACTCCATTGACTAATTTGTCCAGTTCTGCTCTAAATTCGGAGCCTTGGACCAGAATGAACACCTGCTAGGCAAAAATGAAGCCTATTGGAAAAAAATTTTTTAAAGCCCGAACTAGATAAATCCTGAAAGGGTGTCAAGCTCCCCTGGACTTAAATGCCTGTGCCCAGCAGACCATTCGCTTGTTCACTCCCAGAGCTCCCACTTAATTTTCTTCATGGGAATGGTTCGCTATAAACAGAAGAGCAAGCTCTTATGGGGCACTTCATATCAAAGCGCTTGTCTAATGGCACTTGGGACGTCAACCACTCCAGGCTGAGGGCACTCTACTCATCTGCCCGAGTTAAATTAAGGCACACAAAAGACCAGTGCTTTTCCCAAGGCCGTTGAGTGAGGAGGGTAGAATCAAGATAGGGTCCTGAGCTGATCAAACCCTCGAAAGAGAGTCGACAGACACGGATGACCACCACGCAGAACCATCGCAGGGGGTTGAAGCCAAGTTGTGTAGCCAGAGACCCAGGAGTTAGACAGCCTCTACAATTTCCTAGTTCTGAGTCCTTGTGCTGGTTATTCTTCTTTTGGGGTAGGTTTTCTCATCTATGAAGTGCAGATAGCAATCCCTCCCTGAATGGCATGAGAGTACTTGACAAGCGCTGAGGGTACGGCCCCTGGTACTCAGTGAGTCCTGGGCAGTGAGCGTTACATCTCTCTGGTGGGTCATAATTGTTATGGCTTCTGGGTGACTCCTTTAATTCATGTTGGGCCTGATGACCCCTGTTGGCTCAGCTCACAGAAAGTCAAGGGAATGTAAAAGTTCAATCGACACTGGCTCAAGATGCATTCTTGTTTTCTGAAAGGCAGTAAACCCAGGCAGAAAAACGCTCTCCTTTGCCAAAAGGGGTTCGCAACAAAGGCCCTTTGAAACAGAGGAGACTGGCAACACTTTTGAGAGTAATAAAGGAAGCCGACTTTCTCAAGGCACACAACAGGAATGAGAGAGGAAGAGAAAGAGACGAACCAGGAGTCCAAGGGCCCCTGGTAGCTAAGTTCTAGACAGAAAGCATTGGTCTTCATTCTCTTAGAAAACAGTTAAGCAAAACCTTTGGGAAAACAGAACCAGGTTTTTAGCATTTAGGCTGCAACTGAATCCTGTACAAAACACCGTGGTTTCTGATTTATGTTTTTCCAGGTGCAAAGGAGCCCTTCTAAAACCATCACCTCCATTCCTGCAAGTGGGGCCCGGGACCTATGCTGCAATAGGTGCCCCAGCGTGGAGAGCCGCTGGCCTGGGTGCTGCCAGAAACACTAGAAGGGGAGGGTCCAAGGTGGGGGCGGGAACACCTGGGACACTCGGAATTGTCTCGTTCTAAATGAAAATAGTTTACGCCGACATTGTCACAGATCCAAGATATCTGGGGCAAATGGTTTCCTCATTTCTCCTCCATAAATCAGGGTGGATATTCCTGGCAAGCTCTGTTCCCAGGGTGGGCAGCTGTGAGTCCAGAGAGGGGCGGATCTCCTCCTCCTCTCCTAACCTCGTCCCGCCTTTCGCCCCCATCTGCCTCATGGCTAATGACTTTAGCAGACGAGCTCCGAGTCTGAAGAAAACAGGACCTATTCTTTAAAGTAGTAAACTGTACCGACATTTAGTGGGAAGAGTCCCTCCTTCAGCCCCAGCTTCTGAATGAAATCAGCTAGTGGAGAGAGCTACCATTTGGTTTAGTTTGCTCAAAAGTCTTCCAGTCTCAGTGACTCAACGGTGGGGCTGGGGGCACCATAAATCCAAACCTCTTTAGACTCTTAAACATGGGAATTTCATTCCATAAATCTTTCCCCTCACGTATCTGTTCAAAAGACCCACAAATGCAACAAGACAAAGAAAACTTTCATTTAGAGTGTTCAAGGAAGTCTTTTGTGGTTTCAAAAGCACCTGAGAGATGATTTCTTGGGCTCACATCACAAATCTTAGTTTCTTTTGAATGGTATGAGGAGAAAAAAGGTTTAAGGCATAAATGGTGCTACATATATGAGATGGAAAAGAGAAAGATAATTTTCAGCCAACTCTTTTCTGAGATTGGCAGAATGAACCAAAACCAAACGTAACTTTGTCACACAATTAAAAACATTTTTTTTTTTTAATGTTTATTTATTTTTGAGAGAGTGTGATCAGGGGAGGGGCAGAGAGAGAGGACACAGAATCTGAAGCAGGTTCCAGGCTCCGAGCTGTCAGCGTAGAGCCCGACGCGGGACTCAAACTCAACAAACTGAGAGCATGACCTGAGCCGAAGTTGGACGCTTAGCCGACTGAGCCACCCAGGTGCCCCGTCACACAATTTTTAAAAGAACAGTAGTTTAAAGTCTCAGAAGATAGTTTTCCTAACATCGCTTCCACCCGTTTAAGAAAAGCCAAGTAGTAAACACCGATACCTCCAAACATACCACATGAACAGCCTTCTGCTTTAGAGGACCTTGTGATTTTTCAGCTTTTACGTGGTAAGAAATGTATTTATAGCAGTCATTAAAAGACCATTGATCATTACGAACAGTTAAGCACTTCCACTTTGGGACAAATTTCAGGTCAACATTTGGAACAAACGAGGCTTATAAGCACTCTACATGCATTTTTAGCTAACTGTACGGTCAGAGGTGGTGCTCGAAAGGCTGGAGGCGATTTGTTGTGCGCTCTGGATCGAAACAGAAAACTTACGAGAAGCTCTCATGGTGAAAACACTAGGAGATATGTAGGCCGGCAAAGAGCAAGAAAACGAACCCAGCATCAACTGCACACTCTCCAGCTGGAGAAAGCTCCGAAGCTTTCTTGTATGGGCTGTACAAGAACTAGGTTCAGAAGAGAAAAGTAACTTTCCACTCACCCAGAGGATCCGTCACACTCCTTCTGAGAGAGGGTTCCTACACGGAAAACTAACCACCTCCTCACCTGCAGCCGCTTATTTAATTTTCCTCGTGCATGCACTCACCTGCAGCTACTGAATTTTAATGTATAGGAGAGGCACGCCCCCCCCCTCCTCATTTAAATCTCTGGCTAAAATGATCCTCGCCCCGGGGAAATCATTCCTCTCCCGTAGTCTTCCAAAGAAGCCAGCCTGCCATCACCCTGACCTGAACGCAGTGAAAATGATTCTGGACCTTGACCTCTAGAACTGTGAGACAATACATTTATGGTATTCTTTTAAACACGAAAACAATTAAAAATAAATAAATAAAATTATCCTTGCCTAAAAGAGCAAACGCAGAGGTAAGCTTTTATTTCTCTCTCTAGCAGCTATCATTCTACGATAATAGAATGCCACAAACTTCCAAATTTTGGAACTGGGTTTCTACTTTCAACAAAATCAAAACTTAACTCTCTGCGTATATAGGTGGGTCTCCAAGCTGCATCCAAAAGTTCGTTTGTACGTCAGTTGCAAGGAAGTTGCAACAGGTATTTTCTCCGCAGAAGTAAAGCTACATCGGGTAGGTGGGTTGCTTGGCCAGTCTACAAATCGTTTTCATCCGTCAAATGGCTGACTTGCAGCACTAGCCGTAGGAGCTTAAGTTCGGGGAGCTGGGAAGAGTGCAAGTCAGAGTGAGGGGAAAACCTCTCTCAAAGCAATGTTGAAGTAAGCAGTGGAGTCTGGTTATTTCACCGCCCCTAAAGGGTAATCAACCAGTAACTTCACATTTCCTTGGAGTCGGCCTGTTTTCTCCAAGGCACTCCTGGGGCCAAACTTACAGACCTAACTTGCCTTAAATCACAAACAGATGGTAGTCTTCACTAGGTGTCAATCTGAGTCACTGGACTTCCTTTTAATTCACACAAATGTGTGAATGGCTAATGGTGCTTTAACCTTCCCAGAAGAATTTGCATTTTGAGGAAAGGCTCCTATCACCCACCAGGATGGAGGGGTGAGGTTTGTCTGGGGGAGGGGGAGGAAACCAGCACACTGGATTCCAGGGCCTGTTCCCATCTCACTTCTGAACCCATCTGCTGCCGGCTGTGCGAGGTGTCAGGAGGAGAGCGAGGCAAGGGCGTGCAGGTGTGCGTCGGGGGCAAGGCCCATTCTCCGGGGCTGCCTGTACCGCAGGGGAGTGAGAGCTTTGATGGGGAGCAGAACCATCGGCGCAGCGGGAAAGCAGGCAGACCCTCCGCCCCAAATTCGGTAGGTCCAGAGTGAGGCCAGGAACCTTCGCATTTAAACACTTCATGAGATTGACTTCATATCAAGGAAGGCATATCAAGGGGGGCAAGCAATTCGATCATTTTTGAAATTCAGGTAATTATACTCTACCTACAGCACTTCCTATAGGATACTTAGTATGTTAAATTCCGCCTAAAGCTCTAAGTAAAAACAAAACAAGCAAAATGGCCCTTTAATTGATCATCGAGGTCTTTTGAATTGTACCTAGTCATCAGAGTTTTAGGTTCCAAACCCACATTCCTTTCAACAGTTCTTAAAATTTAATGCCAGAAGCTTTAGATCTAAGGAAAAAAAAAAACAAAACCCACACACACGGAGGTCACAATGAAGGTTTCAAATCAAGGGGTCAAATGTATGTCACCAACTTATTTTTGACATTTGAGCCTCAGTTAAGGCCCAAATTTCTTACTCTTCAAATACTAAGTTGCCACGAGATAGGAAAATGTAAGAGCAGTTAAGAGAAGTCTTCCTCGCTCAGGAAATCCTTAGATTTGGTTTCCTAAAGTAACACAGGCCTTGCAATTTCTTTGTGCGTATTTTAGGATATGCCTGAAAAAAACAAAAACCAAAAACCAAAAAAACCCCAACCCCTGCACACAACATCAAGGCAGTCAATGAACAAAAAGATCAAATTAATATTGTGGCAGGTCTTAACGTCAGTTTCCTTGCTTAAAATGTCAACCTTCATTCGATATCGATACCTTTGCATTCAAATATTTATAATTACTTTCTTGGTGCACAGAACTCTGAATTCTTGAGAGTTAGGGCCCTCTTTTCCAAACCCATATTCAAGGAAGAGCAAAGAGGCTTGGGAGAGTATCCTTTCCACCAATCTTTAAAACAAAGCATCCACCAGGCAAAAGCTCAACTTGATGTTAATGGCCAGAGGCAGGGTTCTTGGGAGTCAACCTGGGGCTTAAAAACCACACTTTACTAACCTTGTGACTGCTTTTTCTGCATGTCCCAAACCCAAACCTTTTGGTGTAAGCATAGTTACAGTACTAATGCTTCTACTTCAAGGAAAATTATTTGCAGTCCTTCCCAGTCTTTTTCCTCTAGTGGCTGGGGAGGAACTGAGGGTAGATATGAGACAGGACAGGAACTGTTCTCCTAAAGAATCATTTGGATTCCCCCTACCCAGTCAGAGATTTTGCATCTAACACAACATGAGATGCTTATGATAGGTGCAAATAACACAAAATAACACGTTTTACACAACACAAAGTAAAATACTTATAATAGGCACAAAGCATTTTTTTTTTTGTCACTGCCATGGTGCAGATGATTTAAACAAAAGTAACTATGGTTTAATAGCTTCTTTCTCCCTAACTTCAGATGTTATTTAAACAATGAAGAGCAAGATGCTTTAGGAGGTTTTTTAAATACTTACTACAAAAATCGGTGGAATTTATACAACAGCTGCCTTATTTACAACCCCAACACGAGTTTTTCTATTCTATAGCTAAGGTTACTTACAATATAGTGGTTAAAGTCAGCAATTTGGCCTTTACAAGGTATTCAAGCTTTTAATAGGTCAATTTGAGCTGGAGGAAAAAAGTGAGCCTACAAATACTCCGGGTATTGTGGGTAGTTGGTCAATTAGTCCAAGATTAGATTACGTGTTAAATATTGAGCTAAAATAATTCCTTGAGCTTCTGGTTCACTGTCGTTGGGTGCCCTTACTAATGGTTCTAAAGTTAGTGCAGTTCCACACGTAATTATACAGTGGTCAAAGTTTATGGGCGAAGAAAAACAAACGAAGAGCATTAAAACACTCATTCTATCACCAAGGAGACCAAGGAGCAGTGCCCAGGAACTTCTTCCTCTGTAACACACGGGGACGGCTGTCACATTATTCTGGCAACTAAGAGCTTGGTAAGACACCAGAGGCAGACCTCAGGAAGTCCTGGGGGAACGTGGCCATGAAGGGAGCAGTGAAATCCAAGTGTACAAGTTCATGAAGAAGGAGAAACAAAAATTCTATCAGCTACTCCTCAGCCTCTATCCTCAAAGGCAAGTATGAAAGTAAAGGAAGGTGAGTTTTTAAAAAGTTCACCCTTTAGTTGTGTTAAAAATAATATGCCAAAAGTCTGCAAATGAGCTAAAAGGTCTTTGAAAAGGGTCAAGTGACATATATATCTGTCTAGCTTTCCTAACACTGCAAAAGCCACCTTAAGTCTTTCAGGAAACAAAACAGTTTGCTTGCGGAGGGAGGGGGGACCCTCTAATACAGCTGTACCTGTAATTTGCTCTTACTGCTAGTTTTTTCCTTTCCTTATTTAAAATCACACCAAAGATAAAGACGTTTTTTGGCCAAATAAAAACACAACATTGAACGGAACTTGGCCTAACAACTAGCATGGAATTGTCAATCCACCTTGCATTAGCAAAAATGAAAACATGAATAAAAATACGAAAATGAAACTAAAGAGAAAAATGTTAACAGGCAAAACCAAGATAAAATTCAAATTTACTTTCAAAAATCTGATTTTATTTTCTGAATCAAAAAGAAGTGTATTCACGTTAAATGTAGAATGTTTAACTCTCCATTGATCTCGCAAAACACTTTCCAGATATTGTTAACAGTGCTCAGAACTGTGTAAAAGTCAACATCCAATACCATGTTTTAAAGAAAGAAGTTTAAATGTAGGACTTATTTCTAAGAAACCCTTCACAAAGGTCAAGGCATTGGCAATTCTAATTTAAAAAGAAATTTTAATCATTATTGGAAATTTAAGTGACAATGGCTCTCAAGAGCTAAAAATCGGATCTCTTTTAAAACAGAAAATATGTTAGTTTGAGGGACTCCCACCTGACAACTCCAGTTAAACCTAATATTTCAACTACCCCCCAAATAACTAAATACATTATTTTGCCTTGGAATAGGAAAATTAGAAAATGGAATTTTAAAATTATACTATATATATAAATACACCATTTTAACTGTCCTGGTTGCTAGCAGAATACTGAAATTAAAACCAAGTTCTACATTCAAGGGGCAAATGATAAATGCTCTCTCATTGTTGTAAGAGTCCATCCTTGTCCTTGTTGCTTTCTACCCCCATATATTAAAATCATGACCAAAGGCCAAGAGTTCATCCAATTTACCTGAAATGAACACCTCGTAGGTGTACTGGTCCTACGTGTGTGTCCTTTAACAAGTCCAGGACTCAAAAGGCTAGGGGGAGTTAGAACATGATTTAGGAACACTTGAGAATTCCAAAATGACTGACACCCACGTCCCTAAAATCGAGTACACTTTATTCATAGGCTATTCACGTGTACTGAGGCATGTCCAGCATGCAGGTTAACTTCTTTTACTTGTTCAAAGTGAGGTAAAACAGACAAAAATACTTAATATGAACAGAAGCTGCATTATTAAAACTAACCTCCTTTTGCTGCTTATTTCATGTAAACTGACTTTTAAGCTTCTTCACAAAAAAGGTCTTAAAGCCAATAATTTTTCCAGATGTAGTCACCTAAAAACTAAGCTTCCTCTTTCAAAGCCATTATTAGTAAAGAATGTTTTGAAATGAAGGAAAACATTTTTCCCCCAGAATCTGCATTTTGTACTTAGCATGATAGAGTTTCTTATTACTTTATTTTTCAAATTTAGAAAGAATTCAAATCTGAGTACTATTTGATATTTTTTTCAGATACAAAGCAGTACCAACAGATTCATAAATATGATTTTCTGACACAGAAAAGTCTGCTACCACTTACAAAATACCAACAATTCTTCTTTCAGGCATAAGACGACTGAGACTTACTAGTTATGATTACTTTTTCAGCACGAATACAAATTTCAATCTTGATTTTTTTTTTTTGCCAACAACATTTTAAGTAGTCAAATTATACTCCACTTCCAGATTGCAAAATAAAATAATAAAAAGACTAATGAAAATTACCCAACTGGCAACAAGTCCCATGTTTCAATGTTATTTTTAACCCCAAAACTGTAACCTACCGCCAGTAATTATTTATACGCGTCTACTTCTTCTTAAATCAGCACTGGTCAGTTACGTGAAAGAGTAACTGTAAGAATGGCACTTGGCACTGGAGTACCTTAATGCTTCTGGTATAGAAAGAAGCATTCTTAAGCACTCTTCTAATCTGTACTTGGAATTTCCAAAAGCATTTTTAAATTGTCAATTGTCCACTGATAGATTCTAGGGAGTCTATTCCCAGCTAACATGGTTGATTTAAAAAATAAAAATTAAAAAAAAAAATCGCTAAGCCACATGGTAATGGAGTATTACACTTGCTCTTTACATCAAATGGAAACAGTTCCAGGCAGACCAAAAGTCGAAGAAAACCTGCCAAATCAAAGGACTGGAAATAAATTTCATCTTACATACCTCAGAGCAGAAAAGCTCAAAAATTAAAAAGTCCAAAGACCACCCCTTCCCCCCACGCAAAATCCCATCCCAAACACTTTAATTCTGAGCCTAACATTTCCCTACAATGTTAATTCCAGAAGCTTTAAGGTACTTAAACTGTGCAGTAACTGTTGAAAGCACCACACTACAGAGGAAATGCCATAAAGGGTTCAGCAGCTGCCCACCCATCCCTTACCACCCCCACCCCAATAATATGTAAAAGCTCCTGTTAAAGTTTTTTTCTTATGCTAATAAAGGCATACCACCTAGTGTGCTAAAGACTAAAACTAGCAGCATTAGAGCAGTAAAGTGAAAATAGGAAGCCGACAGGAATGATCTAAATGCCTACTTAGAAGAAACAAAGCAGCAGACGGGGGGACCCTTTGCCCTCTCGTTGTGTTTGTAGGGAAGTGGCTGAATTAAACAGATTTACCCACTTTAACAAAAATTTAACAAAGCTTCCCCCAAGACACCAGAATAAAACCTGACCTTTCCAGTCAAAGGGCACAGAGAGGACTCTTCCACGTCCTGGAGTTGAATGAGTTCAAAGATTGGCAAAAAGGAAAAAAGAAAGCATTAGGGGTGTGATGCGAGCAAGCTCTGGAGTGAGTTTATCGAACAGTCACACCAAGTTTCTCCAGCACACGGACACCCTTTTCTTGGTATTCTTGTCGGGTCATCCAGAAGTTGTCTTTGTCTTTCATGATATCTGCCAGAACTGCACCACCCAGGAACACCATGTGCTTTCTGCGCGGTGGATCTTCGATACGGATCTTAAATTTCTAAAGGAGAAAGAGGGGATCACAGAGTGTCACTCGTGCAGAATGCTTTCTGCTTCACGAAAATGACTGTTCATACATTCTCCTGTTGAATTCTCACAACAGTCCTGTGAGGTAAGCAGGACGGTGCGATTTAGTGTCTGAGGTACAGAGATATTTTTTGTAATCTGCCCAAAGCTCACAACTAGGAGATCACACATCCATCCCAGAGTGCTTAGAGCAGTCCTGATTTACACTTGTTGCCGCATCACTATTAACAACGCCCTCTGTCACTCTCAGAAGTGTCTTGATTTGGACAACAAATTCCACGATCAGCCTACTGACAGAGCCCAAGTACCACAGTCCTGATTGTGGCAGGTTTTCCCATCAACTGGTGATGACCACATGAGCAAATCATTTAGCCAGATGTCAAGTCAAGAGTTTGGGTAAGAGGACTTCTATGATTTCTTCAAGCTCTAACGCCTCTGATTGCAGTCCCATGTAAGAGTAAGACTGAAATTCTTTTCTTATAAGCAAAGCTCACTTTCTATTGCTTCAAATGGAAATGAAATGTTCTCAAAATAAACAAGACCAAGTACAGTCAAATAAACCTTGGGGATGCTGGAAAAAATCAAAACAGTACCCAAAATTAAAGATAAGTGGGAAAAGTTTTATAATCTTTAGCCACTATTGACTGCCTAATAAAAATACACCTCAATCTGTGTGATCAGTCGCGCTTCAAAGAGAAACCTTAAAATGCCATGGTTTAATTTACTGTGCCACAAATCCTGCAAGACTCCAAGTAAACTATGTCATGTTAAGTTGTCTTCACGTCACATAAATGGAACTGTGAGATCTGATAGTATATGACACCAGATCTGATAGTATATGACACCAGAACTGTGAGATCTGATAGTATATGACACCAGATCTGATAGTAAACACCAGTTTACTTACATAAAAAAGGGGGGGGGGGCCTGGCTGTGTTCCAATAAAACTTTATTTATAAAAACAGCCAGAAGTGAAATTAGTCAGAGAAAGACAAATATCATACGACTTCACTCATACGAGGACTTTAAGATACAAAACAGCCGAACATAAGGGAAGGGAAGCAAAAATAATATAAAAACAGGGAGGGGGACAAAACATAAGAGACTCTTAAATATGGAGAACAAACAGAAGGTTACTGGAGGGGGTGTGGGAGGGGGGATGGGCTAAATGGGTAAGGGGTACTAAGGAATCTGCTCCTGAAATCACTGTTGCACTGTATGCTAACTAACTTGGATGTAAACTAAAAAAATAATGGCCCTTCAAGACCCTGCTGCCCCTGCAGCTCTCTCAACTGGCTGCTGGTTTCCTCACATCACCATCTTCCTAACCTTGGAGGTTCTGATCAACTGTTGCTCTTCACTGCTGCGCCTCTCTCCCTCCTCCCTACAACTCCAAAGTTGAAGCTCATTCTATCAGACCATTCCATCCACCACTCCTCCTTGCCAAGTCACCTACAGGACCCCCAGGTTTCTTCCTCTCATCCCTGCTCCTACTGTGCATGGGGGTACGCTCTCACCACCATTTCCTGGTGTTATCCTTAGTGACTTTGTCCTCTGCCTCTCAAAACACCGTCTTGGGTGTTCAACTCTCTACTTTGTAGCTGCGCTCAAGGAACTGAACACAACAGGTGAGAAACTCAAAAGTGTTGGTTTGACTGCATCGCTTACCTTACTTGAGCCCCTCAGTGCAGCACGGCAACCCCATTACATGTCTCTTCTCTCTTCTCTCCAACACAACCATTTCACACCTCCTCCTCCATTTCATAAACCTCCGTCTCCTGTCTCCTCCCTCTGAGCCTGCAAACGCATCCTTTTACATCCTTCTTTCTTCCTCCCTCCCCCAACAATCTATTCACACCATACTTAGTGATTCTTTTTTAAAGACAAAAAAACGACTTGAACTCACGAGCCTGAGATCAGACCTGAGCTATCAAGAGTCAGACACTTAACCGACTGAGTGAGCCACCCAGGCAAACCCAGGCTTTGTGATTCTTTAAAAACAAGTCAGATCCGGGGCACCTGGGTGGCTGAGTCGGTTAAGCATCTGACTTCAGCTCAGGTCATGATCTTGTGGTCTGCTGAGTTCAAACCCCACATCAGGCTCTGTGCTGACAACTCAGAGCCTGGAACCTGCTTCGGATTCTGTGTCTTCCTCTCTCTCTGCCCCTCTCCCGCTTGCACTTTATCCCTATCTCTCAAAAATAAATAACCATTAAAAACAAAACAAAAAAAAGAGGTCAGATCTTATCACTTCTCTGCTCAAAACCCTCCCAAGGCTTTCTATTTCATTAGTACTAAAGCTAAATCCTTTACTGTGTCTGAAAAAGACCTACATCCTGACAACCCAGGGCTTTGGCACTTGGTATTCCTGCCTAGAAGATTCTTCCCGCAGATAGTCACGTGGCTCACCCGCTCACTCCATTCTCTGCTCAGAACTGATCTCATCAGAGTCTTTCCCTGACCACACAACACGAACGATCAAGCCATCTCCCCAATGACTACCACTTACTAGCCCCTGACCTCACTTTAGTTTTCTTCACAGTGCTTATTACTATTGAAGTATTATTCATAGAATAAAAGCAGTGATTTTGTTTCCATTTACCACTGTTTTGATTGTTCTAGCACCTAAGACAAGTGTTTAACACCCAGAAGGATGTCAAGAAATTTTTGCTGAATAAGGAAATAATCACCTGAGGCTAATTTTAAATTGTATGTATAACTCAATAAAATCAGACAAATAAGCGGAGTACTTAGACAACATGGCTCCTTTTGAGTCTTTTAATTTGTTTAATGTATGTGAGTCCGTACTCAATTTAATTTCCACAATTCGAGTCACAGATGTGACATTAGTATCTCCAAAACACAAGTCCTCTGTAATATGTAATCTCATTATCTAACAGCCAATCAAAGTTGTTGGGACAAAGAGGAGAACTCAGAACTGAATGACTTCTGGCTGAATGCAGAGTATACGTACTGTACTTCACACACTCCAGTGTTTGTAGAAGAAAAATCAATCCCAAATAACCATCGACTATTACATACTAGTTTAAAAATCTCTCTCTATTCTACACATCAACAACTACCAATTTAAGTCTGTTTCAAGAGCCAGGATAGCTGGGGAGACAAAATATTTGACACATGGTGTTTTACAATCTGATTAGGGAGATAAGACATATGCAAGAAACAGCCAGAAAAATAGCCTAGAATCAGAAATGAGACAGTCCAAGGGTAGCACTGAAGGCTGGTTACATATCCAAAAAGGTAAAAAAAAAAAAAAAACAAACTCAAAACCCCCAAAGAGGCATTTCTCTCTCCATAGTACAGCAGTCCCCTCTTATCTGCGGTTTTGTCTTCTGTGGTTTGCTACCCATGGTCTGGAAGCAGATGATCCTCTCTCTGACGTATCACTACATTCACAAGGCCTACGTAGAACACCTCGCTTGATCTCCTCACGCAGGCAATTTGTC
This sequence comes from Felis catus, assembly GCF_018350175.1. Taxonomy (NCBI): domain Eukaryota; kingdom Metazoa; phylum Chordata; class Mammalia; order Carnivora; family Felidae; genus Felis; species Felis catus. The sequence continues at coordinate 82,785,306 of NC_058370.1, read as the reverse complement.
ATCTCACATCATCACAGAAGAGTGAGTGTAGTACAAGAAGATATTTTGAGAGAGAGACCACATTCCTATAACTTTTATCCCAGTATATTGTTATAACTGTCCTATTTTATTATCGTCGTTTTTTACTGTGCCTAATTTAGAAAGTAAACTTTATCACAGGCATTCACGTATAGGAAAAAATTGTATACGTGGGATCCAGTACTATCTGCGGTTTTAGGCGTCCACTGGGGGCCTTCAAATGTATCCCCCGCAGAAAAGGGGGACTCCTATAAGGCAGGTTCTTCCCGTGCATTTAGAGGCACCCTGACTCCAGGCTGTTACAGATGAATCAGAACATTTGGCCCTGGATCTCACTGCTTCCAGCCACTGACTCAGAGGTGACCAGGTAGGTGAGGTGACCAGGTAGCACAAGCATTCTGAAAGAGAGTTTACCTCGAACCATTCACTTCCTCTTATCTCTTCAAGGCTGCAAGTGACTGTATTAATAATTAGTTTAGGAAGACTTCATGCTCCCTCTGGTGGTTGTCAAGATTCACAAGCTACTTTACAGGGTTTTATTTTATTTTATTTATTTATTTTTTTTTAATTTTTTTTTTCAACGTTTATTTATTTTTGGGACAGAGAGAGACAGAGCATGAACGGGGGAGGGGCAGAGAGAGAGGGAGACACAGAATCGGAAACAGGCTCCAGGCTCTGAGCCATCAGCCCAGAGCCCGACGCGGGGCTCGAAGTCCCGGACCGAGAGATCGTGACCTGGCTGAAGTCGGACGCTTAACCGACTGCGCCACCCAGGCGCCCCTACAGGGTTTTAAAAGTATGTTAACAGCTGGATTAGTGATTGATACTTACAGAAAGTTTTTCCACATCTCCCTTTAAAACTCGTTCTAAGTAAAGCTGTTTAAGTTCTCGTTCCAACCGTGACGGCAGTCCAGGGTACATAGTAGAACCTCCAGAAAGCACAATGTGCTTATAGAATTCAGATCTAGAAGGACACAAAAGGTATTCATTTGGGGTTTCAGATGGGGAAAATAATCTCTCAGAGCTCCTTTTCGTCTGTCAGCTTCAGGGGACTGCTGGGAGAATTAAATAAAATCCAACATGGAAATCACAGGGCTGAATGTTTGCTATTAATACTGTTATAACAAACCCTCTCTACATGTAAAATAATTATAATTCTAATGAGAATACTTCTAAAGCACTTGACACAGGTTCCTGCAAATGTAACCGAACCTTTTAATAACGACCATAGTTCACATTACAAACTTTCATATTCGGACTGTGTTATCACAGTGCTTCCCCGGAGCCACTGTGTGATGTGGTTGTTTACTATAATTAACCATTTTCTACTATGATTTCAGTTCTTGCTTTTCAATGTTTACATTTGCCTTTTGTAGTTTTCCCTTTTGTTCCTTTGCCTTGAGACTGTCCGCTGTTATTTTTGGTTAGACTGATGTGTTTTGCTTCATATAGCAGTCCTCTCTTCCTTGAATATGCTGCTCTTATCATACCGATAATCAAATCTAAAATAACTGCTATGTACTAAAAGTGATTCAACCGAGTGAGGGTCTGAGGAACTCTTTTCATTGTAAAGTTAGTTCAGGAGCTGAGTCACATTTATTTTGGCCTCATTCAAACTGGCTTCTAGGTTCTGAGTGGAAGAAATTCTCAATTTGTTAACCCCAGCTTCTAGGAGAGCGGTATTTTTTATCTACCTGCAGAAGTATGCACGTGAACGTAGCCTATGCCAAGCAGTTGAGGTGACATGTACCCACTAGTGTTTACATGAACACTTTCAAAATGCAGAACACACAACAGCTGAGTTGTGCCACTTCCTAATGCCAGCTCCGTCGAAAGGGTACCGAACCTGAGTCCAGGGCTTCAGGCATGCCAACGCCTGAATCACCACTGAGAGGCATGCACTTTTAAATGCAATTTTACTATCAGTGATCATTAAATCAAGGGACAAAAGCGTCTACCTAATCCCTACTAAGGGAATTTACTCCCTACTCCAAGTCTAGATTTCTGATCGTCTTCCATCAAATTTATAGCTTGTTATAAGCCAACTGCGATTTTTATTAATTTCCTTTATTATCCTGTTCCTCAGCCATCCCACAAAAATTAGTTTGGTGGTTATTTAATGCAAAGTTAAAAAGACAAGTAAGCAAACACCTGCTTTACAAAATGCTTCTGAGTGAATTCCTCCATAACCTAGCTATATAGGAGGGCTTTCCAAATATGACTCAAATCAATTCTAGATGCAATATAAGATGTGAATTTAATAACTACGTAAAAACAAATTTCTGCATAGCCAAAAACACCATAAGCAAGAGACAAATGGAAAATTAGGAGAAGTATCTGCAATGGATCACAGAACTAGCTATAATAGCAAAAGAACTTTTAAAACGTGAGGGGAAAATATTACAAAAATTCCATACACGAAGAAGCAAAAGCCATGAACAATAACAACAGTCCTAAACAAAGAAAAACATGCTCAACTCCACTCTTAAGGAAAATACAAATTAAAACTACACTGAGGTATCATTTACACTCACCAGACTGGCATAAAAGTTAAAAAGTCACCACACTGTGAACAAGCTGTGGGGACACAGGTGCCCTCACCTGTTGCTGGCGGGAAGGAGAAAGGTACAACCCGCACAGTGAGGAACTGAGCAGTAACAAAACTACATGCATTTATTTACCTTTTGGACCAACAACTCCCCCTCTAGAAATTTTTTCAGAATGTTCATGCCCAACAATACAAAAATAAAGAGTACACAAGGTTATTAATTGCAGCATTATTTGCACAAATACTGGAATCTACCTAAATAACCAAGATTCACGGAATAAACGGATATGTATACACTAGAAAAAGGAGGACGATCCCTAGGAAATGGTACAGGATTGTTTAGGACATACTAAGTGAAAGAAGGGCAAAAAAGCATTTTTACTATGCTCCCTTTTGTGTAAGAAAAAATGAACATAGAAAGGATAAACCTGAAACTAATGAGACCATTTACCTGTAAGAGGGAGGGGGACTAGGGTGGAGAACAAGGGGCAGGGAGAGTAATAATACTTCAAAGAATACTTTTTGTATAGTTTTGACTATATGGTAATGCTTCACCTACAAAATTAAAGAAAGGCCAGGAATATCCTGTGCCACAAAACACAATGTGCTCAAAAAGATAACAGCACATCAAAGGATGCAAGACCCTGTCTGAAGGGGCTCTGGCCAAATCAGGAACAATTTGAGCATTAAAACAAATAAAAATGGTAATGAATTATAATCCACTGTACAAAATCATGAGTCCACGCTGATAACAAATAAAACAAGGAAAAGTGCTTCCTTATGCTAGAATGTCAACTAATACATATAAAAGGAATGACAGAATTAGGAAATCACCTTTTTTGCAACCACAACAAAAATGCATTTAGGTATTTTAGCATCAATAGACGCTAAAAAGGGTGGGGGGCAGAGTTTAATGAGGAACAGGAGATCAAGACAGTCTCAAAGTATTTTCCCACAAATTACTTAGAAACTAAGAAAGAAAAACTACAAAAACTAAACAGGAAACTTCATTAAGAGCTTAATACTAACATCACCAATAAGGAAACAACAGATCTCATATCTGGATGTGAAACCCTGAGAAGGACTCATCACTTAAGTAGTATTCTAGTCCCAAATGCATAACCTGAATCTATTCATGAGAAAAAATACAAACTCAAGTTGAGAAAAGTTTTCTAAAATAATTGGCCTGTACTCTAAAAAGATGTCAATGTCATGAAAGACTGAAGAACAGTGCCCAAGAGACATGGCAACTACATACCCTGTGTGATCCTCAACTTGATAATCTCCTGGGGAAAAGAAAAACTATATAAAGGGCATTATTGGGATAGTAGATGAAAGTGACAAATGGATGGCACATGACAGTGTATCAGTTATCAATCTCCTGAGCTCAATAACTGCACTGTGGCTACAGAATAGAATACCTCTGTTCTCAGGAAATAAAAAGAGAATATTAAGGAGTAGAGAGGACTTATACATTCAACATACTCTCAAATGGCTCAAGAAAAAAGAGAGAATGACAGAAAGAACATGCAGAATGTTAAACTTAGTAGAATGCAAAACTGAAAAAAGAGTATACATGAGTTATCTGTATTATTCCGGAAAGTTTTCCTTAAGTTTTAAATTATTAAAGAAAATTTTTAAGTGGTTTCTGAGACATAATGATATATATTCAACACCCAGTGCCACCCTCAAAAAATTATTTTGCCTTACCTGTTCAAAAACATGAGTGAGCTAATAGACAACTTGGTCATTTTAACTACACACATTCCATCTACTGATAAATAACTTGGAAGCCATCATTTATAACGTACCTGGTATCAATGTCAGCTGCCTGGATTGTGTTAAAAAGCAATTCAGCAACACCCACGCCCTCAACATTGATCAAGTGAGGCTGAAATAAAGCTTCTGGTGCTTCAAATCTCTCTCCCCCAACTTTGATAATGCGGCCATCTGGGAGCTAGAAACCAAGAATAACCAGGTATTAGTCAGCAAAACGTTATTAAAAAATTTCCCAGTGTTCTCTAGAACACTATTAAACACATCTGTTCTATAACCAAAATCATTACCAGCAACATATTATTCCCACAATAAATTCTTGAAAAAGAAAAAAGGTAAAATAAAATATATTCAGATAGCTGTTCTGCTTTTCAATGCAGAACATGCCATCACACCATGCTCCAACACAGCAGGAATTTCTTGGGACAACCACCAAGGCATGAGTGCATTACGTTCCTTTGCTGTGTACAGCTAAGCATAAAAAGGAAATGTTCATAAACCACTGCATTTGGATTACTGCTGGTGTCAATGCTGCTTCTCTATTGTAACACATCTGTGATTTTATGGATATTTTTATTATGTGGCATAGACACATATAGTTAAAAATGTTAATTTCTCTCACCAAATAATTATACCGTGAAACGTTACTATTTTGCCATCAAAACACTTTATATATCATGTGTAAAACTTCTGTCAAATCATTTAATCCAAAAAATGTGTTTTTTTAGTTTATTTATTTTTGAGAGAGAGAGCATGGTTAAGGGGGGAGGGGCAGAGAGAGAGAGAGAGAGAGAGAGAGAGAGAGAAAGAATCCCAAGCAGGTTCCATGGGATCCCACGAACCATGAGACCACGGCCTAAGCCAAAACCAAGAGTTAAATGCTCAACTGACTGAGCCACCTAGTCACCCCTAGACTACTTTTATTAAGCAATTCTGTGTCCTATTTACTAGACCCTGTTAATAAATTTTATTTTATTTATTTGTTTGTTTGTTTATGAGGGAGAGAGAAGGAAAGAGAGTGCAGAGCCCGGAGTGGGGCTCAAGCTCATCTGACACGGGACTCAAGCTCACCAACAGTGAGATCATGACCTGAGCCGAAGTCAGATGCTTAAACGACCGAGCAGGCACCCTTAAAACATTTTTTTTTACATTTTATTTTTAAGTAATCTCTACACCTACATGGGGCTTGAACTCACAACCCTGAGATTAAGAGTTGCATGCTCTACCTACCGAGCCAGTCAGGCTCCCCTCTAGCCCCCATTAAATTTTAAATAATGGATAAACATAATTTTAATTTAAGCAAATAAAATTTAAACAACAGATCTGACATCATTACAACATAACCTTGTATAGAAAACTCTTAAGTCACATCATGTTTAACTAAATGAGAAATGTTAAGTAAAAACTTTATTTATTTTTAAAATTTTTATTTTTTAGTAAACTCTATGCCCAATGTGTGGCATGAACGCATGACCTCAACATTAGCAGACAGATTACTCCACTACTGAACCAGCCGGGTGCCCCCCCAAAACTCCCTCTCTTAATGTCTACTTATATTTTTTAGAGAGAGAGACAGACAGACAGACAGAGGCAGAGTGTGAGTGGGGGAAAGGCAGAGAGAGAGACACACACACAGAATCTGAAGCAGGCTTCAGAGATCACGACCCGAGCTGAAGTCTGACGCTTAACCAACTGAGCCACCCAAGCATCCCCAAAACTCCCTCTCTTAAAACCACCTCACAACTCATTGGATTGACCTAAGTTTTAAGCATGCTTGTATATGCTGGCATTTGACCCATTTCTATAGGAGATACCAGAATTAGTTTTACATGAACATTTCTCACAGTATATTTATAATGTAATAAAGTAATTGTATTTAGATTCTAAAAATGGCTTTTCAGTATGACAAAGTCCCACAAACCAAGCTTTTAAAACATTTACTCCATGTTTGCTATAACTGTTTACAGATATGTGCAAAAGCAATCACATTTTTCAAAACTTCCACAACTGTCTTTAAATAAATTGTATCAAGTTAAACAAACAAAACAAAACCCAAAAATAAAAAAACCCTCAAGGATACTGATTCAAACATTTACTCTTAACAAAATAAAACCATCAGGTGAGTTTAGGAACCACATGAAATCACCTAAGATATCTGGAAACACTTTACACAGCACACTTATTGGTAAAACCTCTGTAGCTCACATTTCCAGCCTCTCTGTCAGAGGGGCTTCTTCCTGTACTCTGGCTGCTGGCCAGCGTGGGGCCACCCAGCCTGGGAACCACCTACCTCTAGATACTGACTGTTAAGACTGCAGGATTCTCCTCTTTTTGCACCAAATCTTATCCCATCCTTTCTCCCCCTTCACTTATCAGTTTCACCAGTGTACTGGTTTTATTTGTTGTGCAAATGACAAATAAGTAAGAATTACGTATAACATGTTTGTTATAACAACATGAGTATGAACTGCACGGGTCCTCTGACACATGGATTTTTTTCGATAAATACAGTACAGGACTGTAAATGTATTCTCTCTTCCTTATGATTTTAATAACATTTTCTTTTCTCTAGCTTACTTTATCGTAAGAATACAGTATAAAATACCTATAACATACAAAATAAGTGTTAATCGACTGTTTATGTTATTGGCAAGGTCAACAGCAGGCTATTAGTAAAGTTTTGGGGAAGTCAAAAGTTATACACACTGTATGGGGGGGGAGGGAGGGGAGTTGGTGCCCCAAGCCCCTGTGCTGTTCAAGAGTCAACTGTAGATGTTTTTGTAACCCACCTCAAATTCTTTGACAAAGGAGGGGAGAAATTAACAAAACATATGTACACTTCTAGTTCCCTCATCCTTTGTCTCAGGCCACTTTCTTCCTTCCCAACAAGTCAGGTAGATGAAAAATTATACATCTAGAGGAACTGTCAAAAAAGCTTCAGAGAAGAATCCCTAGGGCAAATCGTGAGATCACTAAGTTGCTTATCAATTATTTGGATCAGTATTGTTTAAAAAATCAAACAATATAATTTATAAAATTAATAATTATTTTTAAAAGGACTATTTTTTACATATTTGTGATATGTAGAGCTTACATGAATCAAATAGTTTATTTTTATTTATCTTTTTTATGAATCAAATAGTTTAAGAATACTGTACTTGCTTTTATTGCCTATTACTTGCTTTTATTTTAGTAATAACTAGATCAAAGACAAGATATGAAAGTACTTTATACCCAGATGAATATAATAGACTTAGGAGAAGAACACATTTAAAATTCAGGTAGGACCAACTCCCGTGGTGTAACCTATAACTAGGTTCTAATTCTTATTAGTTACACTTTCAAGTTAACATGTGTTTTGAAGATCTCATTGTGAAAACACAAAGTCAGGAAAACACTGCCACCTAGTGAATTATTAGAGCAATATTACAGGATGAGCACTTCCCAAAGCATGCTTCGTAGAACGTTTGAAGTCTCATGAAATGCTGGAATCCTGTAGTCTAATAAGGTTGAGAAACACGCAGTATGCTATATTCTCACAGGCACACACAAATTAGCACATCAAAGGCTCTGAAAAGTCCTTCAGTAAAGCGAAACACTCCCAAACTTACTGGACAATGTATACTCCACTGTAATTTTTGTGAAAATACTTAACATCTCAGGGAAATAACATTCTGTAAAGTGCATGTTGAAAATGCTATTCCAGATATTAGAATCTCAAAATAACATCTCTTATCAATTTATATCCTAAGGTAGAAAGGCTATTTATGATTCTTGCCTTATTTCACATTATATGGTATCCTAAAATAACTTAAAGATCTTATTGTGGAAAGACATTATAAGGTCACACACACACACACACACACACACACACACACACACACACACATATATAACAACTCAAAACAAAAATACTGATTCTAAGAAAATCTCTTTAAGCATACACCAATAGTCATGGTGTTCCATTTTAAAACCACACATTTTATACACTGGAAATACTTACTGTGTAAGATTCAACTAATACTGTGGTTTCTAAGGCCAGCTTCTGCTCTTGCTCAATATTATACCCAACATAACACAATTTTTCTTTAATCATGCGAACTGTTTCAAAGTCAGCAGAATGGTTGAAGGCGTATCCTCGCAAAAGAAGCAGCTGGTAAAAAAAAACAAAACAGTAAATTGACAATCTGAATTGAGTTCAACTCTGGAAAAGTGATCACTGCCCACTAAATAGCTCATGTCAATAACAAATGCAATGGACAGTGGATCCTTAGGACTCACTGAATATTTCAGAAATGGGAAATATTACTTTCCATAAAAGGATATATATTTGTTTCACAAAGAGTAAAAGAATTATTAACAGTTCATGAATAATAAATGGGTAAAAGAGCTAAAAAAAAAAACCAAGCTAGTTTTAAAAAAAGACTATTGTTTGAGTACCAATGTTCAGACAGTTTTGTTAAATAATCAAGTCTTAAGTTTTAAACGTTTTCATTTTAGAGAGGGAACAAGAACGAGAAGGGGAAAAGGGGAGAAGGGCAGAAGGGGAGAGGGAGAGGAAGAATCTTAAGCAGGCTCCACTCAGTGCAGAGCCTGACATGGGGCTCGACCCCACAACCCTGGGATGATGACCTGCGCAGAAATCGAGCTGGATGCTCAACCAACTGAGCCACCCAGGCACCCCAAAACTCTATGTATTAATACATATTATTTTAGTTCTGTACTCCCACAATCTGCCACTTGCTCAATCAATGCCATAGTCATGAAATATCCCTAGGTCTTAGAAAGTTTTATCCCTAACTTCTAGTATTATATCTGACACGTATTAGATGGGCAAGAGCATTTGTGAATCACATAAATTATAAGAATTCAAGTAGCTGACAGAAAAACCCTATACCATAATATGTAGCATAAACAAACTGGACTTTGCATATAAAAACTTTACAAATAAGTCCCATTAGCTAATCTTTGTGAGAAAACCCATGGAAAGTCCTCAGACAGAATTCTGGCCCAGAATGAGAATATAATTCTCATTTACTTAATCTCATTATTACTCTAAATGAGACGAAAAGAACACAATGTCAAGGTAAACACTTAATACGACCCATTTTATCACACAGATATCACCCTAGAATAGTTTCTCAACAGCAGCACCAATGACATTGTGGACCTTACAATTCTTTGTTGGAGGGCTGCCCCACTCATCGTAGGATGTTTAGTAGCATTCCCACACAGCTGTTAACAACCACAACATGTCTCCAGACATTGCTAAGTGTCCCTGGGGGGCAGCATCAGCCTTGGCAGAGAGCCACTGACCTGGAGGGAATATTCTAAATAACAGAATTCTGATATAGACAGTAGACTAGACTTTTTTTCTCCCAATATTAAAAAAATATATATACATGCCTCCAAATAATTGCCTTATACACTTTCTCCAGCAATGTTTATAACTTATTATACCCAGAAGTAAACTTTAATATAGTAAACACTAAAAACTGGGTTAATTCCATGAAAACTACTAAATATTAAAGTCTGGTGCAACAGGGTCCTGTTTTTAAACAAATAGCATTAATTTGCGATCACTGTATTTTCTGGGGAAGGACAAGAAAAGGCAACCCAATCAGGATTATGGCTTTAACATATACCTGTCAAAGAAAGGTTTTATGGCAGAAAAGCCTGCCTCTATTGTTCAAGGAGGTTTTAAGGTCTCTTCTATCTTTGAAATACCTCATTGCCCAGTCCCTGGGAATAGCAAACATAATTATGTAATGATGTGTTCTATTCTCATTACTATACCGGAGAGCATGTGTGTAAATCTTACTTGGATTTTTATACGAATATTGGGGTAAATGTGTCACTCCTCCAGTGGTACAGAAGATCTGCTATGGTCCTGAGATGATATATTCAAATACTGCGTTAAGTCAGTAAACACAAACTACAAAAGCTAATTTCTACAATACCTTCTTTTGCTTACCTTGATAAGGTATCTGGTAATATCCCTCCCTGCAATATCTAGTCTCCTGGTAAGGTGAGGGAGAGAAAAGCCTTCATACACTGGACAAATGTGAGTCACACCATCTCCAGAGTCCACCACTACTCCAGTTAATAAACCTGTGTGAAAACCATGAAGTTTTAAATAAAAAGCCAGACCAGAAAAAATCAAAGCCAGCAAATTTCAAAAATTAGCAGAGAAGCCAAACTAGAAACTTCCCCAACCAGAATGGTCTAGAAGCCAGCATTTCTTTATTGTTTGCTATTCTGCAGCTTACTTCTAGTATCTGGACACTAAAGTGAGTATTCTCACACATGTCTCTTGTGAGAGAGACTCTTAGTCTAACTATGTGCCATCCCAGGAGATGGGAAGAAACAGACTCTGAGCTCAGTACAATTCTTCTTTCCAATTTAATCTTCATCCCCAAATTCCCTTCAAGTGCAATTTTCTAAAGCATCATGGTAACTTTTATGAAAACCATTGTGAGAGATAAATACTACACAAGTTGATAGTGAAGCTTATTGAAAATAATGTACTTATTATTTTTGTCATATATTCAAAACTATGTTTTGGAAAAATTCCTATTGATAGGAATGACTACAAAAGTTACCTTCACACAAGGGTTAATGCAGGAAAAAAATACATAACTTTTTCTAATTCCTATTGATAAAATTTCCTATTGATAGGAATGACTACAAAAGTTACCTTCCTTAATGCAGGAAAAAAATACATAACTTTTTCTAATTCAAATTTTCTAGTAGTTAATAGTCTAATAATGTTTTTAACCAAAAAAAAAATTTTTTTTAACTCTACAGAATATGCAATGTCTATAACTTTCTTAACCATCATGTTATCATTTTCACATCCCTGAAGAGGCTCTCTCCATTTTTTTTTTTTGAGAGTGAGAGAGAGCAAGCACACACATGCAGGCGCACAAATAAGCAGAGGGAGACAGAGAATCTTAAGCAGGCTCCATGCCCACGGTGGAGCCCGACACAGCTCAATCTCAGACCTGAGCCAATATTAAGAGTCAGTGGCTCAAATGACTGAGCCACCCAGGAACCTCTCCCTCTTCCTTTTTAAAAAAAAAAAAAAAAATTTTTTTTTACATTTATTTATTTTTGAGACAGAGAGAGATAGAGCATGAACGGGGGAGAGTCAGAGAGAGAGGGAGACACAGAATCTGAAACAGGCTCCAGGCTCTGAGCTGTCAGCACAGAGCCTGATGCGGGGCTCGAACTCACGGACCACGAGATCATGACCTGAGCCGAAGTCGGCCGCTCAACCGACTGAGCCACCCAGGCAACCCTCCCTCTTCCTTTTTTTAAAAAATGTCTATTTATTTATTTTGAGAGTGAGAGAGAGCTAGCAGGGAAGGGAGAGAGAGGGAGAGAGAGACAGAGAGAGAGAGAATCCCAAGCAGGCTCAATGCTGTCAGCGCAGATCTCGCAAACCATGAGATCACGACCTGAGTTGAAATCAAGAGTCAGATGCTTAACCAACTGAGCCGCCCAGGTGCCCAATCCCTCTTTCTTAATACAAACTTGAATGTACTATAATATTTCATCATAATGATTTGTCTTTGAATACATTTACTTAATCTACCTCCTTTGGAGGCTCATATAATGTCTCTCCTTGATTGATGGTGGACATAAATCTTCATAAAAAGGTTCATAAAAACCATTTAGTACCTTTTAATGCTGCATTCCTTTCAACAAGAAACTTCTCATTGAAAAAAAGAGGAATCCACATCATTAATTCAAAAATACTCCCAGTAATATCAACTAAAGCAGGGATTTACATTATATTTTACAAACAGACCTTCTCATGCAACTTCTACTTATTTTCTCCCACTCCCACCAGGTTACACACTAGCCTTTCCCTGTATAATCTGATCCATTTTCAGTGCCCCCCTCTTTTTCACTGGATTACTCATTCCTTCCACTTCAATTCCTATGGATTCTTTAAGGTTCAATCTAGTTCATACCTTTTCATTTACACCTTTCCTGACAATTCTAACCTCCAGATCCCCTAATTCCCTTTATTCTCCTCAGTCCTGTGTGTGCGCTGTGTAGTCGAACATAGCTTCCTAACCCACCGTGTCACTTCTCTTGTTCAAAACCCTTCCACAGCGCTGAATGCTTCTTCCTACCTTTGCTTTTGTAACTGACAGCACTAGCTACCTTCAAGGAGAATTTTATTGGAGTTCTTTTGTTCATTACTAGACTATCATTTCTCAAACTAAGGAATCAACACTTAAACAAAAATGGTTAAATATTAGAAATTAAGTGAGGGTATCTTCTCATTGGATGCAAATAAATTTATGAATATCGCTAGAAAAATCCATTAAGGTCAACTGTATTTATTCAAATATAGTTCAAACAAAAATTCATTTCAGCAGAACTGTCCCATCCTCACCCCCTAAATGAAACTATTATCACCAGTTTCGAAGCTTAGATTCAAAATTTTTAATATCTACTTTTTCCAAAGTATTTTCTGAAATAATTTCTAAAATTTATTTTTCTAAAAATGAAATAAAATTACCTGGATACAAATGCTCCTTGTACAGTAGCAAGTAATTTTTAATTCCTTCCTCAAAGGAAAAATTATTCACAGCTGGACTGTAATCACCTTAAGATCAAGAAGACCGGGGCGCCTGGGCAGCTCAGTAGGTTGAGCATCCGACTTCAGCTTAGGTCATGATCTCACAGTCTGTGAGTTCGAGCCCCACGTCAGGCTCTGTGCTGACAGCTTGGAGCCTGAAGCCTGCTTCAGATTCTGTCTCCCTCTCTCTCTGCCCCTCCCCTGCTTGCATCCTGTCTCTCAAAAATAGATAAACGTTAAAAAAAAAAAAAGGTCAAGAAGACCACATCCAGCTTACTCACTGCTATATACTCTGCACTAAACAGAGTGCAAGGTACATTCCACTTGGTGAATGAACAAAGCTTCTTTAAAAATTTAATTCCCCTAAGTATTTTCTAAGAATCTCTACGTAGTACTAAAGATGGTTTAATAAGTCAATATGTATTTTTACAAGGTGATTTTTACTAAATATATATAAAATAGGATGGCGCTCCATGATATTAAAAAGAGTTTTCTAAGTACTATGTCACATACACCGCTAACTATTAAGGCTGGAGACTTAGCTCAGGTGTCCCTTCCTTCAGAAACCTTCTCTGACATGCTGAATCAAAATGATCTGTTTCAATATCTTTGCCCCCATTAGATTCCATATTCTATGAGGGCATCTTTACATTTCAAGTACCTCAGAGACTGTGTGGCACATATCTGACAGCCCCATAAGTTCTTCATAAGACCATCAGAACATCAGAATGTAAAGAGCTCTCCCCACACGGCCAATTTTTATTCTCAATAGAAAGGAAGGCAGTTACTATCGGCAGCACCAAGAAAACATATAAGTTAGGAAGACACTGCCAAATGTCTACCTTCTCCTTTGTATTTCATCTATCATGTATAAGGCAGGCGTGATCTTTACTAACTTTTTTGGATCTCTGTATTTTTTTTCTTTAACTCTGCCAATTCTAAGGACAAATCCCATGCTCGTTTTCCACTGTACAAAAAGACGTTATTTTAATACAGTCTAAAAGAGGGAACCTCCTACTTCTTAAAAATTGAGATGTTCTCTTCTTACCTTAGGTCTTTCATTGTTTAATGAAGAAAATAAAAATATATGTGAGATTTTATTTGACAAATTTTAGAAATTATGAAAATATTTGAATAAATCTATAATACTGTGCTTTTCTGGGATTCAAAACTTATTATAAAATCAAATTCCTGTGACATAAAATGCACTTAATGTCTGAATTGTTGTTCTAAAAATTAAGTTTCACCTACCTTGAGCATACAAAGTCAGAACCGCCTGGATAGCTACATACACACCAGAAAACTGGTAAGTTTCAAACATTACCTGAAAATGCAAAAAGAAAGAAAGAAATACTGGTATTTAGAAGTTACATAATAAATATTTATGCTTTCTTGATTGTCACAGAGTGGATTAGTTGCCAAGACAGAATCAAGGGACCTATAAGAGTCCTCCATTCTCCTCAGCTACCACAGAGCTCCAATGATGGGAACAGATTTTGGATAAATACCGAGTTCTCAAGCATTTCATAACTGTTACAAAGCATTTTTTTTTAATTTTGAGAGAGAAAGAAAGCGTGGGTGGGGGAGGGGCACAAAGAGAGGGACAGAGAGAGAACCCCTCGACGTCCACCCACATTGAGCCCCTTTAACACAGGGTTCGAGCCCACAAACGGCGAGATCATGCCCTGAGCTGAAATCAAGAGTCAGGCGCTTAATGGACTGAGCCACCCAGGTGCCCCAAAGCAAAGATTTTTGAGTGTTTTAGTCAATGGATAATTAGAGTGGAAGAAAGATTTCTGCATTTAAACAAGCCTTTCTTAATGATGTCCCTTAATGGAAATATCTTTTATTTTTAAAATTTTTATTTAGATTTTAGTTAGTTAACATACAGTGTAACACTGGTTTTAGGAGTAGAATTCAGTGATTCATCATGGAAATATCTTTTAATTCAAGGAAAAACTACAGAAATTGCTTAACTGCTGACCCTCCCTCCGATTCCTCTCCCCTAAGCTGAGCCAAGATTGTGGCTCTACCTTCAGCAGTTAAAAAAATGAAAAAAAGAAGAAAAAAGGAAGGTAGGAAAACAGAGGGCAGAAAGACAAAACTGTACGCAGTAATTCCTGAAGGCTGGCAGATACAGAAACTGCCTAGCTGGTACTCCCACCTTCCCAGCTTGAGCCCTGGCTGTGGCACTGCTCTCAGCTGAGCTATGATGGAGGGAAGAGCTTCCTTGTGCCCTCTCTGGTCACAACCATGCTCATTCTCTGTAGTCCAGGTGGGCTGGGAACATGCTGCAGGACTTCTGTCATCTGCAGTGACCACTCCTTGACTGGCATGGCTGACTACCACTCTGAAAATCTAGATACTCAGAAACTTTATAAGTCACAATGAGACTTATAGAGGATTTAAACGTTGTAACTCTGAAACACATATTCATCAATTAAGCAACTAGATGTTCTAAACATTATTCTATTCCATCATCCTTTACTCCCCCTCCAGAGAGAAGAAAATGGAAGCGTGAAGTTGTATTTGCATTTGTCATCTTGAAAGTCCGTTAGAATTTGTTCTTATCAGTAAGATGGTGAAAAAGTATTTCTAGTACTAAATCAACTTTCCGGATGAGATTAAAGTAGGGCATTATCAGTCACAGCCAAATTTGCACCCACAAGTAAAAAAGAATACTAAACTGAGACCTTACATGAAGGTCTTACATGACAATCCTTGACATGGAGGTCTTACATGACAATCTTACATGACAATCCTTGTCATTCTTGCAGATTAAAAAAAAACAAAAAACAAAACAAAACAAAAACCCCCAAAACTACGTGTCCTGGTCAAATAGCTAGCTAGTGGAAGAGGCATCCAGGTATAACATCATCTCCCTGACTTTTCATCTGATTTGAACGAAAACTTGGTTTTAATTCTGACATTGTGTTGCTTTCCTAAAGAGGTTTCCGTGTTTAGGAACCTTTCAGTTTAATGCAAAAATGCCTCTACTCTGATTTTACAATGCACTGCTAAAAATAAATACCAATGACACATCACTACTTATACATCAAAAGTATTAGTAGTTATAAGCCATAAGGAAATGACATGGATTTCCTAACTAAAACCAGGATCTTAACATTTTAAAAACACTTAATATGAAACTTAAATTTTTATCCAGAATTTAAAAATATTGTCTCACAACAATCTCATTTGAAATCCTTCCAAAATTTCCATCAACACCTAAACATGGTCATGGAGCAAAACAAAATATTTACAGTAAGTAGTGTCTGCAAAGCTCCTAAAACAGAAATAATTATTCCAAGTTTCTACCTCGTATGTAACAAAAAACAAAGACAGTTTTTACCTCATATATAAGCAAATATAATGAAAGACAACCTTGAAAAGTTACTTATCTGAACTATGAAGGATGCAGACTTCTTGCTCTCTGTGTCTGCTCCCTCAGAGCCCTTCAATCTGCTCTCACTAGCTTCCCTCTCCTTAGTCCTTAGCCTTCTCACCAATGTTTGATCTCTCTTCCCTGGTGAATGGATTATCTATATCCTGATGACTCCCAAGTTTCTAGTCTAGCCTCAGACTTTTCTTCTGATCTTGATCTTTTTTACAGACTTCTCCTGTCTGAAAGTAGAGTAATCCCATGAAACCTTTGGTGAAGCTGAAATGTTGTAAATCAAAGAAGCAATGACCATTAATTTATATGGAAATTAATTTATGAGTGCTCCCAGATGTCAAAAATAACTTCTTTTAGGCTCTTCTGATAGCTTAGGGCACATCTTGCTAATGGATGCACAAAATAAAACGAGATAAAGCACAGATGCTCACTGACACAGTTCAAAGCTAGGGCGCCTTGATGCTCAGATGCTGAGTGTGGTCCTGGGGAACCAGCATGGCAGCACCACTCTCCTGCTATGGGTGCATGCTGCCTCTCTAACAGCTTGCTGCAAAACCAATGCTGAATCCAATTTTTGCTTTTCCCTCTTTTTCATAGAAGTGAAAATCTTCAGACTTTGTTCAGTTAGCAAAAACAGGTACTAGCGTAGGTCTTTGGTAAAAGCAAAGTGGCATAACATGAACTTTTGAAAAGTGGGAGATACCTCTAATTATCTACGTGACGCTTTTGACTGGATGTCTAATGAGGCCAAAACTGAACTCTCGATCCTTCCCCCCAAATCCTGTTTTACTTATTTCGTCTTCTCCTACCTTGGTTGATGGTATGTCATCCTCCAGGTGTCCAAGTCAAGACGTTTGAAGTCATCCCTGACTCTCCTCTCTATTACCCATATTTATTTAATGCATCAGAACATGCCTTGGCCCTACCTTCAAAACAGATACATAATCTGGCCACTTGTCATTACTTCCACTGCTATTACCCTAATCCTAACAATCATTATCTTCTGCCTAGATAACTGAAAGCCTTCAAACTGGTCTCTCTTCCACTCTTGCCTCCTTATGGTCTACTCACAACCTAGCAGCCACAGAAACCTAAATCTGAGAATGTCCCTTCTGTGTAACAGCCCTTCATTTCACTTGGAGTAAAAGAACGATTCCCTTTAAGGGCCTGCAAGGCCCTGTATGATCTGGCTCCATTACTTCTCTGAACTCATCTCCTGTTGCCCTCCCATACTGGCTTCCTTGCTGACTCTCTAACATACCAGGCTTATTCCCATTTTAAGACCGTCACACTAGCTACTTCCTTTGCCTGGAATGCTTTCCCCTCACACATCCTGGGTGACTCCCTTACTCTTTGTTTTAATATCACCTTTTCAGGGAGGTCTACTCCCACATCCTATGAAAAATGTAATCTCCCACAGCTTCCCCACATTTAGCATCTATTATCTTCTAACAAACCATTCAATTAACTCACTTTTGGGTGGGGGTGTTGTCCCCTGACAGAATATAAGTTCCATGGCAGCAGGGTTTTGTATACTGATATATTCTACTTAGAAATAATGACTAGTTAGGTGCTCAATAAATAGGATCTGAGGGGAAACAATTATTTTTATTCCCTTGATCCTTTATTTTTTAAAAGATTTTTTATAATGTTTATTTTTGAGAGAGAGAGAGAAACAGAGAGCAAGCGGGGGAGGGGCAGAGAGAGGAGACACAGAATCTGAAGTAGGCTCCAGGCTCTGAGCTGTAAGCACAGAGCCTGATGTGGGGCTTGAACTCACAAACCGTGAAATCATGACCTAAGCCTAAGTTGGACATTCATCCGACTGAGCCACCCAGGCAGGTTCCCCTATTCCCTTTATCCTTAACAACAATGGTAAGATAAAAGAAAGAGCATTTGCTTTAACATCACATCACAGAAACACATATGTACATATCCCACCTAAAAACACTTACCTCTACAATCTTCTCTCTGTTTTTTGTTGGGTTCATGGGAGGCTCTGTGAGTAAGATTTTACAATTTCTGGTATCTATGTTAAGTTTCTCGGGTCCAAATGTATAATCCCACAGGTGTTTCATGTCATCCCAATTTCTTACTATGCCATTTTCCATAGGGTAGTTAACTTCTAACATTGAGCGTAATTCACTTGCCTCATCACCAACCATGAGATCCTAGAAAATTATAATATCAAAGCTTTAGTCCAAATTTTTGCATAAAATATCTTCAGAAAACTACATTCCCATGATATTTTGGAAAACTTGGGAATAATTAATTTTAATCTTTCTGGCACTTTCAGATAAAGTTCTTCATTCCACAAGTTTAAAAAATCTTTTCTTTCAAGAACAATGCCTTGGAAAGTTTAATCATGAATAATAAATTTTTACGTACAACGTGGTTTAAATCAATAAATGGACCTTACCTTTAATACATATGTTTCCAAAAGAAGAGCATTAGCACAAATAAACCCCACATTTTCATATTTTGGAGGGTTTTGTATGAGGTTTCATCTGTTTCTTTTGCTCAAATGTTCAAAAAATAAGGCCTGTGATATGTGAAATAGCACATCAGGGAAAAAAAGACTTGTAGAAAAATGCTCAATGCATGCAGCACAGTTCTTCGTACTAAATATCGAAATGGTAAGGGTAAATGATACGTTTTAATGGACTATAAAGCATAATGAAAGAAGCTAAAATTAAATGATTCTTTATTATGCTGTAATAATGCAGATATGCACCACATAACTTGCAAATTTCACAAATTTCTACCTGCATATACCTAAGTTAGAATTGAAATTGAGTTTCTATACATGCCTCACCAAGATCAATGAAAATTTGTAGAGCTACAAAAAAATTAAGACACAGGGAAACAATTTTTAAAAATCATCTCATGAGCAACATTTTCAATCTTAAAGTATAATACTGGAAAACTATGCGATCACACGTGAAGTGGAGTACTCACAAGTCTTGTCTCCAATGAGAGCACACTTAAGATGCACTTAAGATGACCCACATTTGAAAAGTCAAATTTTGTATGTATAATAGAGCTAATGATGTCCTAGAATTTAAGCTTATTTTAGAAATCAGCTAGTCAAGATATTAAATAATCCTGATTTCTACATATACTGATGAATTCAACAAAAAACAAAAATCAGAAATAGCTACTATTTGCTACAATACCTTAAGTTTAAAACATGAAGAAATGAAAAAAAAAAAACATTAAAATTAACATAAAATGTCTCAAAATGAAGTTTAAACATATAGGAGTTTAAAACTTTTGAAAATAATAATTAAAAACAGGTGAGGTCTCGAAAAAAGATTTCTGGAAAATCCACTGAAAGCAACAACAAAAAGGAAAAACAAAGTTAAAGCAGATGCTAGAAATGTTCACTAAAACTTCTCTGTTGCAACTAATTTCTTATAAAGTTAATTTAGCATAACTCAAATTTACCGTAACTTAAATATTAACTGTTTAAAATCATCTGATAGGAAAACCCAAAACTAAAAATCTGTATCTGTGAATTCTAGTCAATGACACACATATGTTGAATTATTTAGGGAGAAGTACATGGATACTTTGAAATACATCAAAAAATGAGATAGACTGATGGAGAGATGAATAAATATGTGATAGGTCAGTAGAGTAAATATTAATGTCAGAATCTAGGTGATGGGTATATGGGTTTCACTATAAATTCTTTCAACTTTGCTATACATTCTAAATACTTGTTAATAAAATGTTAAGGGGGAAATCTATACCTACAAGAACATACATTACTATTGACCATTAACAAATATAACACACAATTTTCTTACTTACTTTCCTCTAGAATGTATCTTTCTACGTGTTGCACAAAATTAATTAATTAATTAATTAATTAGATGGCTTATATAATCATTATACATTCACAATTATAGTTCAACAAATTTAGAATAAGTCTGATCTGATTTCATCAGAATATTTACTTTTTTTCCCATGCAGAAAGAGGGACTTACATATGTCTGACCCAACACCAACTCAAAATAAAAGCCTCATCTATCTACTTCTAGAACATACATACTATAAAGAATTAACTGAAAGAAACATCTGGCATTGAATATTTTACCATCCCTCTGAACAAAGAGGAGGGACAGTTAAAATGGAAAACAGGTGTTAACTGATTAAATTAGTACACGTATTTGTGAGTAGTTCAAGCACCTAATTTAAAATTCATCTCTATCTAAAAATTTTAATTAAAAATATCCTAAAACATATAATCATCCCTAGAACATCTCAACTTCCAAAAACTACAAGTGCCAAGAGCTTTGTAACTTGCCCTCATACCTCAGAACCTTAGATTTTTACCACCCATCTCATCACTGGACTTCAAGCCTAAACTATCACCTACTACCTGAAAGAATAAGAAGTCACAGTAACTGTCAGAGATGCTGTTTCAAAGGCATTTATATTTTATGAAAAGCAGGCAGTGTAGCTTATATTTGCCAAGAATTATTTTGAACAATGTCACCTCAAATTGGAAAACAGTGAACACACTTTAAAACCAAAGTCTCTGTCAAAGCTGCTCACAAATAGTATCAAAAACAGACAAACCTGAAAATACCTACTACTGAAGCACTTCAGGACTATCACAAAAAATACATATTAAAAGAGTGAATTGTCTGGGATGTGCCCATCTTGAGTTCAAAAGAAAAAGGAGCCACACAATGGTATTTATTTAGGGGGAAGATCTGTTGTTTATGGAAAAGTCTTATAAGACTTTCACATTTTTCTTATTTATTCTCAAGTAATGTTGTAAAATCTGCTCATCAATAAAAATGGTATAGGAAACAAGTCAATCTCTTTTCCTCCCCTTTTACTATCTATAGTTCATTTGCTTATTAAAATTTTGCCCAGTTTATTAAATACTATGCTATATGTGCTACCAAACTGGAATGCAAAAATATACAGACTATGATAGGCAATGTTCAATTTAACATTGATCAATAAAATAGATTTATCCAAATGTAACAACTTCATCCCAATTCTCTGGATCATACATATCCTAAATAAAGATATTTGGTTTCTAATATTATGCACACCACATTCCATTTTAATTATAACATTCATCTACAAGAAACACAAGGAAAACAATTCAAAACTATGTTAGTAATTAGTTCTGGTTTGGTCCATTGTATGCAATCAGGAAAGTACAGGACTTAATTAGTTGCTACCCAGTTGAAGCAATGAAAAAGGTTAAAAATCAAAGTACTTAAAATTAAAATATGGAATCACCCCCCTCCCCAATACTACAGGGACACAAAACAACAACTACTGTCCCATCAAGCAAAAGTGGAAAACAAACAGAGAGCATGTGTGTAACCTCACTTACCATCTTTTTGTTATTCTACTTCAACAGGTCAAGAAAGGTGAAGAAAGAGAAGGTAGAAGTAAGAGTCAGAAAAGGCCTAAATAAAATCCTCACTGAAATTTTTAAACATAACAAGCAATAGAGACAAATTAGGTAGAGGTCAGATGCAGTACTATATTTTACGGAGTTAATAATTAGGGCCAAAGTAACATGGACAGTTATTACTCCTGAATGAAAATTAACTCATTAAACAATTTAAGTTTCCAGTTTTTAGTCTATCACCACATTTTAGCTAACAAAACACAAAAAGTATAAGTCAATCCACTAGGCACAGGAATTCCAAAAAGTCAAGTTTCTTTAATTCTTTACTGAATTTAAGAATCTTAAATAAGGAAAATAAATGATAACAGAAAAGGTCTAGCTGAGTAGGTAGAGGGTGAGTTTAGACTGCTTTTACCAAGTGCTAGTAGTCCGGTTAAATTTGACACAGATTTCTTTTACTATTTTCTACTGGAAGAACAAATTAACTTGAGAGACTTAAAAGACTGAGCAGATTGAACAGAACTGAGCCAACAGAACACAGAATGACAAACCATACAAGCAAATGCTACTGGGGAATTCCTCAGCAAAAATGTCGTAGAATATGGGCTAGTTTCATTTCTATCACTTGGCCTTAAAAAGCAAGAAAGTGGGAGTGAAAAGATATGTAATTATTTCTGCCATGTTAGAGAATAAAAATGGTTATACATGACGTATCCTTACACCTCAAAAATGTTATTATCCATAAAGTATATAAAAAAGACATTCTTTAAAAGCCTGATACTGAATAAAAAGTGTGACTTCCAACTTCATTAAAAGAAGTTTGTCCTTATCACTATTATCAGTTAAATTTTAACTCGTTCATTTAAGATTAAATGCAATCAGAATGAAAGGCACTCACAAAAAGAGAATAAGGTATCCCCTAAATTTCCCAAAAGACCTTGAAAAAAACCATTATCATGTTGAATGTTCCGAAAATAACAAAACAGGGGCCAGAATCATTCATTATTTTAAGTCTTTAAGAATTTAACATAGAACCTAAGTTTCAGTTGTATTTTTATTCACTGTGTAACTCAATTCTGTAGTAACAAGGGCAGAGAGCTACCAAGTAGCTAATCTCTACTAGCTATTATCACCTTCCTAGATATCTCAAACAAATGTCCCAAAGAGGTACATCCTAATTCCTATTTCAAATGACTCATAATCTAACTGAAGTTTTGCCAGACTGTCCAGATAGGACCAACAATGCTACCTTGTTCACAATTCACTCAGTAAACAGGCCCCTAAATTCAACTGCATCATTTATAATCAGATCCCTAGGCCACCTGAAGAATTTAAGTCAATTGGTGACCAACGACCTTTTGATTGTTCTATTTCTTTTCTTTCTTTTTTTTTTTTAATATCGTAACTCCCACTTGATTTCCAATCCCTTGAATACAGAGGAAAGTCTTATCATCCTTAATGTCCAGTCTCTCATGTTAAGTACAGTGAGTAGGCAATGACAACTTTCCCTCCTCTCTCCTCATGGGAAGATAAATAATGCAAGGCCAAATAAAGACTTGCGGGGCTTCCTCCTGCACACTATGGAAATCAGTTATTATATTAGTGAAAACAGAAACCAATAAAATTGATACCCTATGTTTTCCTGACTAGCTATATTCAAAAGTAGGAAGATCAGGCCATGAGAACATGAAAAGTCTTAGGTCCCAAATAGACACTAACATATAATGAAAAATATATGGAATTGAAAGACATAAAAATATCAGGCTGATTTCTTTTAAACATTATACGTAACAGAACTTTGAGTCACTAATATAATATTCACATCAATATAGAAATCTTATTAAGAGTTTACTCCATTCAGAGAGTAATGGCATCAGTCATACTTAAAGTCAGATGAAATTAATTTGTTTTTGTGCCTTTCTTCAAGTGTTGATATAAATTAAAAATACAAGAAATTCAGTTCTCCCTCTTTGCTTTTCATGGCATCATATCTTAAAGCTACTTAATTCAAAGAACCCCTCACAAGTTTTGATCCTCATTTATCAATAAATCAAATATTACCTTGATTTCAATGTTTCCCACTTTGGTGGTTGATCTGATAATAGGTCTTCCAACCAAAGCTGGGAAGATGTGTTCTGGAAAGTTAGAGCCTGCATATCCACACTTCACAAACTGGAAGAGAACAGTAAAAGTGGGTTAGTGTCGAGGTATTCACTATGTCCATTTAAAAACAGCATCTGAGGGGCTCCTGGGTGGCTTAGTCACTTAAGCATCCAACTTTGGCTCAAGGTCATGATCTCACAGTTTGTGGGTTCGAGCCCCACATCCGGGTTCTGTGCTGATGGCTTAGAGCCCAGAGTCTGCTTCAGATTCTGTGTCTCCTTCTTCTCTCTGCCCCTCCCCCACACTCTCTCAAAAATAAACAAAATATTAAAAAAATTTTTTTAAATAAAGAATAAAAATAAAAAAGCATTTGAAAAATACCACTTTACATTTATGCAATATTTTAAACTTTTGGTGCTTTCAAATTATCCAAAGTAGTCACCCAACCTATCATCCTCCTTTTATTTCCTTTATGGCAGTGACTACTTCCAGAGTTCATGTTTACTTGCCAGTTAACTGCTTAATTAGTGCTTAAATCTCCCAGTACAGAGAAAGTCTCAGGAAAGCAGGGAGCTTAACCTGAGCAGTTCATGGTGGAGCCCAATGACTCAAAGAGACCTCAGCACACAGTGGTCACACAAGTGGGAAATGGACAGATTCACTCAACAAATGCTAAGAATTTTTTAAAAGAGAAACGTTAGAAACTGAACAGAACTAAAGCTTCAATTCTTTTTTTCTTTTCTTTTTTTTTTTTTTTTTTTGAGAGAGAGAATGTGAGGGGGGAGGGGACAGAGAGAGAAGGAGAGAGAGAATCCTAAGCCGGCTATAAACTGTCAGCACAAAGCCCAGTTCAGGGCTCAATCTCACAAACCACGAGACAAGGACCTGAGCTGAAATCAAGAGTCAGATGCTTAACTGACTAGCCACCAAGATGCCCCCTAAAGCTTCAATTCTAAAGCAGGCTTTCATTCATCTCTGGCAATTCCCTTAAGCAAAATTTATCAAAATAGCGGGGGGAGGAAATGGCATCTGGACTAGCATCACGTTAACGCAAACATTTATTAGGCATTTTTTAAAATGTTTTATTTTTGAGACAGAGCACAAGCAGGGGAGGGGCAGAGAGAGAGGGAGACAGAATCCGAAACAGGATCCAGGCTCTGAGCTGTCAGCACAGAGCCTGACACGGGGCTTGAACTCACGGACTGTGAGATCATGACCTGAGCTGAAGTCGGACGCTTAACCGACTGGGCCACCCAGCTGCCCCTATTAGGCATTTTTTTTTACCATTTATATTTTCATATTTAGATGGTTAGTAATACCAGGTAACATAATTTTATATTCAGAGAGTGTACTCCTTCAATGAGGGCATAACATTGACTCTGATAAGTTTTAAGAAACTGATACACTAGGAAACTTAACAACCACAGTAAACTGAAAATAGAAACAAGGTTTTTTGTTGTTTTGTTTTTTATTTCAGAGAGAGTGAGTGCAAGCAAGGAGAGGGGCAGAGGAGGGAGGGAGGGAGGGAGGGAGGGAGGGAGAGAGGGAGGGAGAGGGAGGGAGAGGGAGGGAGAGAGAGAGAGAGAGAGAGAGAGAGAGGAGCCTGATGCGGAGCTCAATCCCACGACCCTGGGATCATGACCTGAGACGAAATCCAGAGTCAGACGCTCAACTGACTGAGCCACCCAGGCGCCCCAAACCAAGGGTTTTTAATTCTTATACCAATAATATAGTCTGCTTAGTCTTACTTTTAAGAGCAGTCATTGCAAGGAAAATGCAATTAAAACTTCAGGGCAAGAGGAGGAAGCTACAGAACAGGATATGTAATCATAGTCTCTACTCTCTTCCTTAACAAGTCTCTATTCAATGTGCAAGGATGTTTGTGTCTATTGATGAATCCCAAGTGCCTAGAACAGTGTCTGGCATATAGTTAAGAGCATACTATATAATTGATCAATAAAAACTAGAAGTTTTGTTGTTGTTTTGCGAGTATGATACTGCGATTATTTTTTTTAAATGCTTATTTATTCATTTTGAGAGAGAGCAAGCAGGGGAGGGGTAGAGGTAGAGAGAGACAGAATCCCAAGCAGGCTCCATGCACAGAGCCCAAAGCAGGGCTCAATCGCATGAACCATGAGATCATGACCTGAACCAAAATCAAGAGTCGGATGCCTAGCTGACTAAGCCACCCAGGTGCCCCGTGTGATTATTTTAATACAGAGCACATGTTTCATATTGAGAAAAAGTGCATTGTTCATGGCTCCAGGCACCATACATTCTCCGAGAATTAAGGAGAAAAACAGTATCCGAATGTGACACATGACAGCAATAACAAAAAGGCTGACAGAAACTTTTAACCTACCCCTTGACAGAAAGCTACTATCTACAAGGAACAGTTTTATTTGATGGTGGTAAAAGTTAGCAACAATCTTAAACTTACCGACTTTTGACTAACTCCCCAAAATACAGAATTTTCTTATTTCAAAGATCTCTACAACAACCTTGGTGGAAATTTTGATGAACCACATTTAATTATAAATAGCCAAGAACATTCTGCCATCCAGAATTTCAAATGAATTGTAAGACTTTTATAAATAGAGCTTTTAAAATATGTTAAAGTCATGACTTATGCAGATTAATGCTATGAAAAAAATCTGTCTGAAATACCACCTGAATTCCTACCCTCGCAGTTCATATTTACATTCTAGAATCTACATAAAACATACTGTTCATATACATTTTCTTCCAAACCCACAAAACCTAGTCCTGGTCAGTTTACCTCTGAGCCACCAAGGCTGGGGAATTTTTCAGTTACAGATACCCATTTCTAAAACTACTTATTGGATTATCTTTCAAGGCAGTAGTACAATATGATGGCATAAGGAACAGATTACTTGTTTGCTCATACCTACTTCTCCACTTGAACAGTGGTTGACAGTGAAGAACTACAATATATTCTTACCCTAAAGGAGTGTTAAATGGAATTCAGTAGTGCGAATCCATTTTTACAAGATGTCTTTTCCAATATTTATCAGTGAGACCCAGGAGTTGGAAAGACAACTGCCACAGAGGAAATGAATAATATCTAATATTTTCAAGTACGTTCACATTAAGAGGAAAAAAATAAAACCTCTCACACTCTTCTAAATCCTAAACTCTTTTGTCCTTAAGTCAAAATTCAGCTCACTTGATATGAACTGAAATGATACGGAAGGACAGAGAATCTCTTGTCATTATTATTCCAACCATACCCAAATTTCTATATAAATAAAATCTGTCATGAGCATCAGCCCAGTATCAGCACTGGTCATAATTTACCTTATATTCCAAATAGAGAAAGTAAATACTATGCAGATATTAAATTCTTATGTTTACCTCAAAGTAATGAACAGATAAGGACACTGCATGGGCCAAAACTGTCCATTCACGTAGCTGAAAATGCTCACTTATCTATGTTTTTAAAGAAATTGCAGAATGACTGAAAAAAGAATCAACAAATTTGTAAGGGTCATCTTCAGCATATTAAACATAAACAAATGATTTAAGAGAGAAATCATTAAAAACTGGAGGTGGGAGGATGAGCCTGGCATAGGAAATAAATCAAGTCCTGGTGCGGGGGGGAGGCTGTGAAGGTTGACATGCCTCCCCTCTCATTCTGAGCTACACATACTCAGGAACATGCAACATGGCAAATCCATAAATAATCACAATAGTCAATGTTTACTGATTATAAATGTTCAGATGGGTGGTTTATATCTTAAAATTCTTTTTTGAGCATATTTTAAGGCATAAAATAGTTGCCAAGTGACTAACATAAGAAGACCTCCCTGAAATTTGAGACCCTCTGAAACTATAAAACCAATTGTAAACCTACTTATTTGTGCTTTACAAAACAAAAGGAAATTTGGCTTTAATTCAAAGATATCAATCACTTATTAATGAAATTACTTATTCAGCTTAAGCAGTAGCTTATTGGAAACAGATGCTGCCATAGCAATCCGGCGAGAGCGCTCCTACAGGGTATTAGATACTTAGTCAAAACGACAATAGTTGCACTCTTTTGCATTATTTCAAATGTGAAAGCATTAATAGCTATGATAACAAGAATTTAATTAAAATAATCTATTTCTTAATAACATAAAGTGAACAGACAATCCAGCATTTCCCTTCTTGCAAAAAGTCAGTAAAAAAAAAAAAAAAATCTAATTCATGTAATAAAATGCAAAGAAAATAGTCTTTTCTAAACTACTCAATTAGTATCCTTTCAATCCTTGAAGTACCTCCCCTACTCTAATCATTTTAAGACTTGCACTTAGTTCTCTCATTGTGTGTTTAAGAAATAGATTTTACCATATATAGTTTCCTCTTCATAGCACTGTGGTTTGAACTGGCTCCCTTACTTGCCACTGAGTCATCAAATGGTAAGAACATGAACAGTATAATGTTCTTTCAAGCAAAAATTAAAACAAAAAAATCCATCTACATTTGCTCTAAAAGTACCTTTATCCCCTCAAATAATAAACTGGGATTTACAAAGCCTCACTTGGGCTCATTTAATTTGTATTTTTCCTTTATTAATTTAGTTTGATGGTGTTGACATAATCATTAATTTAATTACCTAGTGACTATTCTGATCTTAAACCACCAAAATACTTATTCTATTCCAAAGCATTTTGCAGAGCGAAGCCAAATTTGTTTTTGGTTTGTTTACACTTCAAGTACTCCTAGGTTCAACATATAAATTAGCATAAATCTGATGAAGCAGGTCATAAACAACAACAAAGCTGAGAATTATAAATGAAAGTATGATTATTCTAGCACCATGAGCTACTTTGCATCACTAGACCCTAAAAATTGTACCAGTCACACAGTAGTCACAGAAGTCTTCCTGGTCAGTGAGCTATCTCAGTGCTGATAAAAATCACCCAACTTTGGTAACAATACACATCAGGGATCTGGGCCAACTCTTGAAAGACAGCTAAACCTAAGCAGATCTCCAGACTTTCACCTATCTGGCCATTTTCAGTAGCTCTATTTAGAGGGAGCTAACTCTGTGTTAGGTTTGAATGGTTATGAAGATGGAATGCATGAATTATTGGAATCAGATGAGTTTTCCTCCTCTGGGCTACCCTAATGAGGGAGACCCTGGTATAGTTGGGAGCTAGTGAGGAAGAAAGGCAGGACCAAATCTGGCACGTGATTATAAGAACTCACCCACTCTTAGAGCATTCAAATTAGGGCCTGACAGAGGGGTTAAAAAAAAATCATCAACTTCTCAAATAGCCTAAGTTTAAAACCTAAAATGTATAAGAGGCAAGTTGCTTTCGGAAAACAACTACTCACATATGAATACCTTCTGTAATATTTAATTGTAGATAACTCACTATAGCTTCAGGTACCTAAACAAAATCAAGATGACTATCAAGTATAAGCAGTAAGAAATCTAGAATTTCTATATTTAGAATCCTCTATGGGGCGCCTGGATGGCTCAGCCGGTTAAGCGTCCAACTCCAGCTCAGGTCATGATCTCACAGTCCGTGAGTTTGAGCCCCATGTCGGGCTCTATGCTGACAGCTGGGAGCTGGGAGCCTGCTTCGGATTCTCTGTCTCCCTCTCTCTCTGCCCTTCCCCAGCTCATGCTCGGTCTC
Organism: Felis catus; assembly: GCF_018350175.1. Lineage (NCBI taxonomy): Eukaryota > Metazoa > Chordata > Mammalia > Carnivora > Felidae > Felis > Felis catus. Next base: position 82,755,834 of record NC_058370.1, on the reverse strand, counting down.
TCTTCTCCTTCAAAAATAAACATTAAAAAAAAAATTTTAGGATCCTCTAAATTTTCAGAAATATCACAGCATTCCTAGCTACATATCACACCAGAACTGTTTCTTCACTTGAAGACAATCATGTCTATAGAAAATCTGGAAAAAAAATTAAAATAACTAGAAATATAACACCAGTACATAAATTTTTGTTCAAATTAACTACATTTTTCCTTTGTGTCATAGTAATTGATCTTTTAAGGCACAAGATTCTTAAATTATGGATTAGCCATAAGACTAATCAATAACATACAATCAGCTTTCTATCAGAAGTAAACCAATAAAATAGTAACATAAATGAATTCATGGCTAACATTTCTATTCTAATTGAATATCAAAAAACTCATACACTACAAAACACAGGGTTGGTTACCCTTCAAAGAGGAGGAATCCACTGAAATACAACTGTGTCTGATTTCTAAAAAAATTTTTTTAATGTTTATTCATTTTTGATAGATGGAGACAGAGCACAATCAAGGGAGGGGCAGAAAGAGAAGGAGACACAGAATCTGAAGCAGTCGCCAGGCTCCAAGCTGTCAGCACAGAGCCTGACGTGGGGCTGGAACCCAGGGACTGTGAGATCATGACCTGAGCCGAAGTCGGATGCTCAACTGACTGAGCCACCCAGGCGCCCCAGGATTTCTAAAGAGAATATCAGGCGTATTTACAAAACAAAATATTTTAAATTCAATCTTTGAAGCTTTAAATTTAGTTAGAGGTCAATTTGAGGCTACAGGGGGAATCAGGTTACTATATTTTTTAAAAGCACCTTCAACTGTAAAAGTAATACACACTTATCCCCAGTCTCACAGGTAACTACTACGAACATACCTTTCCCTCTAAAACTTTCATGTACAAGTTTGTGGTCTTACATAAACGTATTTAATAAAGAACACTCACACAAACGGGATCATTCTAAAACTTTTTAAAAACTTAACCAGTAAGTCTTAGACATGTTTCCATAGCAGTGGAACTTTTTTTTAAGCATGCCATTTTGTATGGATGTCTCATATAAGACCTCTTCTTACTCTCGTGTTTTCAACTTAGTTCATATAAAACTAGTATAATTATTGCTTGTAAAAGTCTGTAGCACAGTACGGGCAGTGTTACGTCAGTAAATATCAGCTCCTTTTTTCCTCTCAACAATCCAGTTTCTAAAATAATTTCAAGTAAAATCTTTTTTTTTTTCAGGGTACACATAGTGATTTGACAACTCTGTATGTTATGCTACACTCACAAGTGTAGCTACCATCTATCACCATATAATGCTATCACAATACCAATGGCTATAATCCCTATGCAGCACCTGTCATCCCTGTGATTTACTCATTCCGTAAGTGGAAGCCTATTTTTTAAATTCACGGGTCACATTCATGGAAAAGAGGAGGAAAGTTACAAAATACTGCAACTCCAAAATGGTTAGAAATCACGGTAATGTAGGGGGAAATGATCACTATCGATCTTATCCCGAATAAGTAACATTTCTGTCTTCTAATGTGCTGCCCTAAGTAAGTTTTCTTTTGGGTGGGGGGTTGAAAGTAACAACTTTCAAGTGATTTCTAAATCAGTGTTTCAGCCAGATTTTTATAATCACTTCCCTTATAGAATCTAATCTAACATCTAATATGATCTGTGTTCTGCACCTAAGGAAAAAAATGAAGGCGGGGGGAATACCAAAACTAATCAACTTCCTCTAAGGTCCAAAATTAACACTTGGGCCTTGAAAGGTCCTAGATCTCCCAATATCAATGGAACATACTGTCTCTGTGGGGCTGCACCGGGGCCAAATTCCCAGTATGCAGAGCAAAAAGTAAATGATGCTCTGCTAAACTCCCCCCCCCCCCGCCCCTCAAAAACTGCGAAAGGGCTGCGGCTCATTGCGTGACAGCACTTCCCCCTTTTTTTTTTTTTTCTTTAAACCCGTTTCCTGCCTCCCGTTCGGTATCTTCCACTATACAGGAAGAGGAAGGCCTCTTGGTTCTTTCTCCTTTCGACACAACCAGCGACCCTGGGGAATGGAACCCTCAACGAACAAACCTACCCAGCCTTTTTACCCCTCCAGTCCTTTAGCCAAACTGTCCCCGCTCGGGCGCGGAGCCGGCCCCTGCCGGGCAGCAGACTGGATCCCCCGTCCAGCGTCGGCCTCGCCCGCCGCCCTGACCCCGAGCCGCAGGGGTGGCAGGCTCGGGGACACCAGGGCTGGACTCTGTCCGCTAGCTCCCCACGCCCGCAGAGGCCGGAAGAGCTGCCCCGCGCCCCTGGCCCCGGCGGCCGGAGGGCCCAGGGGTGCAACCCTGGGCGCCGAGGGCCGGCGCGCCACTAGCACATCCCCGCCCGGGCCTGTTGGCCACGGCTTCTCCGCCGGGCTCTTACCCCGGTGCCGTTGTCGCACACCACCACCTTCCTGCCCTGGCTGTCCATCGTCCGCCCGGAAGAGAGCCGCCGCCGCCGAACGACCTACAGCCCCTGCTGCCCGGCCCTTTCCTCTTCCTCCTCCTCTTTCACAGCCCCTCCTTCAGCCCAACTTTCTTCCCCCAACCGGAAGTCACTGCCCGGCCCCACCCGCCATTTAAGACACAGCCTGCACGGAAGCGGTGGAGGTGGGAGGGAGGGGGCCGCGACTGGCAGCAGTACGCTCCAATAAGAGATGGAGCCTGCAACTGAGGCCCCGCCTACAACTCTGGCTTCAGCTTCTGTTCCAGCTCAGGCGTACGGGTTACCGCCCACCCAGGTTCTTCCTCACCGCTTTTAGTTCCTGGATCTTCTCCCGGCCGTAATGGCGGCAGATCTGGCGGATGCGTCGGCCAAAGGCGTTGCAGGAGTTGAGGGGGTCGCTTACCGGTCTGCAAAAGGTGCAGGCAGGAGAAAGACCCTGGATCTGTTGCGAGATGGCAGTGGAATGTAGCGAGGAGAGACAGCCGGCAGGGCGGAGGGCATGGGAAGTAAACCTGGACATCCCCGCTGACGACCAATGAACATGGCTTGGTGTATCATAGCTTTTAGGCCTTTTTAATGAGCAGAGCGGGGATGGATACACACACATGAAATCATGCGTTTATAGTCGATGTCTCCCAATTCCAGCCCAACCCCTTTTTACCCAATTTGCTCATAGTCAAGCGAGCAGGAGTGGGTGCCTACCTTTTCAGCGTCCTCGCTCACCACCTCCCTTCCAACAGCACATTGCTTCACTCTTCTTCAGTGTATGTATTTTTTGAACCCAGAGTCTCGGCTTTGAAATCAGACAACCCGAGTTTCAGATATGGCCCTGCCACTCAAGAATTTTGTGATTTTGGACATCTTGCTTATGCATAGGAATACTAACCTCTACTTCCATGGGTGGTTGTGAGGATAAAATGCATAAAGTATCCATTCAGTGGTGGCTATTTGTTATTAATTAAATACCTTTAAATATATAGTTCTTTCTATTTATAATGCCTTTACCTTTTTCGTCAATCAGGCGACTTCTGCTCATGCTGTAAACCCAGTGGTCACATCTATGAAGACTTTGCTGGATAACCCTCAAGATGCTCTTTACTCTCTTTCTTCACTATTAGTTTACCGTGGGTATGTGAATAATATTTTTGTCCTTATCACACTCAACAAATATTGGATGAGTGATATTAAAATTTATCTAGAAAAAATGCCATCATTTTTGAGAGGTGAGAACTAGAATTGTGCCTTTCATATGGCTGTACATGTACAGGGACTAGAATAAAACCTGGATCATGAGCCCTTCAGTCCAGTATTATAATACTAGGCTGCCTCTCAATTTTCACTTTGTTCTGTTCTTAGACCAGTGGTTTCTACACTGTCATAAAGGCATAGGCGACTTTATTCTAATTTAATCTTACATGGAACCTCAACATATAAAATAGATTAAAATCTGCCATAATTGTTGGAAGTTTGAGAAATTAGAACGGACAGGAGTCCTCAGAAATATGTCTTCCCCGCACCTGCTTCAGTAGTGGTTAAGGTACCTCAGCCTGCTAAACCGTGCATTCATTCGTTCACAAACTACACATCTTCCTTTTGTGGCCCCAGTGCCTAACACTGTGCCATTTTCCTCCTGGAAGTATATTTATTTGGTCTGAGCAAATTGAACTCAAACATATCTGTGTCCTTTTAATTTTCCTCTCTATGAAATTAAATTTCATACTTTTATTTTTTTTTAATTTTTTTTTTTAACGTTTATTTATTTTTGAGACAGAGAGAGACAGAGCATGAACGGGGGAGGGACACAGAGAGAGGGAGACACAGAATCGGAAGCAGGCTCCAGGCTCCAAGCCATCAGCCCAGAGCCTGACGCGGGGCTCGAACTCACGGACCGTGAGATCGTGACCTGGCTGAAGTCGGACGCTTAACCGACTGCGCCACCCAGGCGCCCCGCATACTTTTATTTTTTACTTTTAAAGAAATTATAATTTTTGTTTTCTTACAATTATAGAAACAATACATGCAGATGATAGAAAGTATCAACAAATATCTATTCACTACACTAATGAAAATGCAGCAAACCCCTTGCTTACGCAAATTCAGATTCAGTACTATTGGTAACTGGCTCCTGCCTTCTACACCAGGCACAACCTGGTCATTTCACTTTCCTCAAAATAATGTGATCATACATTTTAAGGCAATTATTTTGGTGGGGGGAGGGGAGGGAGACTTCATTTCTAGCCTTCTGTGGCGATTTTACATACATTATTCCACACAAAAATCTTACTAGGTAAATATCCCTATTTTACACATGAGAAATGGGGGCTTTAAAACATTAAGGTTAGCAAGGTGGTAGGTAGAAGCTTACATAACAGAAATCAATATATTTTCATATGTCATTAGTGAACAATCTGAAAATGAAATTAAGAAAACAATTCCATTTCCACGAACATCAGAAAACTCCAAATAAATTAAATGCAAGGCCTATACACTGACCACTGAAACACTGTTGAGAGAAATCAAAGAAGATCTAGGTAAGTAAATATACCATGTTCGTGGGTTGAACATCCATTGTTAAGATGACAGTTCTCTCCAAATTAATCTATAAATTCGAATGTAATCTCTATCAAAATCCCAACAGACTTTCTTTCATTTTAGAAATTGACAAGTTTGATCCTAAAATGTATACAGAAATGCAAAAGAATCAGAATAGCCAAAACGATTTTGAAAAAGAAAAGCAGGGGCGCCTGGGTGGCTCAGTCGGTTAAGCGTCCGATTTCAGCCAGGTCACCATCTCGCGGTCCGTGAGTTCGAGCCCCGCGTCAGGCTCTGCGCTGATGGCTCAGAGCCTGGAGCCTGTTTCCGATTCTGTGTCTCCCTCTCTCTCTGCCCCTCCCCCGTTCATGCTCTGTCTCTCTCTGTCCCAAATAAATAAACGTTGAAAAAAAAATTAAAAAAAAAAAAAAAAGAAAAGCAAAAGTGGCAGACTTCCACTGATGTCAAAACTTGTTATAAAGCTATGGTAATTAAGACAATGTGGTATTGGCACAAGGATGGACGTACAGATCAATGGTACAGAATAGCCCAGAAATAAACTCTTACATTTATGGCCAATTGATTTCCAGCGAGTGTGCTAAAACAATTCAATGGCAAAGGGTAATCTTTTTTTTTTTTTTAACAAATAGTGCTGGGACAATTGGATATTCTTGTATGTGGAGGATAAAAGAAGAATTTTGACCCTTATTTCACACTATACACAAAAATTAATTCAAATGGATCATAGATTTAAATTTAGAAGAGCTAAAACTCTACACATTCTGGAAGAAAGGACAAGAAAAATCTTTTGATGTTGAGGTAAGCAAAGATTGCTTGGCTACAACACCAAAATCATGATTCATAAAAAAAAAATGATAAACTGGACTTATCAGAAATTTAAAACTTTTTATTGATGTATTAAGAAAAAGAAAAGAAAAAAAGAAGCCACAGACTAGGAGAAAATATTTGCAAATCATATATCCAACAAAGGACTTATATCCAGAATAAATTAAGAACAACAATAGTAAGACATATTATCTAATTTTAAAGTGGGTGAAAGATTTGAATCGACATTTCACCCAAGAAGTTTTATGAATGGCTAACAAGCACATGGAAAGATGCTCAACATCATTAATCCTTGAGGAAATACAAATGAAAACCCTAATGAGAGTGGTGGCCTGCAGGCAGCAAGGCCACAGGTGGGCTGGCTTTGGTGCCCCTCTGCCAGGTAGTCAATGCAGGGCCTCCCCAGGAACAGCTGGGACTGCAGGGCAGGCGGCCCTGCTGGTTGGTGGGAGCTGCTAGGCGAAAGCCTTGCACTCCTGCGCAGTTTCAGCATCTTCCTGCAGGGCTGCTCTGGGCAGTGGCCTTCAGCACATCGAAACTCAAACCAAAGAACCAAAGCATGAAAGAAGATACGGTTTTTAGATACTTCCAAACAAGCCATAATTATGCTGTCCATCCACTTTGCAAACCTAGCAGGTCTCATTGAAGAGGATCCTTGTTCACTTCAGCTTCCTCTTGGGACACAACTGTGGGCATGCTGCTCACCTACATGGGCGTGCAAGTCCGTCTGCGTCTTGATAGAGTGGCAGCAGTGAGAGTCCCCGTTCTGATGAACGTGGAGACCTTCTGCAGTGCAGAGCCTAAGGCAGTGTGCTTTTTAACACCATGATCAAGACTTTTTAAAAGTCTGTTGTCTTCATCCTCCTCCTCACACATCAGTGGGAAAAGGTGGCCCTACTGAGTCCCCTGAAAACTCAGACCTGAAACTGGCCATCATCATGCTGATCATCCCCTTCCTCGTCAATGCTTTGATGTTTTGGATAGTGAACAACTTCAGGAGAAAGGGGAGGACGAAAGCTAAACTAGAAGAAAGGGGAGCCAATCAGGACTCAAGGGAGGAGAGCAAGGTCCACTGCAGGAGGGCTGAGTCCCACGTACAAGGAGTCGGAATCTGCGATCCTGATCTCAACGGATGACAAGATGGAGGTGCGCAACGTGGAGGGGCACCTGCGCAGACCAATGCCCTGAAGGCTGCCGAGAAAAAGGAGCACCGCTTACTGTTGCCAGTATGATATTCCCATGCTGAGGTCAGGTTTGGGGGCCCAGCCAGCTGCCTGGTGGGCCAGCAGTCACTCCACAGTGTCCTTCCCGTCTTACTCTTCCCTGCCTCTTCTACCTCCACTCCTCTTGCTATCTCTGCTCACTCCCAGAATACTATGGGAGGACCCACCAATACTGAGGGGAACGTGGTAGTTGGAGGCATTACAGTGGGGAAAATATGCAAGTGTAAAAAAAAACCAAACTATAATGAGATACCGTATCATACCCACACTAGAATATCTGTGATCAAAAAGACAGAAAATAACACATGTTGGATGTGGAGAAACTGGAGCCCTCCATTGCTGGTGGGAAGGTACAATGGTGCAGCCACTTTGGAAAACAATTTGGTAGTTTTTGAAAAAATTTAAATATAAAATTAGCATACCCAGAGATTCCACTCCTAAGTATATGCCCAAGAGAAACGAAAACCTATTTCCACAGACTCGTACACAAATGTTCATAGCAGCATTACTTATAATAGGCAAAATGTTAAACAATTCTAATGTCCATCAATTTGTGAATGAGTAAACTATGTGATATATGCATACAATACAATAGTATCGAGCAATAAAAAGAAAACAATACATACTATAAACATGGATGACCCTAACAAACATTATGCCAGATGCAAAAAACTACATATTGTATAATTCCATTTATATTAAATTTCTAGAAAAAGCAAACTTATAGATAAAGGAAGTGGATCAGTGATTGCTGGGGCTGGGATCTAGGTTTGGCTGAGAATAGGCATGAGAGAACTTTATAGGGAAATGAAAATGTTCTAAAACTAGATTTTGGTGATGGTTGCACAACTATATACATTTACTAAAAATCATCACACTGTACATTTGAGATATGTAAAATATATTTTATAATTTCAACAAAGTTGTTTTAAAAAATTAAGTTACCTGCCCAAATTCACCTAACTATAATATATCCAAACTATGATTAATCACACGCCTGGCTGACTCCAAAGCCTGATTACCCTTAGGATTTTTGGAAACTCCAGATCTGTCATGAACCTTAAGCCCCACTTGGCATCCCAGTTGAGGATGACTTTCCTGGAGTAATTCTAGCATTTCACTTGGACCTGATTTATCCTCTGTGCTTAGGTGGAAATGGATTGGTATATTTTTATGGTTATAGAGTAAAACAATGTTAAAATACACTTGTATTCTTAGATATGTATCATGCTTGAATTGAAAAGGAAAACAATGTCTTCTAGTATTGAAGTAAAATAATAAAAATAATAAACTCTTTTCTCTCCAGAATTTATAGATATGAATGATTTCCACAGTATAGTTTCCTCAAAAAATTAAAAATAGAATTATCATATGATCCAGTAATTCCACTACTAGGTATTTACTCAAAGAATATGAAAACATTAATTTGAAAAGATATATGCACCCCTATTATATTGCAGCATTATTTGCAATAGCCAGCTATGGAAGCAATCCAAGTGTCCATCAATAGATGAATGTGTAAAGAAGATGTGATATATACACAGACATACACACACACACACACACACACACACACACACATGAATATTACTCAGCCATAAAAAAGAATGAAATCTTGCCATTTTCAACAACATGGATCTGGAGGGTATAATGCTAAGTGAAATAAGTCAGTCAAAGAAAGACAAATACCATATGATTTCAGTCACAGGTGGAATTTAAGAAGCAAAACAAATGAACAAATGAAAAAAAGACAAAAAACCAGACTCTTAACTATAGAAAACAAACTGATGGTTACCAAAGGGGAAATGAGTGGGGGAATGGGTGAAACTGGTGATGGGGATCAAGGAGCGCACTTGTCATAATGAGCACTGGGTGATGCATAGAATTGTTGGACCACTGTATTGTACGCCTGAAACTAATATAACACCATCTGTTAATTACACTGGAATTAAAATTTTTTAAATTTTTTTCAAAAGAATGGTTTCCTTAAAAATACTGTTATTTGTATCTGCAGTATCTAAATTAATGAGCAAAAAATCCCCTTAGGGATGTTTTGAGTAGAACTCTAATTCACTCCAAAGATGTTTACTCATTTTAGAAACTGGTAGTGTTACCACATATATTACAGCATATTCTGCACCTGAAGAACTCAGGAAGAGGACATCCATGTCATTTATTTAATTATTTAGTTTTAAAAGTCACTAAGTCAAAAGATTTGTATTTATCCCAGAAAAGTATTTCTCCATCTTGTCAATTATCTAACCTCTTCTAGGTCATTCCCATTTGTGTTGCTAAGAGAAACGTTTATGTTAGAAGTGTTAAGTCAAATTAGATGGAAGTAAGTTAATCCATTTGAAAGTGTTTCAGACATCACATTACTACACTCCTAAATTCTTCAGCATGCCTATAAAAAATAAATGCAATCTCTTACAAAACCATGGCATCATCATATGTAGGAAAAATTAGCAATCCGTTAGATTCCATATCACCTAACACTCAGTCCATGTTCATATTTTCCCAGTTGTCCCTACAGTGTTTACAGCTGTTTTTCTTCTAAACCAAGATCCAATCAGGCTTCATACATTGTTTTTGTTGTTACGTCTCTTTAATCTCTTAATCTAGAAAAGTCTTCTCCCTTTTTTTCTTCATGAAATTAACTTTTTGAAGAAGTCAGATCATTTGGCTATAGAAATGTCCCATGTTCTGGATTTGTCTGATTGTTTTCTCATGGTCGATTAAATTTTAAATGACATTTATACATAACTTTGTTATAGGCAAGGTGTGTTGTATGGATCTTCTTTGCTTTGTATTGATATCAGAAACAAGTGAAAATCTTGCAATACTGTAAATAGTGCTATCGTCTTGATTTAGCCGAGGATGAGCACAATTATTATGAATATGCACGCATGCGCGTGCGCACACACACACACACACACACACACACACACACAAGTAGGGATCTGTGATCTGTGATTCCATATCTCTGTTGGGGAAGGGAATAAATAATATGAAAGTTAATAAACTAAATGCTTTACTATCCAATTTCCTTTGTTTGTTTGTTTGTTTGTTTGTTTGTTTGTTTGTTTTTAGTAAGCTGTCTGCCCAACGTGAGGCTTGAACTCATGACCCTCACATGTTCTACCAACTGAGCCAGCCAAGCACCCTTTTCCTGACTTCATTTAACCTCTTACTTGCTTTTGGATGCTCTGTATAACATAAGTACATCTCAGTATTGGAGGAAAATAATTCTGGAGAATTTATGTGCTTTATGATTTAATAGCTTTAAGTTATTTTTTTTAATAATCAATTTGATTACTATTTTTGGCTTTTAGCTTGGAGATTTTCAACACATAGAGAAGTATAGTAAAATATAAGCCCATCAGCTAACTTCAGCAGTGATCAGCTTTCTGGTGTTCTTGTTTCATCTGTTTCCTTTCACACACAGTTTTGCTATTCTTGTTTGCTGGAGTATTTTAAAACAAATCTCAGGCATCATGTTTTGCCTCCTTTAAATACTTTGGTATGTTTTCTAACAGATAAAGGCTTGAAAAACATAATCACAATACCATTATTACAGCCAACCAAATTAACAAATTCTTATTATCTCCTAATATTCAGTCCATATTCAGCTTTTCTCAGTGATCTCCAAAATGTCCTCTTTCATTTGTTTTTTTTCCAATCAAGATCTCAGTAAGGCCTGCATATTGTATTCGGTTGATATGTCTCTTAAGACTATTTTAGTTCATGACACTTCCCTCTCTTTTCTTATACCATATTTTGGGTGAAGAAATTGGATCATTTGTCCTCTGAAATTTCCTCATTCTGGATTTGGCTGATTGTATCCATGCAATGTTGTTTTTCTTGTTCCTCAAGCCTCCATATTTTCTATAAACTGGTAGATCTAGGAGACTGATTAGATCTAGGTTCAACTATTTTGGTGAAAGTATTTCATGGGCAATGATATGTAATTCCTATCACATCGCATTTGAAGAAACACAATGTGTGGATGTCCCGCAGTTAGTGATGTTAACATTATTCAGCAGATTTTGGTTTTATTCAATGATCTATTACAGAGTTCCCCAGGAGTTTGTCACTTAATGGTTTAAGCAGTCATCAATGATTGTTGCCTGTTTGGACCAGAAAACAATCAAGTATAGTTTGCCTGACCCACAATTTCTCATTTCCAAGTCTATTAGGTTTTGACCTAATTAGCCACTGCAGGTGCTTTCCAAGAGAAGAATTATAGTTTTAAAACTAGGTTAATTAAATTATTTTTAAAATAAAAAAACAAATCTCATAGGCACTTAGTGTGTATAAGCTATAGTTTTAGTTGGCATTTTAGTTGTGATATTCCTCATTAAAAAGGTTAATATTCCCTGCCCACATCTCACCATATACAGAAATTAACTTGAAATGGATCAACGATGTAAATTTAAGAGCTAAAACCATGAAACTCTTTTAAAAACATAGGGGATATAAGTCTTCACAACCTTGGATTAGGCAATGGTTTCTTAGATGTGATACAAAAGCACAAGCAACAAAAGAAGAAATAGATAAATAGGACTTCACCAAAACTGAAAACATTTGTGCTACAAAAGATACCATCAAGTGAATAAAAAGGCAACTCACAGAATGGGAGAAAATACTTGCAAATTATACACCTGATAAGGGACTTGTATCTAGCATATATAAAGAACTTCTAAAATTCAATAATAAAAAATAACTAACCCAATTTTTAAAAAGGAAAAGGAGAGGGCACCTGAGTGGCTCAGTTGGTTGGGCACCTGACTCTTGATTTTGGCTCAGGTCATGATCCTAGGGTCATTGGGTCAAGCCCCACAGTGGGCTCCATGCTTAGCTTGGGGCCTGCTTGGGATTCTCTCTGTCTCTCCCTCTGCCCCTCTCCCCTGCTCACGTTCTCTCTCTTTCTCTAGGATAATTTTTAAAAAATAGGAAAAGGATTTGAATAGACATTTATGCAAAGAAGATATATAGAATGGCCAATAAACTCATGAAAAGAAGCTTAGCATGATTAGCATCAAAGAAACCATAAGGTAAATGCAAATCAAAACCACAATGAGGTTTCACTTCGTACTCACCAGGATAGTTGTAATCAAAGTGGCAGATAATAACAAGCGTTGACAAGGATGTGGAGAAATTGGAAGCCTTATCGATTGCTGGTGGGAATGTTAAATGGTATTGCTGCTTTACAAAGCAGGCTGGAAGATCCTCAAAAGGATAAACACAGTTAACATATGACTTAGCAATTCCACTTCTAGGTATATATCAGGAAAATGAAAACATATGCCCATACAAAAACTTGTACATAAATGTTCATACCAGTATTATTCATAATAGCCAAAAAAAGTAAACAGCCCAAATGGCCATCAACTAATGAGTATACAGACAAAATATAGGGTGTCCAAATATGCATAATGGAATATTATTCATCCATAGAGAGGAGGGTAGTATGCTACACAGATGAACCTTGAAAACATGATGCTAAGTGAAAAAAGCCAGTTACAGTTCCATTTGTAATTTATGATTCCATTTATATGAAATACTCAGAATGGGCAAATCTGTAGAGATAGAGGTAGATTATGGTTGTCTAGGACCAGGTTGGTAGGTTGTGGGGAAGGAACAGAGAAATGAGTGACTGCTAATCAGTATGCAATTTCTTTTTAGGATAATGAAATGTTCTAAAATTGCTTGTGGTAATGGTTGCACAACTCTACTGTAGTATTCACTTATTTTTTTCTAGTTTTATTGAGGTGTAATTGACATATAGTGTTGTGTATATTTTAAATAAGTGAATTTCTCCACGAAGCCTGTTTTTTAACCTTTCAGGATGAAAGCTAAAGTACTCCCCTCAGGGCCAAATTGCTCTACTATTAAGGGTGGACTAGAACTTGAATTACTGATTCTATCAGTACTCCTTCCAACCCCAAAGCTATTCTTCCTACCAAACATTCTAATGCTATGACTTAACAGTACTCTAGGCCCTAAATGCTGAGACTTGCTTCACCAAGTAAAGCTGAGATGTCTGGCATAAATAAATTGAATGGATGAATGTCAGTGTTCTTTCTAAGTTAGTTGGGGGAATGTTCTAACATATTAGGACTATAAGACTGACAAGCATGGCCACAGGGGCCTTTTTAAAAGTAGAGGTTAGGGGCTAAGAATCTAGCATCATAAAGACTTGGATTTAAAACTGGGCTCCCCTCCTTTCAGACTCTATGAGCAAATTGCTCAATCTCTTAAATACATTATCTTATCTGGTCCTTATATCAGGTATTGGTAGTCCCATTTTTTACAAATGAGGAAATTAAAGCTTAGCAAATTTATGTAACTAGTCAAGTTCAATTTCTGTACGTGGCAAAATGTTCATACTTTTGTCTGCCCACCTTCAAAGCTATGCCTCCTAATCACTTACAAACCACAATGGCAGCTTATTAATTTACGATGGGAGATGTATCTATTGACCAAGAGGTTTGAATCATCTCTTCAAGGTTAATTTTCCAGTTTCAAACACTTAGGAAATTTAATTAGTAACCAGAATTTTGATAGGTAAGTGTGGACTCTGAACAGAAATAAGTGAGGAACTATTCTATGCAGGGAAAATCTAGACACTTCCATCTGCTTTCCTAAAACCAGTAGGGCTCTGACTTAACCAGGAGTCGTTATTCACTCAACAGCTATGTTTAGAAGATGTACCATAAGCCAGGTCCCATTCTAGGACCTGGGCATAGTCTTGGCCTTCATGAAGCTTACATTTAGTTGGGAGAGACACACCATTAAAGAAATGAACTTAAAAACATGATGAATTCAGATAACCAAAGGGCTATAAGGAAAATAATAGAGAGTGACTTGGGATGGGGGACCCCACTCTAAGAAGATAGCACATAACCTGAGCCTTTGTGTCCGTTAGGATTAGATTAAGCAGTAAGTGACAGAAAACATAGAATAAAAGTGACCTTTGGGGTGGCTGGGTAGTTCGGTCAGTTGAGCATTTGACTTTTGATTTCGGCTCGGGTCATGATCTCATGGTTCGTGGATTCTAACTCCTTGTCAGGCTCTGTGCTGACAGTGCAGAGCCTGCTTGGGGATTCTCTCTCTTCCTCTCTCTCTGCCCCTACCCCACTTGTGCACGCGCAAAAGTGACTTTAAAAAAACCCTGATGTTTATTTCACTGCTATGTAAACAAAGTCTGTAGGTGAGAATTCTAGGGTTGAATGACATTTTACCGCAACAAGGATCTAGTCTCCTATGTCTTGTTGCACCCCTTCCCCCATCCTCAGTCATGGTATCTGATGGTTGGTTGTGCTCTAGCTATCATTTCCACATGCCAGCCAGCAGAAAAGAGGAAGGGCGGGGAGGGGTATGGAAATGGTGAAGAAGGGCAAGCATCTTCCTTTTAAGAACCCTCCCTGAAAGTTGCACATGCTATTTCCAGTTCCATCTCACTGGCTCGACTTGGCTAGCCACATCTAGCTGTCAGAGAGGCTGGAAAATGGAGTCTTTGTTCTAGACAGCCACGTGCCAAGCTAAAAATTAGAGGTTCTCTTTCCAAGGAAGAGATGTTGGGGAATGACTAGTGATCTTTGCCTTAAATGATGAGAAGGACCAGCTATGTAAATATCTGGGGGAAAGATCTTTACAGGTGAAAGAAACTGTGAGTACAAAGACCCAGAGGGCAAAAAAAAAGAATGAGTAAATGAACGAAAGAAAGAGAGAAAGAAATGAGGTTGGTAGGTTGATTTCAAGAAACGGAAGTCTATAGATCAGAGTGAAGAGATTCGATTTTATTTCAGTCACAGTGGCGCACTTTTGGAAGGTGTCGAGTACCGGCAGGTTTTGTTTTAAAACTGAATTTGGAGAAACGGTGAGGATATCAGTTAAGCATAAGACATTTTCTCCACTCTCTCACTGATTTCACAAAAATGAGATAAAATTGTTGTTTGCTTGTTTGTTTGTTTGTTTTTAAAGAATAAAGCCTACAGGGCAAGAAATGTGGAAAAGAGATAAAAGAAGGAGGTCAGCAAATATTTGTAAGCTGCAGAGCAGAAGGAGGAATGACAGTTATAAACAAACCTCAGGAAGCTTAAAATTTAATGCCTGAGGTTGGGATGCAGGGAAAAGCAAGCTTCTTCTTGAAGCAGAAACCTGAAAAGGAATTGATTAAACATCGGTTAAAAATTAGTTGGACTCCTAAATATCCCCCTTTAGCCCTTTCAGCCAGATGACACCCTGCCCTGCCTCCCCCCCCCCCCACACCACCCCTTCTGTCATGGAATGGATTGGATTTTCTCTAGAGTGAGTTAAAGCCAAAGGGACTCTGGACTCAGGGACACACACAGCTGGGGACTACAGGGAAATTAATGGGAAATCTATACCCAAAACAGCAAGACACCCAGCCTCCTTCCTACTGAACTGCTAACAAACTAGTAATCAGTTTTCATATAGATGCGGACAGCTGGGGATCCTCTAACAAAAATAGTCAAACCTCTCTACTAGATCACACTACAGTAATACCCACTGGTCAGCAGGACTCAATACCCAACACACAGCTGCCGGTCAGTTTTTCAGTGTTTCTCTTTTAAATATCATTGGACAGCTTAAGATTGTCAAACACTTGAGGAAAATCTCTGATACCTAAGACAAAAACCAAAACAGCAACAAAGTAGGAAGAAGAGAACTTCTGAAAATCAATATCATTAATGTCTTTGTATCCTGAGAGGGATGAGAAAATTTTAAACAGGATAGGAGAAAAATTCAAAAGAAAGGTTGGAACATAAAGGTCAAGAAACTTTCCAGAAAGTTGAGTGAAAAGGCAATAAAACAGAAAAATTAAATTGGAGGCTCAGGCTAGAACGTTTACTATCAGAATAATGGAATTTACAGAAAGAAAGAACAGAAAACAGAAGGAAAGAAAGAATTTGAGAAATAAGACAAGATTAATTCTGAGAACTGAGAAACAATTTTGTAGACAATGTCCCATTTCTCAGAAAGTTACTAAAGGATGTACTCCTGGAAAATGGGGGCAGTTATTCAAGAAATATGAAATCAGGAGAATTAGGAGACCAGGGATTCAAAACAGAAGAAAGATAAGAATTCCATGATTGGTGGGGCGCCTGGGTGGCGCAGTCGGTTAAGCGTCCGACTTCAGCCAGGTCACGATCTCGCGGTCTGTGAGTTCGAGCCCCACGTCAGACTCTGGGCTGATGGCTCAGAGCCTGGAGCCTGTTTCCGATTCTGTGTCTCCCTCTCTCTCTGCCCCTCACCTGTTCATGCTCTGTCTCTCTCTGTCCCCAAAATAAATAAACGTTGAAAAAAAAATTTTTTTTTAAAAAGAATTCCATGATTGGTGGTAGAACATAAATCCCAAGGAATCTGTTGTGCATCACTCTAGAGTCTGAATCAGGACAGGGTATTTCAGGAGGGAAATCTCTCCCCCCCCCCACACACACACACTAGATCATCTGATGTATTTTAAGACTTTGGGAGCTACAAATATGTACTTTTAGTGGAGAGTTTGGTGATAAACTAGTGATTATTTCTTAAACAGAGGAAAAACCAGACAATGATTAAATCCAGGGAAAAAAATCTAAATTGTAATACAAAAGGAATGTCATTATGTATTCTACATGGCTCAGTATGGGTGTAACTCCCAAATAATGATCTAATCAAATATTATGATGTGTTGCTGCTAGGAGGATGGGGGAGCGTGTGTATGTTGGGAAGGAATTGTAATGGAGTTAAATGATCGTTAATAGTAGATGGTTAAGGGGTGATGTTTAAACTGGAAAAGATCAAGAAATAGCTGAAGAAGCATGCTCAGAAATAAGGAGTTAAGTATCCAAAGAAACAACTAAAAGAGTTAAAAGTAGTTGCTTTGGGGAAGCAGAAACTGAGAGTTGAGAGGGTAGGGCTGGGACCAGATGTTCATTATTATAAGCTTTGTAAAACTGACTTTTTTTCCCCCTAAAACTTGCCCAGACTATTTAATCAGGTTACTTACAATGTCCACATTCCTGAGAATACCCCATTGTAGTGACATTGTTTATTTCCAAATTTTTCTGCATTCAACTTAAAAGGTGTTTCTTCCCAAGAAACTGAACTTTTCTGCCAAATGCGTTTGATGGAATAGGAGAAATGGCTTCATAAAATGGATTCATTGCAAACTTTCTGTATAAATCATAAAAACCAGTAAAGAAGTTCTTTTTTTTCTTAATGTTTATTTTAGTTGAGAGAGAGAGAGAGAGAGAGAGAGAGAGAGAGAGAGAGAGAGAGAGAACAGGGGAGGGGCAGAGAAAGAGGGAGACAGAATCCAAAGCAGGCTCCAGGCTCTGAGCTGTCAGCATGGAGCCTGACGCGGGGCTCGAACTCATGAACTGTGAGATCATGACCTGAGCCGAAGTTGGACACTCAACCAACCTGAGCCACCCAGGTGCCCCAGTAAAGAAGTTCTTTATTCCATCGTCACACCTTGTTTCATGAAGCATAATACATCTCATATGCTGCAGTAACAAATGCTGAAACAAGCCACTCATTGAACTTGTCCACGGTTTTCAAGTACATGTTGTCTGACAGCCACATATTCTCATCTATGTGGTTGAGAGCAGCATGAGCTAGAAACTGGTTCAGATGATGATGATGATCTTTGGATTCTGCTTTCCCAGCTGGCAAAAATTCCATCTCAAACACTGGATGATCATGGTGGCCGACAGTTACAAAGTAGAAGCTTCCAGACATTGTCTTCAATATATAGCTCCTGCGGAGAGACACCGACAATGGAGACAGCCAGTCAGTTACCCCCGCAGACCCTCACTCAGCAGCCGCTGTCAGAACTCCCTGAAAAGCATTTGACTTTTTAACCTGTGTGTGTGTGTGTGTGTGTGTGTGTGTGTGTGTGTGTGTGTAGATGTAGGTGGAATACACAGTACTAAATAATGGCTGATTTTTATTTTTTTGCTTTTTGGCTTTATTTTTATCAAAGCTTCTTTACCCTCTGCAACATAAATTGCAATATCATAGTGGAGATACTGTATTTTGCTTAAATTAAATTTTAACCCTGGATTTGAGAGCTTCCTTAGACTTCTACGTACACTATGGAAGACACGCTAGCATAATCTCATCAGCACCACTTTACAAACTTTTGCAACTTGATTATATACGTTGTTACCTCAACTTAGCTACTTAGTGTTGATTCTTACAGGTTTCTATTTCCAAGTATAATTTTTTTTTGTCCTTGAGGTTTGCTGACCTACAGGTACACAAGGACTCTTTTATTGCATAAATTTTGTCACAAGTTGTATTTAAGATCCATACTGTATGGGGCACCTGGGCGGCTCAGTTGATTGAGCAGCCAACTCTTGGTTTTGGCTCGGGTCATGGTCTTCTGGTTCACAAGACTGAGCCCTGTGTCAGGCTCTGTACTGACAGTGTGGAGCCTGCTTGGGGTTCTCTCTCTCTCCTCTCTCTCTCTCTGCCCCTCCCCCGCCTGGATGTGCCCTCTCTCTCTCAAAATAAATAAATAAACTTAAAAAAAGATCTATACTATAAGAAAATGTATAACATTTATTATAACATTATATAACATATTATAGCATATTATAACATATATATAAAGCTAAATGCACATCCAATATAACATATATGATAAAACTTGTGTCTCTAGGGTGTGTTACAAAATGACAAATAATTTTAGTGAAGATTATTAGAGGTTTTAGACAAAAGTTTTAATTTAAGAATCCTTTGAATTATCTAGATAAAATGCATACAATTTGATTGAATTCAGAATTTATATACGTTTAACCTATGTAAGATACTCAACTACTTCGACACTGTGATTAAAATCTGATGGAATAGCTTGCTATGGAAAAGAAACACGAAGCTTGCGGGGGCAGTGATAAATTTAAATCTCTAATGAAAGATTAAACAGGGATCTGTTGAATGCCCAAATCTCCCAACAGCAGCATGAGGAACAGCTTTTGTCACAAGCTGTTCCAGGCCTTGAAGCTTAACAAGCAAGTCTCAAATAAAAATATGTGAGTTTATAGAAACGAAATGGAACCTAATAAGACTAAGCACAGGCCCTGCCTCTTCCACTGGCCTGGAGGCTTATGATCTGTTTCTTCTACTTCTTGAGATTACTTATCTGTGTCATGGTCTTTGTGAGTCTAGCTGAGATCTTCACCCACATCTCCCTGGTGAAGCTGTAAGCTCTCTTCCACGATGACTCACCTCCAGACCTGGCTTTCAGATAAGGTGTAGACAGCAGGAGGACAGAGCAGGGAGTTAACTCTGATGCCACTGTGAAAGCAACATAACAATCCTAGCAATCTAGTCTAGTGGTTTCCAACTTTTTCAGCAGGAAGATCCCTTTGAATACACTTTGCTGCTTAATTTTGGCTGTTGCTCTAAAGTGTTGCCGGGCAGAGCACACACTCTCTCTGCTCAGTTTAAGCAGGTGACTATCTGACATGCGCCCCAATAACTGTTGTGGCACACCCTGAAACAATCAGTATCACTATTATGAAATAACAGTATCACTGTTCTTTTGCAGAATATTGAAAATAGCCCTCAGCTACCTGTGACTACCTTCAGATTTGTTACAACCCCATTATTATTATTTTTTTAATTTTAAAAATATTTTTTTACATTTATTCATTTTTAGAGCAGAGAGAGACAGAGCACGAACTGGGGAGGAGGAGAGAGAGACACACAGAATCTGAAGCAGGCTTGAGTCTCTGAGCTGTCAGCATAGAGTCCGACACGGGCTGAAACCCACAAACCGTGAGATCAAGACCTGTGCTGAAGTTTGATGCTTAACTGACTGAGCCATCCAGGTGCCCCACAACCCCCTTATTTTAAAGATGAGTAAGCTGAGGCACACAGAGTTAAATGACAGAATAATGAATATAGTTATATCATGGAATATAGAATCGAGCGGGAAGCGTTCTGAACCATGAATTAGAAGGCCTGACTTCTAGTCTTCTTTAGGAAGACTTAGCTTTATGATCCGGGTCAGACTTTTTATGTTTTTAGGTTTATTTATTTTGAGACAGAGAGAAAAAAAGAGGAGCAGAGAGAGAGAGGGAGAGAGAGAATCTCAAATAGGATCCACACTGCCAGCGCAGAGCCTGACGTGGGGCTTGAACTCACAAACTGTGAGATCGTGACCTGAGCCGAAATCAAGGGTCAGACGCTCAACTGACTGAGCCACCCAAGGTGCCCCCACTCTTATTTTTGCATTGACGATGTTCTAAGTAGGATGAGCATTACTTCCTCATCATATACTTGTTCCTTCCTCAGTCTCCTTCCCTTGTTTTCCTTTTCCCCTTGATTAGCAGAATAAGATTCTCCCTGTTTACCCCCATGACCTGTATTAACATTTCTAGAAATGTGATCACTTCTTCATATTTGTTCAGGTAAATGTAGATATTGACACATTACACTTGAATGGAGTTCCCTATAGATTATAAATGTAATACACCGGTGCCTGAGAAAAGGTTGTCTTCGGTGCCATCATCTCTGGTGGCACAGAAACCTAAGTATGCTCAAGTAGACTAACTCATACTGGAGACCTGTCCCATAATCTTGGCAACATGGCACTCTCACGTAACACCTAGTGCAGAGAACTTGAATTTCCTTTTGAATATCTGGATGGTTTAATCTTGGAATGTGAAGTTGCCACAGAAACAGACCTGCTCAAACCTGTTTGGGCGTTCTTAAGGATGAATGATTGCTCTTTACTCTGGTTAAGAGGAAAGACTTTCCATTGTCGATTTGGTCTGACAATCACATTAATGTAGAAAAAGGCTTTGTGAAGCATTATAGACAGTTTTGTAAATTTTGAAGACCTCAAGGAGAAGAGTTTACTAGGGATTTGCTGCTACCAACTTTGTACAACGGAAAGGCACAATCTATTACTCATTCAGGAAGAATGGAATGAGATCACTCAGCATGTGATAGCATAACATTACTCCTGAAAATGAACACTAGTCCACTTATTGGAAGTGAAGAGGAGTCGAAGGTCTAAATAAAGCTCTAAAGAAAATCATACAGTCTCATTCTTAGTAGGAACAGTAGCTTACTGTTTACTGAGCAACTTGTTTCTGCCACACACTATATAATAGTCCTTTTATAATTTTATTTTTTTTAAGTGTATTTATTTATTTTTGAGAGAGAGATTGGCAGAGAGAGGGAGACAGAGAATCCCAAGGGGGCTCTGCACTGTGGGTGCAGAGCCTGACATGGACTTGAACCCATCAACTGTGAGATCATGACCCAAGCTGTTATCAAAACTTGGATGCTCAACTGATGGAGCCACCCAGGCACCTCATACACCAAGCCCTTTTATTTTTTTATTTTTTTAAATTTTTTTTCAACTTTTTAAATTTATTTTTGGGACAAAGAGAGACAGAGCATGAACGGGGGAGGGGCAGAGAGAGAGGGAGACACAGAATCGGAAACAGGCTCCAGGCTCCAGGCTCCGAGCCATCAGCCCAGAGCCCGACGCGGGGCTCGAACTCACGGACCGCGAGATCGTGACCTGGCTGAAGTCGGACGCTTAACCGACTGCGCCCCCCAGGCGCCCCCAAAGCCCTTTTAATATACTACGGAACTTAACTAAATTCTCGCAACAATCCTGGGAGGTGAGTACTAGTATCACTGGTGAGAAGTGAGACTAAGGTTAAAGTCAGCTCGGAGGGCCTCACGCCTGGTAGGGACATCAGAATTCAAACCCACGTCTGTCTGATTTGAAGTCTGAGTTCTTTCCATGATAAAACACTGCAGCTGTTTTTTATTCTTCTGTGCTTTTTGTTTGTTTTAGTTAATAGTTAATCACATAGATACAATGTGAATTCATTCTTCTTTCAACATATGGTGCATTAGAGATACACTTGAAGTCCTCTCTTTAAGCTCATCATTAATCTCAGTTCCTTCTCACCTTCCTCAGAAATAACATTGCTTTAAGTTTTGGAAGATCCTTAGACATCATTCTTAGACTATCCATTAGATACACAGGAAAAGCTATTCAACATCATTAGCCATTATGGGAATGAAAATTAAAATCACAATGAGATACCACCATACACCTATTAGACTATTAAGTGACTAAAATAAAAAATAGTGATAACATCAAATGCTAGTAAGAATGCAGAAACCAGATCTTTCAGACATGGCCGGCCAGAATGTAAAGTGATCCAGTAAGTCTAGAAAATACGTCTATCAATTCCTTATAAACCTAAACATCACTTACCAGGCAAGAGCAATTTCATGCTTTAACTTTTACCCCAGAGAAATGAAAACATACTTTCACAAAGGAACCTATACAGGAATGTTCATAGCAGTCTTATTTGCAATAGCCAAAAACTGGAAACAACCCAAATGTCCTTTAATAAGCAAATGGTCAAACAATGTATGGTTCATCCCTATCATGGAATTCTACACAGCAGTAAAAAGAAACAAACTATCAATACACAAAACAAGAACTTGAATGAATCTCAAGGGAATTATGCTGGGTGAAAAAAAAGTCTTAGAAGGGCTACATACCATTTGATGCCTTTTATATAACATTCTAGAAATGACAAAATTATAGAGACGGAGACTAGATGAGTGGTTGCCAGGTGTTTGGGATGGGGTCTGGGGAGCATATTGGGTATGACTTCAAAGGAGTAGCATGAGAGATCTTTGGGTGATGGAGTGACTCTCTATCTGGATTGTGGTGGTGGTTACATGAATCTACATATGTGATAAAATTGCATGGAAGTACACACACACACACACACACACACACACACACACACACACAGGAGTGTATATAAAACTGGTGATATATGTAGGGCACCTGGGTGGCTCAGTTGGCTAAGGGTCCGACTCTTGATCTGGGCTCAGGTCATGATCTCACGGGTCCTAGGATGGAGCCCCATGTTGGGCTCCCCGCTGACAGCACAGAGTCTGCTTGGCATTCTCTCCCTCTCTCTCTCTGTCCCTGCTCTGTGCACACACAAGCTCTCTCTCTCTCTCTCAAAATAAATTGAAAATTTTTAAAGATCTTAAAAGTAGTGATATCTGAATAAAGTTGTGGATTATATCAATGTCACTTTCCTGTTTTTAATATTGAACTACATTTATGCAATGTATTATCATTGGCAAAAAAAAAATGGATCATGGGTACATGAGCCCTTTCTATATCATTTTTTACAACTTCTTGTTAATCTATGATTATTTAAAATTTAAAAAGTCAAATTCAAAACATATCCATTGCATACACTTACGTTCCTGTATAAAATATCTAGTATTGACTTTTGTGTGGGTTTTTTTTTCATAAATACTATCATCGTGAAGTATCCTTCTGCAAACATGATTTCTCACTCAACATTCTGTTTTGAGATCATTCAAAATTTGTATATAGACACCTAGGTGTTGTAACTACCACATAGGATTCTAATATATTAATATGTCACATTTTCTTCATCCCTCCCCAATTTATGAACATTTAGATTTTTTCAATGTTTTCTTATTACAAAGCCTGCCGTGATGAATATTCTTGTATGTGACCTGTTGTACACATGGGTAAGTTTTTCTACTGTTGTATTTCCTGTTCTTAGAGGTAATAAGGATACTAGCTATCAATGTTTATTGAGCACTGGCTATCATATTGTTATGATTGGTGAGGGATTGGGGAAGTTAACTAACTTACCAAAAGTCACACAGCCAGTAAGTCGCAGAGTCAGAATTCAAACCCATCTTGTCCAATTCTGAACCATAGTCTTTTGTTTTGTTTGTTTGTTTGTTTGTTTGTTTGTTTGTTTTGAGAGAGATAGAGAGTACACACACAGGTGAGCAGAGGAGGGGCAGAGAGAGAAGGAGAGAGAAAATCCCAAGCAGGCTTCACGCTGTCAGCGCAGAGCCTGACATGGGGCTCAGTGCCACCAACCGTGGGATCATGACCTGAGCCGAAATCAAGAGTCTGAGGCTCAACCAACTGAGCCACCCAAGCGCCCCTGAAACCCATGTTCTCAACCACTGTGATGTGCTGCTGCCTGCATTAGTGTTCAGTGTTCAGAATTTTCTGGATATCTTCCCTGACTGTTACTGTTAATCAAGGTGTCCTCAATCTGTACTTTGCAGTTTGATCTTTCAACCTAAAATGGTGTCTTTTTATTTATTCTGGTTAATTAAATCATGACTTGAGGCCATAATTTCAGCATGTTGAGATAGATACTTATTTCAAACACAAGGGTTTTTAGACCACTTCCTGTAAAGTATTCCTGCCAAAAATGTTGAACTTGAATCTAATCAGGCTTCTAGTATTAACTTCCATTTAGAGCAAATAAAAGGAACATACAGATAGTTAAGTGATACCATAGGGAAGCAACTGATATATACATAATGTAGAATATTCTATAGGACAATGAACACGGTTTTTGTGACAAATCAATACCATGAAAAAAGTGTAGATGTATTTGTGTGTGGATGGGGTGGACAGACTTCTCTAAATTAAAAGGAATTTAGGAGACATGACAACCAATTATATTGAGATCTTATTTGTACTTGAATTTAAATAAACCACCTTTTAAAAAAATTTATTTATCCTGAGAGAGAGAGAGAGAGAGAGAGAGAGCACGCACAAGCAGGAGAGAGGCAGGGAGAGAGGGAGAGATTGAGAATCTCAAGCAGACTCCAATGAGGGCCGAACCTGAACCCACCAACCCAGGCACCCCTAAATAAACCAGCTTTTTAAAATACTTATTTTTGAGAGAAAGAGACAGAGTCCAAGCAGGGAAGGGCAGAGAAAGGGGGAGACACAGAATCCGAAGCAGGCTCCAGGCTCTCAGCTGTCAGCACAGAGCCCCACTCGGGACTTGAACTCACAAGCCATGAGATCATGACCTGAGCTGAAGTCCGACACTTAACCAACTGAGCCACCCAGGAGCTCCTGAACAAGCTTTTAAAAAAGTCACTTTTCAGGGGCACCTGGGTGGCTCAGTTGGTTGAGCATCCAACTATGGCTCAGGTCATGATCTCACGGTTCATGGGTTTGAACACCACATCGGACTCACTGCTGTTAGCCTGTCAGCAGAGCCCATTTCAGATCCTCTGTCCCCCTCTCTGCCCTTCCCTCTGCTTGTGCTCTCCCCAAAATAAATAAATATTATTTAAAAAGACATTATTGAGATGAGCAAGGAATTGGGATTTTCTGTTACTAGATGATCTAAAAGGACACTAAGGGATTATTGTTAATTTTGATAAGTGCTTTAAAAGAATCGTGGTTATGTGAAAAGATGTCCACTTTAAAAAAGAAATTGGGGGTATTTGGGTGGCTCAGTGGGTTAAGCACTTGATTTCGGCTCAGGTTGTGATCTCACAATTCCTGAGATCGAGACCTACATTGGGCTCCGAGCTCACAGCACAGAGCCTGCTTGTGATTCTCTCTCTCTCTTCCTCTCTCTTTGCCCCTTCGTTACTTTCTCTGTCCCTCCCCTGTATGTGCACTCTCTCCCAAATAAATAAATAAATAAACATTTTTTTTAAGTTTTTTTTTGAGAGAGAGTGCAAGCAAGTGGGGGAGGGGCAGAGAGAGAGAGGGAGAGAGAAAGAATCCCAAGTAGGCTCTGAGCTGTCAGTGCGGAGCCTGAGGTGAGGCTCAAACTCAACAACTGTGAGATCATGATCTGAGCTGAAACCAAGAATCAGAAGAATAACCGACTGAGCCACCCAGGTGCTCCCCAAAAGAAAGATTCTTACCAAAGTATTTGCAGGTGGAATTATATGATGTCTGGAATTTTCTGTAAATACTCGGGGAGTGGGGTGGGTGAGGGGGAGGTAGATACAGCAAATGGGCAAAATCTTGACAATCACTGAATCCAGAAGATAAACACATGAGAGTTCATTGCTGTTTTTTACTATTTTGCCAAAGTTTATAATAAATTTTAAAGTGTTTTTAATTATAAAGTATTAGAAAACATGGCAGGTGAGGATAAAGCTTTGAAAATAAGAGAGGGGCACCTGGGTGGCTCTGTAGGTTAACTGTCCAACTCCTGATTTCAGCCGTGGGTTTGAGCCCCACGTCCGGCTCTGTGCTGACAGTGAGGATTCTCTCTCTCCCCCTCTCTCTGCCCCTCCCCTGCTTGCAGGCTTTCTCTTTCCCAAAATAAATAAAGTTAAAAAAAAAAAAGGTAAGAGAAAAAATACAGCTCATAACCCACTACTCAGAGACACTGTTAAAATTTAGATGCATTTTCTTCTACTACTTTTCTATGCATCTTTTGATTAAACTTTCATAGTGAAGATAAAAATCTTGATATAATTTTGTGTCCTTTTCCCCTTACCTATGTAAGCATTTTTAATATTATCGTGAATTTTCTTAAGCATCATATGTAATGATGACATAATAGTTCATTGAATAGTTATAGCCAGGCCGCATTTGATATCTCTCCTCTGTGCTTACATATCATTCTATTAAGATTTCTAATAAAGCATTTATTCGGTGTCACATTTTTTGTGTGGGGGGAGGTGCAGTCTCGTCCTACGTACTAAAACTAACACAGTGCTGCAAAATTTTAACTAATGTAAAAGAATTAATATTTTCCATAACTGAGTATATACATGATCACGATGGTGTCTGCCATGACCTGGAGCAAAGAAGGTGATACGAGATAGCACAAAGCAGCATACAATTTGCATTGAGATAATTGCCTTATAATGTGACAAAAAGCAGGCACCAAAGCAAGACTGTTTGCATCGTAGAACATTAATAAATTAGCTTGGGGAGAATAAGATTGTCAGAGAAAAATCAAAAACCAATTCGATGAATTAATTATTAGCATGCTATTTTATTTGTATGTAAGAGTGAAACGCCGACGGATGAGATTTATAGAATAAGGAAAACGGGAAAGAGATGAAAAAGAAAAACACTGGGAACAAAGAACTTTGTTTTCCTTTTCTTAGGTAAGGGCTGCCTCAAGGTGTTAGCAACAGTTTGGGTTATGGTTTCCCTAGAAAGGTTAGCTGTGAAACATTCATAACGAGCTGTCTTTGTGTGATGTTTGCCTCTGCCCTCTGTTAGCATCTTTTGTTCGTCTTAATTAGGCCAGGAACCCACATCAGAATTTCTCCAGCGCTTACAAGTAGAAAAGTAAACAGTTCTATTCAAATTACAGAATGGTAGACTACCCAGCTTACAATGGTTCGGACTTAGGATTTTTCTACTTGACCATGGTGCGAAAGCAACATGAATTTAGCAGAACTGTACTCGGAATTTTGAGTTTTGACCTTTTCCCAGACTAGCAACGCATGTAAGGCACTCTGGTAACACAGGGCAGCCGCGGTGAGTGCAGGTCTTAGCCATGCGACCCCGAGAGGAAACGACCCATAGCACTTACACCCACTCTGTACCCATACCATGATTTTGTTTTTCACTTTCAGGACAGTATCAAATAAATTACATAAGATATTCAACACTCTAGTATAAAATAGGCTTTGGGTTAGATGATTTTGTCCAGCTGTAGGCGAACGTAGGTGTTCTCAGCATGTTTAAGGTAGCCTATGCTAAGCTACCATGTTCAGTTGATTAGGTATATTCAATCTATTTTCAACTTATGATGGGTTTATTGGGATGTCCAGGAAGATCTATAGTTGCCTTGTAACTGAAAGGTGTAGGAGTAGACTTCAGGCAGAACGTGATCAGGGACCCAAATAATGACATCAGGACTCAATTTCTCTTAATCTCTTGGTTACATTTGAATTGTGTTGGCTTTATTTCAGGCAGGCTTTTACCTTGAGGCGGTAAGATGATGTCAGCAGGGGCGCCTGGGTGACTCAGTCAAGTATTCACTCTTGATTTTGGCTCAGGTCATGATCTCGCAGTTTGTGAGTTCGAGCCCAGAGTTAGGCTCTGTGCTGACAGTGAAGAGTCTGCTTGGGATTCTCTCTCTCCCTCTCTCTTCCACTCCCCTACACTCTTTCCTCTATCTCTCTCTCAAAATAAATTAACTTAAAAAGAAAGGGGGATGGCAGCAGTTCTCCATCCTATATCATTCTGGGTTCAAAGTTAGTTGAAAAGAAGTTTCTCTCCATGTTAGGCAAATTTGGTCAAACGACCTGCCCTGAACCAATCACTGTAATCAGGGGAATGGAATTCCAATTCTTGGCTGGTCTTGGCCACAGATTGAGGGAAGGTACCTATTGCCACACATAGACTAAGAAGAGGAAGAATCCCTAAGAAGAAGTCAGATTGTGGTTACTGAAGGAAGGGTAAATGGATGTGTGCCGGACAAGCAAAGTGCCGTAGGAGGCCACCATAGTGCAACAATGATATGTATCAGTTAGGATTTTTTCAGATACAAGTAACAACAACCAGAAATCAAATTCTAATTGCCTTTCACAAAATAAGAAAGAAATTTCTTAACTCCTGTTCAAAAATGTACCCAGGATTTGTTTTAATCAGATATGGTAAGACATGCAGTCATAGAAATGATCATCACGTAGGAAGAAGTTTATACTCATAGACCCCTAAAAACAGGAGACATGGTATGCCACACAGGGCCAGGTGAGGAAGCCCTAGGGCTGGTCATGAGGGAGAGAGGTGTGAGAAGGAAGAGCATGGTCCAGAGCCTTTATTAGGGTTTTTGTGAGAAGAAAGGGGTAAAGCAAGAGTAGATACAATGAGTTAGCTTAAGATTGAATAGTTTGAGGGGCGACTGGGTGGCTCAGTCGTTTAAGCATCCAGCTCTTGGTTTCAGCTCAAGTCAGGATCTCTTGGTTTGTGAGTTTGAGTGTCACGTTGGGCTCCATGCTGGCAGCACAGAGCCTCCTTGAGATTCTCTCCTGCTTTCTCTGCCCTCCCCCACCCCTGCTCATTCTCTCTCTTTCCCTCTCTCTCTTTCTTAAAATATTTTTTTTTTAAAGACTGAATAGTTTGATTAATTTCAGTAGGCTCTGGACTATAGGGATGATCTCTAGTTGTCTGTACCTAGCCTTGGGGGTGAATTAGCTAGTCCCAGAAGGGGCAGTCTCTCCAGGATCAAAGCCCCAAGTGCCAGAACATCCAAAACACAGGAAATACGAAAGTACATCAACATAGCTCCCGTAACTGAAAAGTCCAGGGAAATAAACTTTCTGGTGTAGCTAGACATGACACACACAGTATTATCTCTGCATCATGCTCAGGCTCCACCTGGTGGCTCCTGGCAGTCCCAGACTCCAAAGCTCCCTCTTCCGCCCACACTCCACCGAGCCTAAATGACTGCAGAAGCTTGTCTCTGCATCCTCTCTGCTTCAAATCCAGAAGGAGAGAAAGCGCTTCTTTCCTCCCACAGCCAAACACAACTCCCGGTTCTTATTCTTCTTGGCCAGACATGGGCCAATCACTGCAGCCAAGAGGATGGGAATTGCTTACTGACTTAGGGAGCACCCCTAGCATTGCAACCAAATGGCTTGAGACGTGGCTGTTTGGGTGTTCTGGCATGCTGTGTTGCCAGAAGAATGGAAAACCAAGAAAACAGCTGTCCACACTACATAATGGATGTCAGACATGTTTATCCTGGGTAGCTCTTACCTTGTAATTACTGCTGACTTGTTTCGTGTAACCTTGACCCTTCCAATCCAGTCACAAGTACCATCAAGAACTGTAGTATTAAAAAAAAATTTCTTTATTACATTTATTTATTTTTGAGAGACAGAGTGCACAGAACCCGAAACAGGCTCCAGGCTCTGAGCTGTCAGCACAGAGCCCAACATGGGGCTCGAACCCACGAACTGTAAGATCATGACCTGAGCCGAAGTCGGACACCTAACCGACTGAGCCACCCAGGCGCCCCAAGAATTGTAGTATTTTGATTTCCAGAGAAGATGGTGGAGTAGGAGGACCCTACACTCACCTTGTCTCATGGATACAACTAGATTAACACCCACATCAGTGTAAACAACCCGGGAAATAACCCAGAGACTAGCAGAAGGACTCTTCATAGCTAAATGCAGAGAAAAGGCCACATAGAAGAGGGTAGGAAAGGCAGAGATGCAGTTGGGAGCCAAATGGACCCATGGGACTATCTGTGGGAGGAAGGGATACTGAGGGTGTGGAAAGGGGAGAGAAACATACCTTCCCCCCAGGAACCCTAGGCACAGGGAACCTGCATGGGAAGATGAATCCCCATCACATCTGGCTTGGGAAACCAGAGGCACTGAATTTCATGAGTTCTTAAAAAAATTGTTTAATGTTTATTTATTTTTGAGAGAGAGAGAGACAGAGCATGAGTGAGGGTGGGACAGAGAGAGATGGAAACAGAATCCAAAGCAGACTCCAGGCTCTGAGCTGTCAGCACAGAGCCCGATTTGGGGCTCAAACTCAAAAGCCGTGAGATCATGACCTGAGCCAAAGCTGGACAGTTAGCCAACTGAGCCATCCAGGCGTCCCTAAAAAAATATGAATTTTGTGAGTTCTTAAAATCAGCAGGGCTTAACACTTTGAACGTAAAAAAGCAGCGGGCTTGGCTTTGGGAGAGTCAGGAAGGCAATAGGAAACTGAGTCCCTGCCTCTAAAGAGATAGTACAACAAATAGCCCTGTGGAGATACAGCATAGAAACAGAAGTTTGAAAATTTTCTTAGGTATATGGGAGGGATATTTCTTTACTAATCTCAGAGCATGTGCTGGAGGGGCAGGGATCTTTGGGAAATTTCTCCAGGAACAAAGGAGTTAGCAGGCACCATCCTCACCCCCACCCCTCCAAGCCTGGATGCATGGACTAGTTCCTGCTGGAACTAGGACAGTGCTAACACTTGCTACCTCACTTTGCTAAAAGCACACACTGGCCTATGTTTTTCTGCAGACATGCCCCCTCCACCCAGGCCTTGGCTCCAGATGCCCTCCCATAGCAGACCTTGGTAAACCTGGCTAATACCGAGGACCCCACCCCAGCACATTTCTGTGCATATGCCCCCTTTAATCTGGCCTTCCTTGGTCCTGGCAGCAGCAGGTCCTGTCCATAGCAAACAGGCATAAACCTTGCTAACACCAATACTGTGCTCTGAATTCTCCTGCAGACCTACCCTCTCCAGTTTCCCCCATGCTGGAGCTATCCAAAGCGGTTCCACAAGAGTGGCAGTGTAGAAGCAGCCCTGACAGGGACAAGCACCACTGCAAAGTGACTCCTACCCCAGGGAGAGGGGAAGATACCCATACATACCAGTCCAACTGTAGCCCCAGATGTGGGCTGGGGGCAGACGCTGGGTCTGACTGCAGGCCCCACACACCAGTGAAACTTTCTCAGGGGACAACACAGAGAAAGAGCCCCACAGTTTGATGTCACCCCATCTCTGGCAAACACCTAATCTGATTCAACTCAAGCCCAAGAAGGCCCCCGACTGGCCCCACTAACAACACAGGGACCAAACCCTGCCCACAACAGGCAAAGAAAGACATTGCTGATGACTGGACTGAAGATAAAAGTGGCTCAATCACAATAGCAGGGTGCACACAACACACATATGAAACACCCCTAAAATGCCAGGTTTGGGTGAATGAGGGACTTTGCACTTCAGGGCACTATAGGACTTCTTCTTCATAAGGCCACTACTTTCAAGAGCAGGAGACATAGCTGACTTTCCTAACACATAGAAACAGACACGGAGAGTCAGACAAAATGAGGAGAGAGAGGAATATATTCCAGATGAAAGAACAGAACAGAATCACGAGAGAGCTAAACGAAATGGAGATAATTAATATGCCTGATAGAGAACTTAAGGTAATGATCATAAAGATACTCACTGGACTTGAGAAGAATGGAAGACCTCAATGAGACCCTTAACAAAGAGATAGAAAATATAAAAAAGAACCAATCAGAGATGAAGAACTCAATAACTGAAATTAAAAATACACTATTGGGGGCACCTGGATGGCTCGGTTGGTTAAGAGTCTGACTCTTGATTTCAATTCAGATCATGATCTCACCATCATGAACTCAAGCCATACATCAGGCTCTGCACTCGGTGTGGAGCCTGCTTAAAATTCTCATTCTCTCTCTCTCTCTCTCTCTGCTCCTCCCCTCCTCTCCTCTCTCTTGTGTGTACACACATGTTCTCTGTCTCTTAGAAAAGAGAAAAAATACACTAGATGGAATAAATAGTAGACTAGAGGAAGCAGAAGAATGGACCAGTGACCTGGTGGAGAGAGTGAGTAATCAAAGGAATCAAAATGAACAGTAGAGAGAAAAAAATAATAATGAAAAATGCAAATAGAGTTAGGCAACTCATTAACACTGTCAAGCATAATAACATTCGCAATTTAGGAATCCCAGAAAGAGAAGAGAAAAGAAAAGGCAGAAAATTTATGTGAAGATATAATAGCTTAAAACTTCCCAAATCTGGAGAAGGAAACAGATATCCAGACCTGGTAGGCACAGAGATCCCCCAACAAAATCAACCCAAGGAGACCCACACCAAGACATGTAATAATTAAAATAGCAAAAATTAGTAATAAAGAGAATTCTAAAAGCAGCAAAAGGAAATAGTTACATAGAAAGGGAGCCCCATAAAGCTATCAGCTAATTTTTAGCAGAAACTTTGCAGGTCAGAGGGGAGTGGCATGATATATTCAAAGTGCTGAAAGGAAACAAGCAAACAAACGAACAAACAAACCCTGCAACGAAGAATACTCTATCCAGCAAGACTATTATTCAGAATAGAAGGAGAGATAAAGAGTTTCTCAGACAAACAAAAGGTAAAGGAATTCATGACCACTAAACCAACCCTACATGAAATGTTAAAGAGGACTATTCGAGTGGAAAGGAAAGACCATAAGCAGGAATAAGAAAAGTCGGAAGTACAAAAACAGAAAAGTAAAGTGTATCTATAAAAATCAGTCATTCACAAAATGAAAGGATGTAAAGTATGACACTATATACCTAAAACATGGTGTGGGGGAGGGGGAAAGAATGGGTTCAAACTTAAGCGACCATCAATTTAACAGAGTGCTATGTGCATAAGATGTTATATTTAAATCTAATGGTAACCACCAACCAAAAACTAGTAAAAAAAAATATGCACAAAATAAGGAGAAAGTAATCTAAGTGTATCACTAAAAAAAGCCAGCAAACTGTGAGAGAAGAGAGCAAGAGAAGAAAGAGAAAAACTACAAGAACAACTGTAAAATAAGTAACAAAAGGGCAATAAGTACATACCTATCAAGAATTGCTTGGAATGTAAAGGGACTAAATGCTCCAGGTGAAGACACAGTGTGACAGAATGGATAAAAAAAAACAAGACACATCTATATGCTGCCTACAAGAGACTTATTTCAGACCTGAAGACACATGCAGATTGAAAGTAAGGGGATGTGGGGCACCTGGGTGGCTCAGTCGGTTGGGCGTCTGGCTCTTGGTCTCTGCTCATGTCATGATCTCATGGTTCATGAGTTCAAACCCCAAGTTAGGCTATGCACTGGTGGCATGGAGCCTGCTTGAGATTCTGTCCCTCTGCCCTTCCCCCACTCATGCTTGCACACGATCTCTCTCTTTCTCTCTCTCAACAAATAAATAAACATTAAAAAAAAAAAAAAGAAAACAAGGGATGGAAAAGCATGCAAATGGAAGTGAAAAGAAAGCTGGGGTAGCAATATATACATTGAATAAAAGAGACTTCAAAACAAAGACTATACCAAGAGACAAAGAAGGGAATAATTCAATAAAAGGATATAACAATTATAAACATTTATACACCCAACATGGAAGTACCCAAACGCATAAAGCAACTAATGTCAAACATAAAGGAAATAATTGAAAGTAATACAATAATAGTAGGGGACTTTAACACCCCACTTACATCAATAGATAGATAATCCAAATGGAATATCAACAAAGAAACAGTGGCTTTAAATGACACATGCAACCAGATGGATGTAACATATATTCAGAGTTAAAACAGCAGAATACACATTGTTTTCAAGTGCACGTGGAACATTCTCCAGAATAGATCACATATTAGGTCACAAAACAATCTCAACAAATTTTTAAAAAATGAAATAATGCCATGCATCTTTTCCAACTATAATGCTATAAAACTAAAAGTCCACCACAAGGAAAAAATCTAGAAAGAACACAAATACATGGAGGTTAAATAACATGCTAATGGGGCACCTGGGTGGCTCAGTTGGTTAAGAGTCAGACTCTGCCTCAGGTCATGATCCTATGGTTCATGAGTTCGAGTCCCGTGTGCTGACAGCTTGGATCCTGGAGCTTGCTGTGGATTCTGTGTCTCCCTCTCTCTCCTTCTCTCTGCCCTTCCCCCACTCATGCTCTGTTTCTCTCAAGAATAAAACATTAAAACTTTGGAAAAAAAATAACATGCTACTAAACAATGAATGGGTCAACCAAAAAATCAAAGAGAAAATTTAAAAATACATGAAGACAAATAAAAATGAAAACACAATGATCCAAAAACTTGGGGATGTAACAAAAGCTGCTCTAACAGGGAAGCTTATAACAATACAGACCTACCTCAAGAATCAAGAAAAATCTCAAATAAACAACCTAACTTTACATCTAAAGGAGCTGGAAAAAGAAAAACAAACAAAACCCAAAATCAGTAGAAGGAAGGAAATAATAAAGACTTAGAGTAGAAATAAGACAGAAGTTAAAAAAAAAAAAACCAATAGAACAGATCAATAAAATCAGGAGCTGTTTCTTCAGAATGATCAACAAAATTGATAAACATTTAGCTAGACTCATTAAAAAAAAAAAAGACAGAGGACTCAAATAAACAAAATCAGAAATGAAAGAGGAGAAATAACACCCAATGCCACAGAAATACAAAGGATTATGACAGAATACTATGAAAAATTATATGCCAACAAATTGGACAAACTAGAAGAAATGAAACTAGAAGAAATGTTTCCTAGAAACATATAACCTCTCAAAACTGAATCAGAAAGAAACAGAAAATTTGAACAGACCGATTACTATCAATTAAATTGGATCAGCAATAAAAAAAAAAAAAACAAAAAAAACAAACCCTCCCAACAAACAAAAGTCCAGGGCCAGAATGCTTTACAGGTAAATTCTTTTTTTTTAATTTGTTAAAGTTCGTTTGTTTGTTTATTGTTTATTATTATTATTATTATTATTATTATTATTATTATTTTCTTTTGAGAGGGCACAAGTGAGGGGCAGAGAGGGAGAAAGTGAAGGAGGGAGAGAGAGAGAAGCAGGGCTCACCTGAAGTAGGTCTTGAGCTCACCTGAAGTAGGACTCATACTCACCCGAAGTGGGGCTGGAGCTCACCCAATGTGGGGCTCAAACTCACAAACCGTGAGATCATGACCTGAGCCAAAATCAGATGTTTAACCGATTGAGCCACCCAGGTGCCCTTTCACAGGTGAATTCTATCAAACACTTAAAGAAGAACTACCTGGGGCACCTGGGTGACTCAGTCGGTTAAGCATTCAACTCTCGATTTCAGCTCAGGTCATGATCTCATGGTTTGTGAGTTTGAGCCCCACATCAGGCTCTGCACTATCGGTGCAGAGCCTGCTTGGGATTCTCTCTCCCTCTCTCTCTCTCTCTCTCTGCCCCTCCTCAGAGCTTGCTCTCTCTCTCTCTCTCTCTCTCTCTCTCTCAAAATAAACTAAACATTAAATAAATTTAAAGAAGCGGGGTGCCTGGGTGGCTCAGTTGAGGGTCCAACTTCAGCTCAGGTCACAATCTCATGTTTGTGAGTTCGAGCCCCACGTCCAGCTCTGTGCTGACAGCTCAGAGCCCGGAGCCTGCTTGAGATTCTGTAACTCCCTCTCTCTGGTCCTCCCCTGCTCTCATTCTATCTCTCTCTCTCTCTCTCTCAAAAATAAATAAACATTAATTTTTTTTTAATTTAAAGAAGAATACCTATTTTTCTCACAAACAACTTCAAAATATAGAAGAGGAAGGAAAGTTTCCAAATTCATTCTATGAAGCAGCATTACCCTGATATTGACACCAGATAAAGACACTACAAAAGAATAGAACTACAGGCCAATAGCTCTAATGAACACAGATGTAAAAATCCTCAACAAAATATTAGCAAATCGAATGCAGCAATATATTTAAAAAATCATTCACCACTATCAAGTGTATTTATTCCTAGGATGCAAGGTGGTTCAATGTTCACAAATCAATTAATGAGATATATCACATCAATGAGAGCAAGGATAAAAACAACATGATCATTTCAACAGCTGCAGAAAAAGCATTTGACAAAGTACATCATTCCTGATAAAGAAAAAAACCCTCAACAGAGCAGATTTAGAGGAAACATACCTCAACATAATAAAGGCCATATATGAAAAATCCACAGCTAACATCATACACAGCTAATGGTGAGAAACTGAGAGCTTTTCCCCTAATATCAGGGACAAGACAAGGATTGCCACTTTCACCACCTTTATTCAACATAGTACTAGAAGTCCTAGCCACAGCAATCAGACAAGAAAGAAAGAAAGAAAGAAAGAAAGAAAGAAAGAAAGAAAGGGCATCCAAATTGGTAAGGAAGAAGTAAAACTTTCACTATTTGCAGACACTATATATATATATATATACACACACACATATATATATATATATATATACACACACATATATATATATATATATATATGGTAAAAACCTGATGACTCCACCAAAGAACTATTAGACCTGATAAGTGAATTCAATAAGGTTGCAGGATACAAAATCAATATACAGAAATCTGTTGCATTTCTATACACTAATAATGAACTAGCAGAAAGAGAAATTAAGAAAACAATCCTATTTACAATTGCACCAAAAATAATAAAACACCTAGGGAATAAACTTAACCAAAAAGGTGAAAGACCTGTACTCTGAAAACTATAAAACACTGATGACAGTAATTGAAGATACACAAACAAATGGAAAGATATTACATGCTCATGGATTGGGAGAACAAATATTGTTAAAATGTCCATTTTATCCAAAGTAATCTACAGATTTAATGCAATCCTGATCAAAATCCCAAGAGCATTTTTCACATAACTAGAAGAAATAATCCTAAAATTTGTATGGAACCACAAAAGACCCCAAATAGCCAAAGCAATCTTGAAAAAGAAGAACAAAACTAGAGACATCACAATCCCAGATTTCAAGACATACGTCAAAGCTGTAGTATTCATAACACTATGGTTCTGACACACACAAAAAAACAGACACATAGATCAATAGAACAGAATAGAGAGCCCCAAAATAAATCCACAATTATATGGTCAATTAAGCTTCAACAAAGCATGAAAGAATATACAGTGGGAAAAACACAGTCTCTTCAACAAACGATGTTGGGAAAACTGGGCAACTGCATGCAAAAGATTGAAACTGGACCACTTTATTTCATCATACACAAAAACTCAAAATGGATTAAGGACATACATGTGAGACCCGGAACTATAAAAACCTAGAAGAGAGCACAGGCAGTAATTTCTCTAACATTGGCCATAAGCAACATTTTTCTAGATATGTCTCCTGACACAAGGGAAACAAACGTAAAAGGAAACTATTGGGACCAAACAAAAATAAGAAGCTTCTGCACAGCAAAGGAAACAACCAACAAAACTAAAAGGCAGCCTACAGAATGGGAGAAGATATTTGCAAA
The DNA here is from genome assembly GCF_018350175.1 of Felis catus. Classification (NCBI taxonomy): domain Eukaryota; kingdom Metazoa; phylum Chordata; class Mammalia; order Carnivora; family Felidae; genus Felis; species Felis catus. The sequence goes on along the minus strand of NC_058370.1, from coordinate 82,718,124 downwards.
TGACATATCCAATAAAGGGTTAGTATCTCAAATATATAAAGAACTTATACAGCTCAACACACACATGTGCGCACGCGAGCGCGCACACACACACACACACACACACACACACAATGAATTACTGAGCCATAAAAAAGAAGGAAATCTTGCCATTTGCAATAATATGGATGGATCTAGAGAGTAAAATGCTAAGTGAAATAAGTCAGTCAAAGAAAGACAAATACCATATGATTTCACTCATAGGGGGGAATTTAAGAAACAAAACAAATGTAGGGGTGCCTGCTGGCTCAGTTGGTAGACCATGTGACTCTTGATATTGTGGTTGTGATTTTGAGCCCCACGTGGAGTGTAGAGATTACTTAAAAATAAAGATACTACTTAAAAAACTAAAGAGATCACCTAAGAAAAAAAGAAATGGGCAAGAAAAAAACCCAAATGAACAAAGAAAAAAAGAGGGGTGCATGGATGGCTGAATCAGTAGAACATGCAACTCTTGATTTTGCTGTCATGAGTTCAAGCTACATGTTGGGCATGGAGCCTACTTTAAATAAATAAATAAATAAATAAATAAATAAATAAATAAATAAATAAATAAAATGAAAGTAGGATTATTTAAAAAATAATAAGAAAAGGAACAAATAATAAAAATCCAAAAAACCCAGACTCTTAACTCTAGAGAACAAACTGATGGTTACCAGAGGAGAGGTCAGGGGAGGGATGAGTGAAATAGATGATGTGGATTAAGAGTATACTTATCGTGATGAGCACTGAGTAATGTATAGAATTATTGAATCACTGTATTGTACACCCGAAACTGCTATACCACTGTATGTTAATTATACTGGAATTAAAATTTTAAAAGATAATTGAAAACAAAATCCAATACAGTATAATCTTATTACAAACCATTTTTAAGCCCATTACAAACTGGCAGCTAGGGATAAGGATAAAATTATTTGAACCCCTGTATTACTAAACCCACACAATAAAAAGATACTTCATACAAAAACAGAATAGAACTCTAGTGGGTTTTGTTTATTATTTGGCGGGGGAGACAAAGGGGGAGAGAGAGAGAGAGAGGGAGGGAGAGAGAGAGAGAGAGGGAGAGGGAGAGAATCTTATGCAGGTTCCTCGCTCAATGCAGAACCCAATACAGCTCAAAGCAGAGCCATACCTGATGCTGGGATAGAAATCAAGAGTCCAACACTCAACAGACTGAGCCAGCCAGATGCCCAGAACTGTAGTATTTTAAAAAGTCTCACAGATACCAAAAAATTAAGAACCTCTGTCATATAGTTAAAGTTGATATATTAATTGACAGAGTTGGATCTCAGCATCCCTTCCCCACACCTTATATTACTATTGACATGTGTCCAGTCTTTCTATGTTTCATGTTTAAGATTTCTCAAATCATGATTAGCAGTTTTGTGATCATGTTTGCAAAGTCTTTTATTCCAATTCAGTGCCATTTCTCTTGACATTTGATTTCTGTCATCATAGGCTTCAATTTCATCTTTAACATAGTTATTCTACCAACATCCATCCATATCTTGCAAATAATGTACCAGCTATAAGACTCCAGGGACATATGGATGATCATAATCTCCAGGTCCCATGGAGGGCTCTGAGGGGTCTAATTCAATCGGGGTAATTCTTCCTCCCTTTGTAGTAGTCATTGATTTAGATAATCTAAATAGAAGCCAGTTGCATGGGATTGGCTGACCACTGGAATTGGGTCAGGATTGGCTCAATGAGGGAAAAAACTTTGTTTTGAAGATTTAAAAATTCTATTTTTGGGGGCACCTGGCTGGCTTACACAGTAGAGTGTGCCACTCGATCTTGGGATTGTGGGTTGGAGCCCCACGTTGAGTGTAGACATTACTTAAAAATAAAATCTTAAAAAAATTATATTTCTTTTTTTTTTTGGATTGTGTTATAGCGCAACTTTCATTGAATTTACAGTGTAGTTTAGAAATGAGATATAGATATGAAAATTTAAGTAATTTCTCCTGACATCCCCTCTGAAGGATTCTTGTCCTCCTCTCAACTGCTTGCCCTACTTCTATGTAAATTTAAATGGTGGTTATGCAGGAAACCTCCAACGTCTATAGGACATTGTAATTTCTTCTTGATTCCAATACCAATACTATGAACAATACATTGATATTTCCATCTTCAGGAGTTTATATAGCACTGTGTGTGTGTGTGTGTGTGTGTGTGTGTGTGTGTGCGCGCGCGTGCACGTGTGTGTAGATATATCTTTGTCAGTCATTTTAGTATTGTGGAACTAAGAAAGATGATGATTTATTTTCATTAGTGAGGTTGGAGATGTTTACTCTGCAGACTGAGCTTTTGGAAACAGTGAGGAATGCGTGTGACGATTTAGCTGCTAAACATGCTCTTTAAAGTGTTTTTAGAAACATTTTATAAATGTTTTATAACAATGTTGCAGTAAGCATCCTTGGTAGTTAAATCTTTGTATACATAATTATTTCCTTAGGATGTAAATTCCCAGAAGCAGAATTGCCTCACAGCTACATCTTTCAGGCCTTTGCTCCTGGCTAAGAACACCTTAGCTTTCTAATGTGTTTTCCTGCCTCTGGTTTCTCTCTCCCTCCATTCTGTCTTTTGTGGATAAGTTTATTTTCCAAAAACATTGTGCTCATTATTTTATTTCCCTGCTGAAAAACCTCCCTGTCCCCTTGCTGGGGACTGGTTCTTTATTCTGATATTTGAGGACTTTTACAACCTGACTCTGCCCCAGATTTCTAGTCTTTTCAGCCGCCACTCCCGTGTATGAATATCTTTCATTTTAACTAAATTCATCTATCTACTCCCTATCTCCCATTATGTTTTGCAATTTCCTATCTTTGCACTTTTGTTCAGGCTGTTCCCACCCCGTATAACAAAACCCCAAATCGAATAATAAAGGAAATGTTAGGAAGAGGAATGAGTCATTCAGTTTGTCAAAACCTTCTAAAGACTTTTCCTCCACCAGTTTTTCTCCACTTCACCCAAACTGTTGAGTGTCCCGCTTTCGGTGCTAAAAATACCCAAGTGTATGTGCGGCACCTCAATCCCTTCCCTTTCACCCTCTCACCTTCCCCACAGCTGAGGGCTATTGACCTGCTGCCTGTGCCGCAGCCTCTTCCTCTCTCCCATCAGTGGTCAGGCTCAACCTCCTTCTCAAAGCTGCTTTCTCTTTTGTCCACCACCACAGCCACCTGATTCATTGTCACTGTGTTCTTCACCTGCAGCCCCCTGGCTTCTCCTCTTTGCTGGCCATTTCTGGCCTTCTCTGGGTCTGCTGTCCACCACTCTCTCTCTCTTTTTCTGCTCTGCCTTTCTTCTTTTATTATGATTCCTGTCTCTCAGGTCAATGCCTCTTAGTTCCAGAGAGAAGACTCTCACAGTGCTGACAGCATGCCTTTCTGTCATTTTCGATAACTGTCTTCTCCAATCCCATGAAGCAGAACATGCTTTTCCATCCTTCTAGGCTCTTTTTGTCACATCTCCATCCCTTCCTTATGGATCCTACAGCCGTTCCCAATGTTTGGATGCTCTTGCCTCAGAGTAACAGAGAACGAAACCTCAGTGAAAGAGTTCTCATCCACAGGAATCGGGAAGATGAAATATAATAACTACAAAAGTTTTTTTTTTCAGCGTTTTTATTTATTTTTGAGACAGAGAGAGAAACAGAGCATGAACGGGGGAGGGGCAGAGAGAGAGGGAGACACAGAATCGGAAACAGGCTCCAGGCTCCGAGCCATCAGCCCAGAGCCCGACGCGGGGCTCGAACTCCCGGACCGCGAGATCGTGACCTGGCTGAAGTCAGACACTTAACCGACTGTGCCACCCAGGCGCCCCTAACTACAAAAGTTTTAAGGAGAGAAAAAACTTTCTTTGCCTCATAGGGTTTTTTTCAGTCTCAGTTTTGGTTTCTGGAGCACAATATAAAGGAAAATCTACATAAATTCTAGAGTGTTATTAGGCCCGGGGGAATGACCTAAATAAGCTTAAAATAAAAAGACTTCCATAAAGTACAGCCAAAGTGTGAACAACTCTGAAAGTGTGGCAATTGCTGATGATAAAGGGAGAGTTTAGAAAGAAAAGGCCATAATTTGGGTAGAGAATTTAGGAGACAAATACATAATTCTCAGACAGCACAGACCATCAATTTTTAAAAAATAATTTCCTTAACTTCATTTGACTGACTGGGGTTCTTATTCCCATTAAGAAACCAATTTGGGGGCGCCTGGGTGGCGCAGTTGGTTAAGTGTCCGACTTTGGCCAGGTCACGATCTTGCGGTCCGTGAGTTCGAGCCCCGCGTCGGGCTCTGGGCTGATGGCTCAGAGCCTGGAGCCTGTTTCCGATTCTGTGTCTCCCTCTCTCTCTGCCCCTCCCCCGTTCATGCTCTGTCTCTCTCTGTCCAAAAAATAAATAAATGTTGAAAAAAAAATTAAAAAAAAAAAAAAAGGAAACCAATTTAAAGATAAACCCTGTGGGGAAAATTAGACTTTTTGAATACCATAATAGATTTTTTGAGGGTAGATTCAAATGAGAACTATTATATTCCTTTTACCTGGAACCATTTTTCATATTATATCAACGTATAATAATTTAAATGTATATATGTATAATAAAATAACTCCCTTCAGTTGTTTCCATGTCTTTTGTTCACGAAGTTGTATTTGATGTGAACTAGACTTTGAAATCAATATAGTATAAGACAAAGACATAACAATGTGATTTGGGGAGTGAAGGAAAAAGGGGAGGAGAGAAAATGATCAAGTGGAAAAATGTCATAATCAATATTTTTGATATCTCATTGTTCAAAAATCTTAGACAAATAATTTTTCAAATCTTCTCATAGCCTTTTAAGTAAGGTTATGTGAAAGCACCATTTTCTTTATTATTTTGAATTATCATATCATCAACATCCTTTTGGAAATTTATATGGAAAATTTGCTTTAAAAAAATAGTTTTGGGGCACCTGGGTGGCTCAGTTGGTTGAGCATCTGACTCTTTTCTTTTTTTTTTTAAGTTTATTTATTATTGAGAGACAGAGCATGAGCGTGGGAGGGGCAGAGAGAGGAGGAGACACAGAATCCCAAGCAGGCTCCAGGCTCTGAGCTGTCAGCAGAGAGCCCAATGCAGGGCTCGAACTGACAAACCGGAAGATCATGACCTGAATTGAAGTCAGACGCTTAACGGGCTGAGCCACCCAGCGGTCCCGAGCATCTGACTTTTGATTTCTGCTCAGGTCACGATCTCGCAGTTTGTGCGATGGAGCCCCAGTATTCTGTCCGCAGTCCCTGGGGGAGAGCCCCAGGGATAACTATTCTTTATTTGCTGTATAACTATTATAGAACTGTAATAGAACTATTACAACTGTATAGAATAGAATAACTATTTCTTTATTTGCTGTATAACCGTAGCACAATTTTCAAAGACTTTAAGTGGGTGTTTTTGTAATCTTCTTCAGCTAGTTATTTTGCTGGGGAACAGATTCGTGTAGTACCTCAAGCTGCTATTCTGGAACTAGAGTCCCTTGAATTTTAGTTTTTGCAAGTAATCTTAGAATGGTTAAAGTAACAAGTCAATTGGAGAAAGCAGTTCTTATTTTTTAATTTTTTTTTGATGTTTATTTATTTTTGAGAGAGAGACACAGAGCGCGAGCAGGAGACAGGGGCAGAGAGAGAGCGAGGCAGAGAACTCCAAGAAGGGCCCAGTCTCCAGGCTGTCAGCACAGACCCTGATGCGGGGCTGGAACTCACAAAGTGTGAGATCATGACCTGAGCCGAAGTCGGACGCTTAACCCACGAAGACACCCAGGCGCCCCACTGGAATAACTTTTATTTTATTTTATTTTATTTTTAATTTTTTAACGTTTATTTATTTTTGAGACAGAGAGAGACAGAGCATGAACGGGGGAGGGGCAGAGAGAGAGGGAGACACAGAATCTGAAACAGGCTCCAAGCTCTGAGCCGTCAGCCCAGAGCCCGACGCGGGGCTCGACCTCACGGACCGCGAGATCGTGACCTGAGTTGAAGTCGGAGGCTTAACCGACTGAGCCACCCAGGCGCCCCTGGAATAACTTTTAGAAAAAAATCACAACTACGTGATTTTTTAGACTTTTGGTATATCTGTTAAGAATTGTGCACGGGGGCACGTGGGTGGCTCAGTTGATTAAGGGTCCAACTATTGATCTCATTTCAGGTCTTGATCTCAGGGGCTTGATCTCAAGGTTATGAGTTCAGACCCCAGATGGGTTGTGCACTGGGCATGGAGCCTACTTAAAAAAAAGCGGGGGGGGGGGGCGCATCCGGGTGGCTCAGTCAGTTAAGCATCCAACTTTGGCTCAGGTCATGATCTCACAGTTCATGAGTTTGAGCCCCACATTGGGCTCTGTGCTGATGGGCCCGGAGCCTGCTTCAGATTGTGTCTCCCTCTCTCTCTGCCCCTCTCCCACTTGCACTCTGTCTCTATCTCTCAAAAACAAATAAAAAGATTTAAAAAAAAACTTTTTAATTAAAAAAAAGAACCTTGTACAAATTGAAATGTCTTTACTGATCCTCAGAACAACCAATAAAAACTTTATTATGAAAGAAAAAAATAAACATAAAGGCAGTGATGATTATAAAACACAATGAAAATCTAAGTTAAGGCTTTATATTTGTTTTAACACCCATGTTCAGGGGCACCTGATTGGCTCAGTCGGTTAAGTGTCTGACTTCGGCTCAGGTCATGATCTCATGGTTTGTGGGTTCAAGCCCCACGTGGGGTTCTGTGCTGACAGATCAGAGCCTGGAGTCTGCTTCAGATTCCGTGTCTCCCTCTCTCTCTGCCCCTTCTCAGCTTACACTCTGTCTCTCTTTCGCTTTCTCAAAAATAAATAAATGTTAAAAAAAATTAAAACCCATGTTCATACATAATTATGTCCAAATCAAACTTTCATCTACTAGTTGAGTTGAGTTCATCCCCTTAGGATATATGTTATTTATATCCTGTACCAACAATTCCTTTGTATTAGACTGTATGGATTAGTAGCAACCACAATCATATCACTTTAATGAATTATTAGTTCCTTTCTTAAGTTTTGGTCTCTATTTGGATGGTTTAGCCTTTAACAGTACAAGCATGTGCAAAAGAAGAGACAGAGCATGTCTTTGTAAACACAGCAAACCTACAAACTGTACTAATTCTTATCTTCTTAAAAGCTGGCCAACGATAATTCAGGACATCCTCAGTACAGAAAACACCAAAAACATACTTGACCACTCCCCCTTTTTAAAACATAGAACATGTTAAGGTAGAAATGGCAGGATCTGTTGATGGATAGACTATGGGCTGTGAGAAGACATGAGGATAACTTGATGGCTCTGGGCTGAAGCCACTGGGGGGATGGTGTTGGCATTAAATAAAGTAGGCAGTTCTGCAGGGAGAGCAAGCTTTAGGATGTGGGGGTTAATCAGGGATATTTTAGTAATGAAAATGTTTGGGCTAGTGTCTTAATCACAACTTCACCCTTTTACGTAATTTGAACCTTCTCTCAGCTCTGGCTTGCTTTAGGCTGGAAAGGCAACAGTGGGGACAGGGCATGGTCAGCTTCTGTACTTCTTTTCCAACTTTGGTTCTCCTCCTCTTTCTTGGCTCTCACTCATCTCTTCTTTCAGGATAGGAAGGGACAGAAAGATCTCACCGAGAGTCACCTCATGGAGGTGCCCACTGAGGAAGGCAGATCTCTTCCTCTCATGGGCCTCCTCCTTGAGTCCATCAGAGATTCCTGTGCTGGGCTCTTTGATGACTGCTCCCTGGACCCTGGCAATGCCCGTCCTCTGACTGCCATTCTTGACTGTTCTCTTTCGTCTTTCATGCCACCTCTTTGTTGGGAACTGATGATCTCTCCAGGACAGAATCCAAGACAGACCTAGGACCTGCATTCGGTCCATAAGGACCACCAATGCCTTGCCCTGCCCTCAGAGGGAGTGCGGTCCACATTGAGTGTAGTGCTCTCTACTCTGCCACCACTTACTGCTTTAGCCTGGAGAATTTTTTCAGAACTAGGTTTGGCACTTGCTTCTCTGCCACACAAACTCCAAGAGAAACACGTCAAATTCTCCAAGGGGTTCCCTTAAAGGCCCCTCCAATAGTTGGCTAACATGGGAGGACATACACATTAGATTACAAAGCAAAACAAAAACCTAACAATACCAAGTGTTACAAAAAAAATTGTGGAACAACTGGAATTATCATATATTGGTGGTAGGAATGCCTCTTTGGAAAACCTTTGACATCATCTACTTAACATGACCTGGCAACCCTAAATCTAGTTAGATATCTACTATCTATATCTATATCTATATCTATATCTATATCTATATCTATATCTATATCTATATCTAGTGTATATATAGTAGATATACTATACTACTATACTACTATACTATAGTAGTATACTATACTACTATATATATATAGTAGATATACTACTATCTATATCTATATCTATATATAGTATATATAGATATACTATATATCTATATATACATCTATATGTATATATATATATATACTATATATCTACTATATATATGTATAGATATATATAGTAGATATATATACCATATATATATACTATATATATATATCTACTATATATATGTATATATATATATATACGATCAATAGAAGACATATAGAGTAATGGTCATAAACTTGAAACAACCCAATGCCCATCAGCAAGAGAATAAATATTAATAGTGGTGTATTTTCTAAATGGAATTTTTTGAAAAAGGAATGAGCTACTGCTTTATGCAATATGGGTAAATTTCACAGATGTACATTAAGTCAAGGAAAAGAAGCAAAGTACAAAGGAGTACACCCTCTTTGCGTCCATCTATATGATGTTCGATAACAAACAAAACTAATCTATGTTGTTAGAAGTCAGGATAGTATAGTAAGTAGTGACTAGGGGTGGGCAAGACAGAGGTTTCTGGGTTAGTTGAATATTCTATATTTAATATGAGTGATGGTTGCATTTGTAATGTGATAGTTCCATACATTTCTTTAAAAAATTAGTCTAGCTGAATAGTTACAATTTGTGCATTTTATAACGTTTGTTACACTTCACTAAGAAAGAAAGTGAAAACAAAATTTATGGAGAAAGTCATGTTCTCACAACTATTAATGCATTGCATTTTCATTATTTGATAACACGGGCCTGGACTTATCTAGAAGGAGTGTTTTAATTGTGGGGACATTCTGAGTCCAATACCCCTGGAAAAGACATTTCGCAAAGTGAAAATGTTATGTCTAAGTAAAAATAGCCATCTTCCTTTGCTGCCTGTGGCTGCCGTTTTTGCTAAGTTTCTGAGGGTTCCACTCAGCCAGCAGTGTGGCTTCCAGAACTTCTTCCTAGAATTTACCAGCAGGGGTCAGCCCTGTACAAAACCCAGAGGCTGAGCTTTCTGAGAGTTGGAACTTTCTTACCAGTTCAGTCAACCTGTCCTGGCCTTTTACTTCTCTGACTTCACATCTCTAGCTACGCTTTACTCTGTCACCAGTACCCACTTCCATGATCATGACATGGACCAGAAACTTCACTGCCTTCTTCCCTCCTTCAAACACACTGCTCTATCCTTCCACTTTCGCAAATAACCACCAGCAACGCTCCTTTCATGTCATCGAACCCACCATTCTCTCTCCATCCTGCTGTCCCCTCCTCTCTTCACTGACCCCTTATTCAGCCCTGACAACATGGCTCATCAACACAATTACTTTGGCAAACACCTTCAACTCTTTGACCACGCCAGACCCCAGCTCTTCACTCATTAGTGATTTCTCATCGCCCTTAGGATGAAATACAAAACCCACTCCCGTGCCCACAAGGCTTTGCATGACTAGTCCTGTGCTAGTGCGTCTTCTACCTTGACTCCTACATCACATGGCTCACCCCACACTTTTAGTTCTTCCCGACACCAGTACGAAAGTCATTTCTTCCAAGTCCATCCTCTTATTCTCCTTCCTGATGAGGTGTTTATTTCTTTCAAGACACAATGTAAAATTATACCCATCTTTGTGTACTTGTGTGCTTAATGTTTGTCTTTGACATGAGACTGTGCACTCAACAAAGGCAGTGGCCATATCTGGTTTGCTCGTTTTTCATACAAACACCAAGCACTTGACCCCACAAAGACAGGAGACAGATGTGGTACCCTCTGTTGTTATAAAAAAAAAAAATATATATATATATATATATATATATATATATATATATATATACACAGCACTTTGTATAATATTTGTGACTTCAGAGAACTTTCACTCCATTATCATAATAATTGCATAAGATAGGTTACATTAGTAAGATAAGCATTAGAATTCCTATTTGATAGATGAAGAAAATGAGACACAAAGAGAATTGACTAAAATGTCAGAGGAAGGACTAAAACCAAAATCTCCAATTTACCCATCTGTGTATCTTAACTAGTGTTCTTTTAATCAAACTTGCAGTGAGGAAGATAACTTAATAGTTAAACGCTCAGGCTCCAGGGATAGGCTGCTAAGGTTCTAAACCCTGATCCAACACTCAACTTGCTGTGTGACTTTGGGCAAATCACTTAACTTCCCTGAGCTTTAGTTTCTCCATCTCTAAAGTGGAAATAATATCTGAGGAGGTTGTAGTGAGGCCTTAATACACACACACACACACACACACACACACACACACACACATGTATATATACATATATATATTTATGGTGCTAAGCATGGTGCATGAGAAGCACTCAAAGTTAGTCATTATATGTAGAAGTCTTTTGAGAATAGTGATTATATTTCCTTTTTTCTAGTAACTCTAACAGCACAGGGCCTTTCAAGGTGATGTTTAACACAAATGCTGGACACGACCTTCTGGCAACATTGGGATTTTTGTTTTCTTGAATTTATTCTTATCTGTGAATACTGTTGCCTTTGAGGAATGAAAAAAAAAAAAGTGTAATATGTACCCTTGGTGCGACCACTCCCATGTGTATACCCTTTAAGACCTGATAATTAGGAGCAGACTTCTAGACGCCTGTTTTCTCTTAGTTCACTCATTGTAGAGTCCATTTTCCTGTCCCTCTTTGGAAGAGTGTAATTGATATAACTTGCATCCTCAAACTCCCTTTATTCTGGGATGGATACATATACGATAGCCATGGCAGTTATTGTGACTTGACCTAATAAGGCATCGAGTTAATAGAGTCATCTCTACCCCCACAGGACAGGATAGAAAATTATAGAGTAGCATGCAAAGGAGGCAGGTTAGTTCTCTTTATGGTGCAAGTCTAAAGAAGTTTATTAGCATGGAAAAATCACATGCCCTTTGAAAAATTGCTTTATGCAGGATAAAGTGATAGTTTAAAAATAAGCCTACAAAAGAGAAGTAAAGGTCATGACATTTTATCTCATTTGGATGGCCCTTTTAAAAATATGTCATGCTGTAATATTTTTGTCTCCTGCAGTTACTACTATAAACATATAAACATATAAACTACTACTATATAACATATAACATATACTATATAACATATAACATATAAACTACTACTATAAACATATGGCCCCTAATGAAAGTTGTGAAACATATGAGTGAAAATTTCTTTTCTTTTATTTTTTTTAATGTTTATTTATTTTGAGAAAAAAAAAGGAGAGAGTGGGGGGGGGGGAGGGGCAGAGTGAGAGAGGGAGAGAGAATCCCAAGCAGGCTCTGTGCTGTCACAGCAAAGCCTGATGGAGCGCTTGAACCCATGAACCTCGAACCCATGAACCTTGAACCCATTAACCTCGAACCCATGAACCATGAGATCATGATCTGAGCCTAAATCAAGAGTCAAAAGCTCAACTGACTGAGCTGCCCAGGCGCTCCCACGTAAGTGCAAATTTAAATGGAGGTTTCCCAAAAAGTTAACATAAATGACTAATGGGTTGCAATCTGTTAGAGAAGACTAAAATGTTTTGTTTAACTATGTATGGTGATGCCTCTTCCTGTCTTTGTCATCATTTATGCACATTTTTACATAACTACCTGAGATATGAATCTGTAAGAATTTGTTTAAATTACAGTAAAAGCATTTTTACCTATCCTGTGTCTTTTACAGAATTCGGTAAACTATTAACAGCATAGGACAGAATAGTCTCCATCTTAATGTTTAATGATCTTTTTAGTTTTTATTGAAACTAAATTAATCAGCTTTATTAGGTTCTCTTTTACCTACAGTCCATTTTTTTTTTTTTTAGAAATGATGAATTGGTTCTCCAGCATTCTCCAAAGATGGCCAATGACATTTTTTAAATGAATAGTTTGAACTTACTATTTATCCATATTTCATGGGTTTAAATTAATTACAGCTATTATTTCTTATTGCTGCTCAAATTGTTTCATCTTGGGCCAGTAGGAATGTCTTGAAGTTTGCTTCTGAATCATTTTGACACGATTCTATTAATCTTTGATAACTTTTTTGCTTTCTGGTAGGATCTCAGGTCTCAATGTGTATATATTCTATTTCAGACTTGGAATTAGCCATTTATTCAAGAAGTTTTGTTCCTTTTAGTAGGAAACTGTATTTAGAAACTACAATCTAATTGCTCAAGGTGTTTGCTACTGAGTTAGTCATTAACTGTAGGCTTTTCCAGAAAGCTACTTTAAACAAAAATTCTAATTGTTTCATTTAAGGAATGTATCTCATTCTATTATCTCACTTGAAAATGTCTTGCTTTCCCCAAGTTCTTTGTGACTCTTCTTACGGTCTTAAACACTCATTTTTCTACCTGGGTTTTTGGAAAGTACCCTTTCCTCCCTTGAATAAAATGTTTTGATTGTTGGAAATCAACAGAATTTGAGCATATATGATTTCTTTAAGCAGTCTGTATGGCATAATTCTAAGGGAGTTGCCATTGGAATCAGATTGCCTGGCTTTAAATCCATAATGTGGGAAATTAACTTGATGCAATGGTGATTTCCAAGCATCCTACCAGGCAAGCTATCCTAGAGTAGGTCATGGTGCAGAAAGGTTCACAGATTAAAAAAAAAAAAATCAGTTTGTTGAATCACCTTAAAGCATACAGCTAAAAAATGAGAGGTAAGAGATGAGATAGACTGAGACATTTATGAATGGGTCCGAGCCACATGGAGGACCACACTACCTGAATTCTATGTTATACAATGTCCACATGGATATTCTCTCTCTCCCTTTCTGCCACATTAGTCTTCCAGGCTGATTGTACGATTATAAAGACCAAGTAAAGATTGAACAAGGTGCTTGGCAGGAAGGTGACTGAAACAGACTCTTAATTTTGGGGGAGAGGCACAAATACTTTCAGCCCAAAGCTATAGCTTGCCAATTAGGCTGCTAAGCAGCAGTGGATTTTATTTGGATTGAGCACATGTGGAGCCAGAGCGGGACTGAAATGGGTGTCAGTAATGGGTACGTGATTTTGGAGATAAAGTTAAGATACGATAAAGATATTGGGTTATGTTTAGAAAAAAAATTTAAAGAGATATGAGTTTGAAACACAGGAGGAGAACTTGACAGTATTATTTTAGCTCTTCGGGTTGGTAGAGGAGTTGCCTTATTTTTCTGCTTCTTGGTTCTAAATCCACACAAATAAGTCAGAAGATGGTTTACAGGGTGTGCTCTTCAAAACTAGCTCCTTGGAATCTTTCTAGTGCTGAGGGAGGTTAGGGGACGATAGAGAGTAGGAGGCAGGGGTACAGGGTTGTGGGAGAAACCACCACATTCACCATTACCAATGACTTAATGGTTTCATGGGAAAATATGCTTTCAAAGTAGTTGTTGAGCCACCTTAACTGGATCCCTAATTACATGACAAGTTTAAGGCAATGAGGACAAGCTTATCAAAGCTATTACTATGATTATCAATAACTTCTACCCACTTTACAAAGGCTTATTTTTAATAAGCATTGATTCTTTTGAAATTCCCAATGCATCCAGGCAAGATACCTCATGTTAATGAGGCTATTAGTAGGAAAATTAAAATGTGAAACCTCTGAAAATGTATATGATGTACAAATTTGTGAATAAGAGAAACTTAAAACTTTTTAAAAATTTCATTGGACAATTTGTAAGATGTAATTTTAAAACATTAAAAAATATTCACAAGGCTACCGCTGTAGTACAATTATTCTAAATTTTTTGTGTGTCGCTTTTTACTTACATAAATAATTCTTAAAGAATGATCATAATGGGGCACCTGGGTAGCTCAGTCGGTTGAGCATCCAGCTCTTGATTTTGACTCAGGTTGTGATCTCACAGTTAATGGGATTGAGCCCTGTTTTGGGCTCCACACTGACAGCATGGAGTCTGCTTGGGATTCTCTCTCTCTCTCTCTCTCTCTCTCTCTCTCTCTCTCTCTCTCTCTCAGCCCCTCCCCTGCTCATGTTCTCTTTCTCTCAAGAGAAATAAACCCTAAAAAAAGAACTTTCATAATAGTTTTTCGATTTCATGTTCTGCTTTTTAATGTTTCCAAGTCTTTCTGATTATAATTTTAATTTCTTATATTTCATTCTGTTGATACACCATAATTTACTGAACTATTCTAATATTGTGTACTTAGGTTATTCTCACTTTTAAAAATATACCATACTCAGTGTTGGAAGGAAAGCTGTATTAATATTTATTTTTGCTCTGCTTCAATATTTTCTTTGGGATAAATTGTTAGAAGTGAAAATTACAATAAGATAGCATGAGCTTCCACTTTTGCTTTATATGGTCTTACTGTTTCCATAGGGTTTTATTATGTGTATCCCTGACCTGATATATAAATTAGGTAACAATTCCTGGTCTATTTCAAAATGCCTATCTAGACTCTTTCAAAAACACTGTTTAGAAGTGCCTGGCTGGCTCAGTCGGTAGAACATGCAACTCTTGATCTCAGGGTTGTAAGTTCCAGTCCCACCTTGGGTGTAGAGATTACTTAAAAATAAAATTTAAAACAAACAAACAAAAAACACTGTTCATATTTACAAATCCAAAAACCGACCCTTGAAAAGCAGACTATAACAGTAATAAAGAACAGGAATTCTTCTCATTTGCCTAAAGTGTTAACATTACGAATGTAATTAACTGATGTATTGATTTTGTTTCGGGGTTTTACAATTTTTATTTGCATATTTAAAAGTTGTTCATTCTAATTATTAAAATCATTTGAACAACAAAATGCCACTCCGATTAAACTGCATTTTATAGCCTGCAGGACACCTTGGACCAGCTTGGTTTTTACTCTAGATTTCATTGTTGTCCCATCCGGCTTCTTCCTTCACCACAATACAAGTTCTTTTCTTTCCCAGCCAGTCAGATGGGAGAAGCCGGCCCGGCCTTGCTCATCAGTAGTTCTTGGTTCTTTGATATGAAAAGGGGACAACCCTTTAGACTTGATCCACGCCCTTTGCATCTTACAAAGTTAAACAGTTAAAAGAAGTAAAATAAGGAGGCAATGCTTGTGGAATGTACAGCACACGCCTCATTACCATTCGCCTGCTGGCTTCTCCTAGTCAGCCGTTTCTTTTGAAGGCAGTGGAGTTTTCTCTTGCATTTCTGTCGTCTTCAATTTCGACTTACTGAATGTCTCAATCTCAGCCATATCAGGTTTATCAGGCAGGGTTGCATAGGAAATGGAGTGAGGTGCACGATGGAGTCAAGTCCCATCTGGGCAGTGGCTGCCACTGCGTCTTAACTGATGTATTAATTGTAAATTTTCTTCTTTCTTTGACAGAATAATGTACATTATCCCAATTATCCCAATTTTGTGAAATGTATCCTTTCTTTAGAAAATCCATCAATTACCAAATGATTCATTTTAACAGCTCACCTTTAGCCTCCAGAGCTGGCTTTATGTTTTAAGGGTGTTGGAATTCCTTCCCTCCAACTAACCAGGTTTTTGTTTGTTTTTTTTTTTAAGTTTATTTATTTTGAGAGAGAGAGAAAGAGAAAGAGCATGAGCAGGGGAGGAGCAGAGAGAGAGGGAGAGAGAGAGAATCCCAAGCAGGCTCCGTGCTGTCAGTGCAGAGCCCCACTCAGGGCTGGAACTCACAAACAGTGACATCATGACCTGAGCCAAAATCAAGAGTCAGAGGCTTAACAGACTAAGCCATCCAGGTGCCCCACGTAACTGGGTTTTTAAATCCTAACTGATTTAAACTTTTTTTTTTTTTGGATGTTTATTTATTTATTTAAAAAATTTTTTAACATTTACTTATTTTTGAGACAGGGAGAGACAGAGCATGAACAGGGGAGGGTCAGAGAGAGGGAGACACAGAATCCGAAACAGGCTCCAGGCTCTGAGCCATCAGCCCAGAGCCCGACACGGGGCTCGAACTCACGGACCGCGCGAGATCATGACCTGAGTCAAAGCCGGCCACTTAACCGATTGAGCCACCCAGGTGCCCCAATGTTTATTTATTTTTGAGAGAGAGAGAGAGAGAGAGTGTGTGTGAAGACGAGAGGGGGAGGGGCAGAGATAGAGGACGACACAGAATCTAAGCAGGCTCCAGGCTCCGAGCTGTTAGCCCAGAGTCTGGAATCACTGCGAGATCATGACCTGAGCCAAAGTCAGAGGCTTAAATGACTGAGCCACCTAGGCACCTCTTAATCCTAACTGATTTCAAGCACCCCTTTTGGGGTTATGTAAATAAGGTTCATTATATACAAAAAACTTTTATACTACCTTTTAAAAATAATTTTTAAAAATTTTTTATTTATTTCTGAGAAATAGAGGCAGAGCACGGTCAGGGAAGGGGCAGAGAGAGAGAGGGAGACCAGAATCTGAAACAGACTCCAGGCTCTGAGCTGTCAGCACAGAGCCCGATGCGGGGCTCGAACTCACAAAGTGTGAGATCATGACCTGAGCCGAAGTCAGACGTTTAACTGATTGAGCCCCCCAGGTGCCCCTATACTACTTTTTAATTTTACATAATAAAATGCACAGATATGAAGTGTATATTTTGATAAGTTTTGACAAACACATAAACCTACATAAACCATACCCCAAAAACCCCAGAAAGTAACTCCTTCTAGTTAGTGCTCTCTTTCTCCCCTAGCCTCCTGAAACAATCACCCTTCTGATTTCATTCTGGTAACTTTGTTTTTCTAGAACTTTATATAAATGGAATCATTCAGTAGGTTTGTTTGCCTCTTTAGTTCAGCATTAAAAAAAAATTCACTCATATTGTTGCATGTTATCAGAAGTCTATTCCTTGTTGTGCTGAGTAGTATTTCACTTTATGAATATATTATACTTTATCTGTTTTCCTGTGAATAGACATTTAGATTGTTTCCAATGTCCTACTACTGTGAGTAAATCTGCAATGAACATTCATGTACAACTCATTTTGTAGACATGTGTTTTTATTTCTTTTGAGCACATTCCTAGAAGTAGAATAGTTGGGTCATGGGGTAGGAATATGTTTAACTTTATGAGAAAATAATCAACTCTGACAAATAAATAAGAAAAAGAAAATTGTATAGAAGAATCAGGGAAAGACTTGAACAGATTTTATAAAGAAAGAAATCCAAATGGCCAATAAATATGTGAAAAGATGTTCTGTTTCATCAGTTATCAAGGGAAAGCAATTTAAAATTACAATGTGATCCTCTATAAAATTCGAGTGTGATATATTATACACCAGAGAGACTGAGTTAAAAAGATGGAAAATACCAAGTATTAGTGAGCACATGGAAAGAAAGAATTCTTTCATACTACCAGTGTTGAGTGATAAAAATCAGACATACAAAGGGGCATTCTGTATGATTTTATTTCTATAAAGTACAAAAAACCAGTCAACATTAATCTATGGGTTTGAAATCAGCATAGAAGTTATCCCTCTGTGGGAGCGAAGGTAGTGACTAAACGGAAACATGATGAAGCTTTTAGAATAGTAATGTACTGTTTCTGGATCCGGGTGCTAATGACATAGCTGTGCTGTGTTTGGTTCATGAAAATTTGCTGAGCTCTGAACGCATGATACATGCATTTTTCACTATGTATATGTTTCAAAAAAAGTTTTAAAAAATACTACAATGTAATATAACCACATACCCACCAGAACAGCTAAAATTAAAAAGATATAAAATAGGGGCGCCTGGGTGGCTCAGTCAGTTGAGCGTCTAACTTCGGCTCAGGTCATGATCTTGTAGTTTGTGAGTCTGAGCCCTGCATCTGACTCTGCACTGACAAGCGTGGAGCCTGCCTCCCTAGGAGAGAGAGAATAAGTAAATACAATAAATAAACTTTAAAAAAGTACTTAGGGGCGCCTGGGTGGCTCAGTTGGTTGAGCATCCCGCAGTTCGTGAGTTCGAGCCCCGCATCGGGCTCTGTGCCGACAGCTCAGAGCCTGGAGCCCACTTCAGATCCTGTGTCTCCCTCTCTCTGCCCGTTCCCTGCTCATTCTCTGTCTCTCTCTGTCTCTCAAAAATGAATAAACGTTAGGGGGGGAAGAAGAAAAAAAAAAGAATAAACATTAAAAAAAAAGTGCTTAAAATTTAAAAAAGATATAAAATACTAAGTACTGGTGAAGATCTGCAGCAACAAGAATGCTCACACAATCCCCTTGGAGAACTGTTTGGCGGTATCTACTAATGTGAAAAATATGTAAGCATATGTGTATATGTCATTTTGTGAATATTACCCAGGAATTCCATTCCTAGGTATACATATTCTATATGCATTCAATATGTAGACAACGGTTTAAGAGTGTTCATAGCAAAAGTATCCATAATAACCAAAAGCTGGAAACTGCCCAAATACCCATCAACGGTGGAATGGATAAGTAAATTGTGGTATACACATATGGCAGGAGCTATGTATCAATGAGAATCAACAAACAACAGCTGTGTGCAACACGTAGATGAACTTCACAAACCTAAAGTTGAGAACCCAGGTATCAAAACGTATTAGTCCATTTATATAAAGTTTATTTTTTTTAATTTTTTTTTAACGTTTATTTTATTTTTGAGACAGGGAGAGACAGAGCATGAACAGGGGAGGGTCAGAAAGAGGGAGACACAGAATCGGAAGCAGGCTCCAGGCTCTGAGCTGTCAGCACAGAGCCCAACGCGGGGCTCGAACTCACGGACCGCGAGATCGTGACCTGAGCCGAAGTTGGCCGCTTAACCGACTGAGCCACCCAGGCGCCCCTGTATAAAGTTTAAAAAGAGGCAAAACTAATCTGATATCAGAAGGGAGGGAATGACTAACTTAGGGAGCGTTGTGACTGGTACCAGTGACAACAGGGTTCTTGGGGTTGTGATAATGTTCTGTTTTATGGTCTATGAGCATTACATCAAAATGAGAACTTCCTAGAAACTCATCAAGCTGAACACCAATGATGTGTGTGTGTGTGCGTGCGTGTGTGTGTGCACGTGCTGTGAACTTTTCTGTATGTTATATGTCAATGAAAATTTACTTTAAAAATTCCCAAGGAAGGAGAGGGTCCAAGATGGCTGTGTAGGGAAATCCTGAGCTCACCTTCTCTGTTCAACATCCCAAAGTTACAACTACATTTTGAATAATTCTTTCCTAAAAAGACCTGAAGACTAGCAGAATAGCTCTTCCACTACCTCTTCCACAGGAAAGGAAGGAAGGAAGGAAGGAAGGAAGGAAGGAAGGAAGGAAGGAAGGAAGGAAGGAAGGAAAAGAGAAAGAGAGAGAGAGGAAGGAAGGAAGGAAGGAGCAAGCCATGTCAAAACAAGTAGGAGGGGCAGAAAAGTGGTCTTGTCAGGACCCCCACCCCTAGTGTAAACTACCCACAAGAGGAAGGCATAGCACAAATGCATGGCTCCTCTCTGAGGAGTGAGGGGTTTGAGCCCTACTTCAAGCACCCTAGCCTGTCAGACCTGGATCTGAAAAAGCGAGCCCCCAAATGACTGGCTTTCAAAACCACAGAGTAATATCTGAGAAAGCGGGAGGGCTGTAGGAAATGGAGACTCCACTCTTGAAGGGCTCACACACAGACTCAGTTGCTACAAGTCCCAATGTGAAAGCGGTAGCTTGACAAGTGCCTGGGCCATGTGTGAGGAGACTCACTGACTGGAAGAGCAGGGGTCTGTTGGAGATCTCTCTAAAGACAGAGGTGCTAGCAGGAACTTTTTTTTTTTTTTTAACTCTCTTTCTCCTTGCTAGCCCAGTGCTGGGAGATGCCATTTGGGGCACTCTCAATCCTCCTCGATAACATGGTTCACCGCATCCCAGTGTTCTCCTGAGGCCCCACCTTGCCAGACTTGGCCCAGAGCTTGTCCCCTGAGGCCCCCTGCCCTGCGAAAGCCAATGGACAGGCACACCATAGCCAGGTGCTCCTCCACTGCTGCCCTGCCCCACCAGACCCAGAAGGTGCATGCACTTCGTACAGAGGACACCCTTGAACATCTGGCACTGATTGCCAGAGGGGCTGGGACTGAAACAACTGGAGAGACAGAGCTTGGCAGCCTCCCACCCCCAGAGCACTGCACAGACATCTGACTGAAACACACCTGCTAGTGTGTGTTTCACCTTCCAGGGACCATGCCTGCAAGAACGGAAGAGACAGATGCTTTGTCTAATACATAGAAACAAACATAGAAAGCCAGGAAACTGAGGGGACAGAGGAATACGTTCCAAATGAAAGAATGAGACAAAATCTCAGAAACATACATTAATGAAACAGAGATAAGTAATCTACTTGACAAGGAGTTCAAAGTAATGGTAATAAAGATGTTCACTGAACTCAGGAGAAGGATGGATGAACACAG
This sequence comes from Felis catus, assembly GCF_018350175.1. NCBI lineage: Eukaryota > Metazoa > Chordata > Mammalia > Carnivora > Felidae > Felis > Felis catus. The sequence continues at coordinate 82,697,337 of NC_058370.1, read as the reverse complement.
TGAGATCTTTAACAAAGAGGTAGAAGATATAAGAAAGTTACAAACAAAAGTTCCAGAACTGAAGAATACAATAACCAAACAAAAATTGCACTAGAGGGGCACCTGGGTGGCTCAGTTGGTTAAGCATCCAAGTTTGGCTCAGGTCATGATCTCATACTTCATGAGTTTGAGCCCCACATCGGGCTCTGTGCTGACAGCTCAGAGCCTGGAACCTGATTTGGATTCTGTGTCTCCCTCTCTCTCTGCCCCTGCCCTGCTCGTGCTCGGTCTCTGTCTCTCTAAAATAAATTAAAAAAAATTTTTTTTTTAAATGCACTAGAGGATCTCAACAGCAGACTGGATAAAGCAGAAGGACAGAAAAAACTTCCAACTGAGAATTCTCCACTAGCAAGGTTATCATTCAGAATCGAAGGAGAGATTAGGAGTTTTCCATATAAGCAAGAACTGAAGGAGTTCACCACTAAAATGGCCTGAGAGGAAATGTTCAAGGAAATTCTTTGAGCTGAAAAGAACTAGCACTAATTAACAACAACAACAGCAATAACAAACCACCTAAATATCTAAAGGTAAATATATAGTAAAGGTAGAGAATCAGTCACTTATAAAGCAAGTATGAAGGTTACAAGAAAAAAAACTGGTAAAATTAACTAAAACTACAATAATTAGTTAAGAGATGCATAAAGTGAAAAGATGTTAAATGTGACATCAAACACATAAAACATGGTAGGGGGAGTAAGTACATAGAATTTTGGAATGTGTTCAGATTTAAGTTGCTGTCAACTAAAAAATACACGGTTATATACATAGGATAAGATATGTGAACCTCACAGTAACCACAAAACAAAAACTAAAGATAAAGCAAAATGTAAATACACAATAGAAAATGAGAAAGGAATCTAAACAAAACACTAAAGAAAGTCATCAAACCACAAGGGAAGAAATAAAGAGGAGGAACAGGCGAACTATAATAAAAGCCAGGAAACAATTAACAAAGTGTCAAGAAGTACACACCTATCGATAATTACTTTAAATGTAAATGAACTAAACTCTCTGATCAAAAGACAGAGTGGCTGAGTGGATTAGTAAAAGAAGACACATCTACATAGTGCCTATAAGAGACTGACTTCAGAAGCGAGGACACAAACAGACTGAAAGGGAAGGGATGGAGAAAGATATTCCATGCAAATGGAAATGAAAACAAAAAACATAACAGGAATGGCTGAGTCAGTTAAGCATCCAACTCTTGATGTCAGCAAGGTCATAATCTCATGGTTCGTGAGTTTGAGACTCACATCGGGCTCCAGGCTTACAGTGTGGAGCCTGCTTGGGATTCTCTCTCATTCCTTCTCTCTCTGCCCCTTTCCCACTCATGCTCTGTCTTTCTCAAAATAAAGAAACTTTAAATAAAGAAAAATAAAATGAATAAAATATTTAAAAAAAAAGACTACAATAAAAGACAAAGAGGGAAATTAAATAATGATAAGGGGTCAATCTGGCAAAAAAGATATAAGATTTATAAATATATATACACCCAAAATAGGAGCACCAAAACATATAAAGCACATATTAATGGACCTAAAAGGAGAAATTGACAATGATACAATAATAGTAGGGGACTTAAACACCCCCACTTACATCAATGAATAGATTAATAAGGAAAGATCAACCTTAAACAACACATTAGACCAAATGCACTTAATAGACATATATGGAACATTCCATCCAAATGCAGCAATTTACACATTTTCCTCAAGTACAAATGGAATATTCTCTATGATAGACCACATGTTAGATGACAAAACAAGTCTCAATAAATTGAAGAAGACTGAAATTTTATAAAGTGTCTTCTCCAAACACAATGGTATGAAACTAAAAATAAGTTACAAGATGAGCGCTAGAAAAACCACAAAAATATGGAGATTAAACAACATGCTACTGAACAAGTGGGCCATTGAAGAAATCAAAGAAGAAATAAAAATATAGAGAGAGACAAAGAAAAACAGATATACCAAAATCTGTGGGATGCAGCAGAAGTGGTTCTAAGAGGGAAGTTCATAGCAACATAGGCCTAAATTAAGAAAAAAGGAAAATCTCAAATAAACAATCTAACTTCTTATAGCTTAAGGAACTAGAAAAGACAAACAAAGCCCAAATTTAGTAGAAGGAAAGAAATAAAAAGCAAAAATAAATAAAGTAGATACTAAAAACAAAACAAAACAAAAAACAGATCAATGAAGCTAAAAGCTAGTTCTTTAAAAATATAAACGAAATTGACAAACCTTTAGCTGGACTAAGAAAAAAAGAGGGCTCAAACAAAATCAGAAATTATAGAGGAAAAGCTACAACTGATACCACAGAAAGACAAAGGATTATCATAATTATATGCCAACAAACTGAGCAACCTAGAAGAAATGGATAAATTCCTGGAAACATACAGTATTCCAAAACTAAATCATGAAGAAATAGAAAATCTGAAAAGATTTGATTACTAGTAAGTAAGTGAGGGGTAATAAAGGGCTCAGTAATAAAAATGTCCCAACAACCAAAAGTCTTGGTTCACTGGTGAATTCTACCCAACATTCAAAGCCTTAATATACATCATTTTCAAATTCTTCCAAAAACTGAAGAGAAGGAAATGCTTCCAAAGTCATTTTATGAGGTCAGCATTACCCTGATAGCAAAACCAGACAAGGACACCACACACACACAAAAGAGAAGTACAGGCTAATATCCTTAATGAACAGATGCAAAAATACTCAAAAATAACAGTAAACTGAATTCAACGACACATTTTGAGAAGCATATATTGTGATCAAGTGGGATTTATTCCAGGGATTTTAAGGGTGGTTCAACATCTGCAAATCAATCAATATAGTATACTACAGCAACAAAATGAAGGATTAAAATCATATGATCATCTCAATAGATACAGAAGGAGCACTTTGACAAAATTCAACATCCATTTACCATAACCGCCCCCCCCCCCCAAGTTGCTATAGAGAAAACATACCTCAACATAATAAAGGCTATGTGTGACAAACCCACAGCTAACATTGTACTCAATGGTGAAAAGTTGAAAGCTTTTCCTCTAAGATCAGGAATAAAACAACAATCCCAGTCTCGTCACTTTTATTCAACACAATACTGGAAGATGTAGTCACAGAAATTAGGCAAGGAGAAGAAATAAAAGGCATCTATATTGGAAAGGAATAAGTAAAGCTGTTATTATTTGCAGATGACATGATACTTACTACAATAAAACCCTAAAGACTCCATTTATTAGAACTAATAAATGAATTCAGTAAAGTTGCAGGAGAGAAAATCAACTTACAGAAATCAGTAGCATTTCTATACACTTATAATGATAAATTATCAGAAAGAGAAATTAAGAAAACAATCCCACTTACAACTATATCAAAAAGAATAAAATACCTAGGAATAAATTTAACCAAGGAGGTAAAAGACCTATACACTGAAAATTATGAGATACTGATGAAGGAAATTGAAGATGACACAAATAATTGGAAAGATATTCTGTGCTCATGGATTGGAAGAATATTGTTAACATGTCCATACTACAATTCAATGTGGTTCCTATAAAAATTCCAATGGCATTTTTCACAGAGGTTGAACAAATAATTCTAAAATTTGTAGGAAACCACAAAAGATCTAAATACCCAAAGCAATCTGGAGAAAGAACAAAGCTGGAGGTATCCTGCTCTCTGACTTCAAGCTATATTACAAAGCTATAGTAATCAAAACAGTATGGTAGTGGCATAAAAACTGATACACAGATCAATGGAACAGAATTGAGAGCCCAGAAATAAATCCACACATATACAGACAAGTAATTTACAATAAAGAAGCCAAAAATACACAATGGAAAAAAGATGTTCTCTTCAATAAATGGTGCTGGGAAAACTGGACATTCACATACAAAAGAATGAAACTAGACAATTATCTTACACTATATACAAAAATGAACTCAAAATGGATTAAAGAATGTAAGATTTGAAAACATAAAATTCCTAAAAGAAAACATATATGGTGAGACCCTTGACATCAGTCTTACTAATATTTTTATGAATCTGACCCTAAAGGTGAAAGGGGGGAAAAAAAAAGCAAAAATAAATAAGTTGGACTACATCAAACTAAAAAACTTCTGCATAGTAAAGGAAACCATCTTCAAAACAAAAATGCAACCTCCTGAATAGAATAAGATATTGGCAAATTACATACTCAATAAGGGGTTAATATCCAAAATGTATAAAGAACAAGTTAACAACAAAAAAAGCCCAACAACCCAATTTAAAAATGGGCAGAAGATCTAAAGAGACATTTTTCCAAAGAAGACATCAGATGGCCAAGTTGTTCAGAAGTTGTTCAGAATCACTAAATTTAGGGAAATACAAATCAAAACCATAATATCACCTCACACTGGTTAGATTGGCTATCATCAAAACGACAAGAAATAGGGGCACCTGGGTGGCTCAGTTGGCTAAGTGTCTGACTTCGGCTCAGGTCATGATCTGGCAGTTTGTGAGTTTGAACCCCACATGTGGCTCTCTGTTGTCAGCGCAGAGCCCTCTTGGGATCCTCTGTCCCCCCTCTCTCTGCCCCTCTCCTGCTCACTCTCTCTCAAAAATAAACATTTAAATAAAATAAAATAAAATAAAATAAAATAAAATAAAATAAAATAAAATAAAATAAAATAAAATAAAATAAAAACACAAAAGGCATTTAGGGGTGCCTCAGTGGTTCAGTCAGCATCCAACTCTTAATCTCGGTTCCGGTCATGATCTTCCAGTTCACGAGATTGAGCCCCATATTGGGCTCTGCACTAACAGCACAGACCCTGCTTGGGACTCTCTCTCTCTCTCTCTCTCTCTCTGCCCACACTCTCTAAACAAACAAACAAACAAACATTCTTTTAAAAGGCACTTATATTTTCTGATTGTAAAAGTGCAACAGGCAAATTATAGACATTTGGGGGAAACGCACAATGAAAGTACATTCCATCACTTGCAGAAAATATTTCCTTGCTATCATCTTTATAGACACAAAATACACATAACCGGGGACCATGTTGTACACGTTTGCTTTCTGAAATATATTAAGCACATTTTCCCACATCAGTAAATAATCTTCAAAACCATGAAAAAAAAAGGCCCTCAGATCGGAGATCCAATTTGACTTAAACCTTACCCAAATGCTATCTTGTCTCTTTGGATCACTCTTCTTTTGTCTTTCAGGGTTATCAGAAAAATCATAGTGCCATCAAAAAGGGAAGGTATCTATTGCTCCTTGCAGCAATGTGAGCATAATACACACATGAGCTCTAGATAGTCTGGTGACACAACATTAAGCTTTGCCATCAGTGTGCAAAAGCTGACTAGTTTGCAAAAATAGAATAAAATGCAGTTTTGCAGTGTCACGTGGCTTTTACCCCAGTTAGAGAAATTATTAACTCAGGCACTCTGCAGTACAGGGGGTTTGACTAACCTTGCCAACTTAGCCAGGCAGCAAAAGAGGAGCCTGTGGCAGCCATCTTCTCTGAAGGAACAAAACAAAGAGAAATAATCTGGTGCAGAGTTCCAGGCACGACGTGCTCCCGTCCAGCTGTTGGTTCTCTGACTAAACATGGCTTCCCTCTGATCATTAAGGGGAAAAAACATCTTCAAGAAAGGATTTCAAGTGACTGGAAAGAAAAGCCCAACCAAAATATCCCTTTTCCCTCCTCAAGTGGGAAACTTTGGGGGAGGGGGGGGGGGTTCAGTAGGTTGTTGACTTATCTACTACAAAATGTCAAAAAATGAGCTAAGGAAAGTTTAAATGTTTTATCTGCTCCCAAAATGAACTTTCCCTGCTCATGGCCGGCAGCAATTTCTGGGTCCACGGACACCTTCTTTGGCAGCTGCAAAGAATAATGCGGCTCCCTTCGTGATGCGAGCTTACTCGGCCAGCAGGGGGCGAGCGGAAACAGTCCCCTCCCCCTCCCGGCCCGAGGACTTCAATGAAGTCCCATATCTAGTGCGCGCATCCCGTTTGTGGCCGCCCGGATTCACCTACCCGAAGGGAACCAGGGTGAAACTGCCTCGGATACTTAGCGCAGCTCTCCACAGCTTCACAAATTAAGCATAAACTCCATGATTCTTCAAGATTGGCTCCAGATGACTGTTTCAGTCAAAGTGGATGGTTTATGTTGGTTCTTGTTGGGGAAGTGCAAAGGCAGACCCAGTATATTGCAAGAGTCTGGGTAGTGGGGACAGTGACAGTTTAGTTTAGCAACCACACTTTCTCCATCCAACTTCGCTGTTAAAAAGTCTATTGCTTTTGAGGGAGGACCCCATGTGAAGAAGCAAAGAAAGCCAGCGTTGGCCAAGAAATATAAAACCCCCAAAATGGCTTTCTCTGGTATTCAAATTTAGGCAATTACTTGCAGCTCTTCTCAGCACTCATCCCTAGGTCTTGTTATCACCTGGAAAGAAACTAGACTACTTTCAGAACTGCCACACTTTTCAACTACCATCAGATAAAAGTCATAGTTTAAAAATCCTCATCTGATTTCATTTCACCAAATGGTTAATATTTTTCTACTTCCTGTTAACAAAATATCAAATGCTAGGCTAGCTGCTGGACTAATCATATTTAGAGGTATAAACATTTCTTTTTCATCAGCTATATAGGAAATGTTTGAAGACAAAAGTGGCTCCCCTATAGCTTCCCGACCTGCATAGGAAACTCTAAGTGTAAGCCAGGGTATTTGTACGTGTCCCATGCCGTGTCTGGAATATGGTGCTTTGCAAACAAATCTAAATTAGAATAAAATAAAATAATAAAACATTAGAAGAAAATATGAGAGAATATTTGTATAACCTTGGGGGTGTGGCAGTCTTCTTAAGCAAGATGAGAAACCCAGAAAAAGTAAAGGAAAACAACAGAGGGGTGCCTGGGTGGCTCAGTCAGTTAAGTGTCCGACTTCGGCTTAGGTCATGATCTCACGGTTCGTGAGTTCGAGCCCCAAGTTGGGCTCTGTGGTGTCAGTTCTGAGCCTAGAGCCTGCTTTGGGTTCTGTGTCTCCCTCTCTTCTCTGCCCCCTCCCCCATTCATGCTCTGTCTCTCAAAAAATGAATAAACATTAAAAAAAAAAAAAAGGAAAACAATAGACATGTTCAACTACATAAAAATTAATACTTTTTTTGCAAGGCAAAAGAAACCATAACCAAAGTGAAAAGGTGAAGAAAAATGTTTGCAATAAAAATGATGGAAAATGGTAAATACCTTAATAAACTAAGCCTTCAACAAATTAGTAAGAGACAACACAATAAAAATGAGCCAGTGTTATGAAAAGGCAATTCATAAAAGAGGAAATAGGTGAAAGTGCTCAGTTTCATTGAAAGTCATGAAAATGCAGGAATATAAATAGATGCATGAAAAGTATAAAAATACCCAACTTATGAGGGACTATCTTAGGGCCCAGGGACCTAAGGGAGGTTAACAAGCTTGGGATTGGAAGTCAAAATGGCTTTCAACTTTTTTTTTTTAATGTTTATTTATATTTGAGACAGAGAGAGACAGAGCATGAGCAGGGGAGGGGCAGAGAGAGGGGGAGACACAGAATCCGAAGCAGGCTCCAGGCTCTGAGCTGTCAGCACAGAGCCTGACACAGGGCTGGAACTCACGAACTGTAAGATCATGACCTGAGCGCAAGTCAGACGCTTAACCGACTGAGCCACCCAGGTGCTCCAACATGGCTTTCAACTTTAACTGTAATGCTGTATTTCTTCTCCTAAAATATATTAGGATTTATGGGGAATGTGGCAAAATGATAACCATTAACCAACCTGAGTTGTGTCTTTTGGTTAAAATGTAAGTGCATTTCTGTTGAGCATATGCCCAAGAGTAGAATTATAAGGTCATAGGCTACACGTTGGTCTAGAAATGTTCTCTTTCTTAATCTGGGTGTTGGCTATAGGGGTGTGCTCAAGTTTATGAAAATTCACTGAGATATACACTTATGATATGTGCATTTCAATAAAAAATTAAACAATAACAAAAAGTATAAGGCAACAACACTTCACAGCCATCAGCGTGGCTAAAATAAAACAGTAGAAAATACCAAGTTCTGACAGGGATGTATAGCAATTGGGTTGCTCATGTATTACAAGTGGAAATATACCTCTATACAATCCCTTTGCAAAAGTGACATATTCTACAAACAGTGAAAATATGTGTACTCCATGATCGGACAATTCCAGTGATAGGTAGACCTACTTAGCAGAAATTTGTCTATATGGTTACCAAAAGACAAGGGTTAAGACTTATGAGATGCCACTTTTTTAATATATTTTTAACGTTATTTGCGAGAACTTTGGCATTTAAAAACTGTATATATTTAAGATGTGCAACTTGATGTTTTGATACATTGTGATACCATTCTTAAACCATCGGATGGGAGGGGAGAAATTACAGAACATCAAAGACATGAACTTCGGACAAATTTATATATATTATTAACTTGGTGGGATATCCCTGAGAAGTTAAGTGAAGAAAGCAAGTTGTATATAAACTGACCTCATTTTTGTAAGGATAAAATCAAAGACAAAACCCTTTTTATTTGCATGTATGCTTGTAAGAGCAAGAGACTATGAGTAAGTTAATCAAATCAAAATTTTAATATAGAAGGGAAAAATTAAATGGGGAATGAGGAGACAGGTGATTAGCTTTTTCTTTAGTTATGTCTGTATTGCCTGACTTGCTAAACCTAGAATTTTTTTAAGTTTATTCATTTATTGGGGCGTCTGGGTGGCTCAGTCGGTTGAGCATCTGCCTTCAGTTCAGTCATGATCTTGCGGTTTGTGGGTTTGAGCCCTGTGTCGGGCTCTGTGCTGACAGCTCAGAGCCTGGAGCCTGCCTCAGATTCTATGTCTCCCCCTCTCTCTGCCCCTCCCCTGCTCACGTTCTGTCTCTTTCTGTCTTTCAATAATAAATAAACGTTAAAAATTTTTAAAAAAAAAGTTTGCTCATTTATTCTGTCTTTCAATAATAAATAAACGTTAAAAATTTTTTAAAAAAAAGTTTGCTCATTTATTCTCCCCTGCTATGTCATAGAGAGTTGACATAGCAGGGGAGGGGCAGGGAGAGAGGGAGACAGAGAATCCCAAGCAATCTGTGCTAACAGCACAGAGCCCAATACAGGGCAACCCACAGACTATGAGATCATGACCTGAACCGAAGTCAAGAGTCAGACACTTAACCAACTGGGCCACCTAGGTGCCCCAAGAATTGTTTTGAAGTAATTATTTTTGAGATAATTCACATACAATAAAATTTGCCATTTTAAAGTATACAATTCAGTAATTTTTAATATGTTCACAAAGTTGCACAAGCATTGCCACTACCTAAGGACATTTTAATCATTTCCCTCCCTACTCTTGTAAAAAACAGGTACCCATGAGTAGTCATTCCCCATTCCTCCTGCCTCCCAGCCTCTGGCAACCACTAATCTACTTTCTGTCTCTAAGGATTGCTTATTATGCACATTTCATTTAAGTGGAATCACTTTATATGCATGTGACTTTTTGTGTCTGGCTTCTTTCCCTTGGCATGTCTCTGAGATTCAACCATGTTATAGCATGTATCAATGGTTCATTCCTTTTTATGGCTGAATAATATTCCATTGCATGGATATAGGACGTTTTAATTATCTGTTCATCAAGTATTGAATGGACACTCCAGAATAATCTTATTTTAAGGTTGTCTGAATAGCAAACTTAATTCCATCTGCAACCTTTTACCTTCTAAAGCTAATATAGTCACAGGTTCTGGGGACTAGGATGTGGACATCTTTTCTCTGCAGTTGGGGGGTGGGGATTATTCTGTCTACCAAATTCCTCATCACAAACTTTGGATCAGAACACAAAAAATTTTTTTTTGAGAGAGAGGGGGCACAAGTGAGTGAGGGGGCGGAGAAAGAGAGAATCCCAGGAGGGGCAGAGGGAGAGAAAGAAATGGGGCTCACCTAAAGTGGGGCTCAAGCTCACCTCATGTGGGACTTGAACTCACGAACGATGAGATCATAACCTGAGCTGAAGTGAGATGCTTCACCACTGAGCATCTGGGTTCAATCATTGAACCAGCATAAACAGCAGGCATTGTGCTAGGGGTCAGCAACATGGCTCTGAACAAGGCACAGAACCCCTAATGCAAGCAACCTCCCTGCCAGGTCCTCCCCTGGTTGGGTGCTGCCACTCAGGGAAAGGGTGGGGCTGAGAAGCCCATGCCCCCTCTCCTCCACACCCCCACTAACAGCACCCCTGCCCAGTCCTCTTCAGTTTTCAGTGTCTCCCTGACCCTCCACCTTCATCACACAAAGCGTGTCTTCTCCTCTTTTCCCATCTCCCCTCCCCCAACTACTAGCATAATCCTCAAGATGTAATAATCCCAAACAGTCCACTTCCCAGGTTGGATTTTTCAAGTAACGACATCAGGGCGAGGCAGGAGTGATATGTGGGCCTGGAGGAAGCAAGGATAGGCGGGGTACAGTGGGAAGGAGGAGCAAGAACCCTCCAGTTCCTGTCTTCTTCAAAGCGCAGTGTGGTCAAGTGGTTAGAATCCCGGTGTCTGAAGGCCCTTGTTGCCTGCGTTCGAGCCCAGATTTTCCCCTTGCCACTGGAGCCATCTTGGACGCTGCTCTTTAACCTCTCAGTTCCCATTTCCCCATCCTTACCACAGAAGAATAGTTATTTGTAAGGTTTTATTTCCTAAGGTTGTCTTCATCCTATGGATAGAGCACACAGAGCAGCACCTCAAACACAACAAATGCTCTGTGTGTTAGCTAAGAGCATGGTTTGGGGAGCTCTGTGCCACCATGACACCAAGGCAGGCCTGCCCGCTTCTGTCTGTTCTCCTCTGCAGCTCGTGCGTGTACCTCTCAGGCAAAACTCAACAAACGCCATATCCCAGGACTAACAGCAACTCCTAGGGACAACAGACTAAATTCATTTTAAGTAGAAAAAGAAGGTTTGGGGACACCTGGGTAGCCCAGTCCGTTAAGCGTCTGACTCTTGATTTCACCTCAGGTCATGACCTCACAGTTCGTGAGTTCAAGCCCCACATCAGGCTCTGTGCTGACAGTGTGGAGCCTGCTTGGGATTCTCTGCCTCCCTCACTCTCTGCCCCTCCCCCCACCCCTCTCTTTGTTTCTCTCTCAAAAATAAATAAACATTTAAAAAAAGAGAGAGAGAGAGTAAAAAGAAAGTTTGTGTCCAAGAGACAAATCTGCAAAGGTTTCCGTGACCCCCTGGCAGACGACCTCCAAGATTGTCATGCCCAGTGATTTTCTTCCTCTTCTCCCAACTTCCTGCTTCTAGATTTGGCCCAGGGGCCTACTTCTGCCTGACAAAGCCCATTTCAGTGCCTTTCCAACAAGAAACATCCTTTGGCAACCCTCCTAGAATGTGCAAGCAGCTCATTTTAAAATAGAATCCCTTTTTTTCTTTGGTTCTTCTACATTTAGTATACAGCGTACTAAGTGGAAAATAGTCATCAGAGTGCTTCTTCCCATTTTCTGCTCTTCTCTCTGCCCTAGTCTTTTCTTCTGGGTCTCCCTTTCCTTCCCCTTTTATCTTCTCTGTTCTCTGTTTCCTCGAATTTCTCTTTATGGCTGCTGTTGTCCTGGACTTGGCATTGTTCTCAACCAGACAGACTCAAGTCTGGGAAATAGTTTTTCTTTTCTGAATTCAGTGCTTGGCTTAAAAGGGAGAGTGGAGAGTTTCTTGGGTGAAGACTCAAAGCTGGAGAGAGAAGCAACGGAGTCCAGAGAAGAGACATCCTGAGCTGATGAGCTTATTTCCGGAGCAGTGGTTCTCCAGCTTCCCGAGAGTGGTCAGACTTACTTTCTCTTAGACTCAGGATCGAATGCGTGTTGAACCCAAGCATTCCCTGGTCTTCAATCCAGTGTCTTTTATCTCTGGGTTTCAGGCTGTAGATGACATCAACTATTTTTATTGTTTATTGTTAAGTGCCTTTCTACTCTTGAATTGATGTCTGATTTATTTTGTTGGTTGTTATTTCCTGAGTCGTGAAGGGAGAGGTTCCAGCGTTCAGGAAGCCCAAGAATGGATGAGATTTGCCTGAACGCTTAGCAACCTCTCTCTAAAACTAAAGTTTTTCAGAGCTAAGGCTCAGGTCCTGGGACCGAGTTTGCTCTTAACCTACAGATACCTATTTATCTCAGCTGTTATTAGACTATGAACAATATTTCAAGGAAAAGAAAATATTTTAGTGTTTAACCACAGTTTATTTAGTGTAGGTAGATGTGAATAGCACCTTTAAAAAACAAAGGGTTAGAGGCACCTGGTTGGCTCAGTCGGTTAAGCGTCCGACTTCAGCCCAGGTCATGATCTCATGGTTTGTGAGTTCGAGCCCCACATCGGGCTCTGTGCTACAGCTCAGATCCTGGAGTCTACTTCGGATCTGTGTCTCCTTCTCTCTCTGCCCTTCCCCTGCTTGCACTCTGTCTCTCTCTCTCAAAAATAAATAAAACATTAAAAAAATTATAAAAAAACAAAGCATTAGCTGTGTAATCAGAACAAAAAATCAAGTTGTCATTCAACTTCTTTTTTTTCTAAATTAATCTCTGAATTTGATTGATTGGTTTGTTTTAGTTCTGCAAACTGATTTTTTTTTTTTAAACCAATTCAGGCAGCAATGTTGAGAAGAAGAAGTAATTTTCCTTTTACTATGCTGAGCTCTTGGCTGAGACCTCTATAATAAATGATAGATTAATGTAATGAAAGAAAAGCAAACAGAAGTTGATTAACACGCATACCTCAGTATACATGGGAGATACCAGGAAAAAATGAGTAACTCCCTGCAGTGGCTTAGAATTCAGGATTAAATATGATCTTAATAGCAAAAGAGAAGAGAGTGCCTGGGTGGCGCAGTCGGTTAAGCGTCCGACTTCAGCCAGGTCACGATCTCGCAGTCCGTGGGTTCGAGCCCCTCGTCAGGCTCTGGGCTGATGGCTCGGAGCCTGGAGCCTGTTTCCGATTCGGTGTCTCCCTCTCTCTCTGCCCCTCCCCCGTTCATGCTCTGTCTCTCTCTGTCCCAAAAATAAATAAAAGTTGAAAAAAAATTAAAAAAAAAAAATAGCCAAAGGGGAGGAAGAATGTAGATCTCTTAGGAGAGAGTAAATGATTTTCAGGAAAAATGAATGGGCCCCTAGAAGAACAGATGAGAGGTATGATAGTGTGTGACAAAGTCTGTCTGGGTGTGGTGTGGATTTCTAATCTCCTCTCCAGTGATAAAAGTGATAAAAGTCAAACTTCCCGGGACGATGAAAATCCCGGGAAGGGGATTTTTGACAATTGAGTTCCTTTTGGAGGATCAGTCTTTGGGCAGATGAGGGAGTCCAGAGAAAGCCTTTCCCTGCATTATTTAAAAAAAAAAAAAAGTTTTCCCATCACCTTCAGCTCAAACTAATCAATATACTAAAGTGGCATATTTTGGAGGGGCATATTCTGCTACCTTTCAATCCTTTATGGAGTCTATGACCCAGGGCTTAGTAGGTTGCTCATTTAAAAACAATCCAAAGGAGTTATTGGATTCTTTTCATAATTAGTAGAAGGAAATTGTCAGTTTCACAAGCGAAAAGGAGAAACCTGAAGTTATAATACAATAGCTTTTGTATCTGCCTCTTTACATTTTGGTAAATGTAAGCAATCAGAAGAGAATGTCTGCCAGACTAGACTACTCTCTTGGTTTTTGTTTTTGTTTTTGTTTTTGGGGGGATTTTTTTGGCTTTTTAAGGATTTTTCTTTTTTTTTCTTTTTTCTATTCTTTTCTTTTTTCTATTCTTTTCTTTTTTAATTTATTTTTATTTTTAAATTAATTAATGAATTAATTTTTAAATTTACATCCAGGTTAGTTAGCATATAGTACAACAATGATTTCAAGAGTAGATTCCTTACTGCCCCTTACCCATTTAGCCCATCCCCCACTCCAACAACCCCTCCAGCAACCCTCTGTTTGTTCTCCATATTTAAGAGTCTCTTATGTTTTGTCCCCCCTCCCTGTTTTTATATTATTTTTGCTTCCCTTCCCTTACGTTCATCTGTTTTGTATCTTAAATTTCTCATGAGTAAAGTCATATGATATTTGTCTTTCCGTGACTAATTTCACTTAGCATAATACCCTCTAGTTCCATCGATGTAGTTGCAGATGGAAAGACTTCATTCTTTTTTGATTGCCGAGTAATACTCCATTGTATATATATACCACCTTTTCTTTATCCATTCATCCATCGATGGACATTTGGGATCTTTCCATACTTTGGTTATTGTTGATAGTGCTGCTATAAACATGGGGGTGCATGTGTCCCTTCGAAACAGCACACCTGTATCCCTTGGATAAATACCTTAGTAGTGCAATTGCTGGGTCATAGGGTAGTTCTATTTTTAATTTTTTGAGGAATCTCCATACTGTTTTCCAGAGTGGCTGCACCAGTTTGCATTCCCACCAGCAGTGCAAAAGAGATCCTCTTTCTCCACATCCTTGCCAACATCTGTTGTTGCCTGAGTTGTTAATGTTAGCCATTCTGACAAGTGTGAGGTGGTATCTCATTGTGGTTTTGATTTGTATTTCCCTGATGGTGAGTGATGTTGAGCAGTTTTTCATGTGTCAGTTGGCCATCTGGATATCTTTTTGGGCGAAGTGTCTATTCATGTCTTTTGCCCATTTCTGCACTGGATTATTTGTTTTTTGGGTGTTGAGTTTGATAAGTTTTTTGTAGATTTTGGATACTAACCCTTTATCTGATATGTCATTTGCAAATATATTCTCCCATTGAGTCGCTTTTAGTTTTGCTGATTGTTTCCTTCGCTGTGCAGTAGCTTTTTTATTTTGATAAGGTCCCAATAGTTCATTTTTTGATTTTGTTTCTCTTACCTCTGGAGACATGTTGAGTAAGAAGTTGCTGCGGCCAGCCGTAGTAATTTCTTACTTGACACATCCCCAAAGGCAAGGGAATTAAAAGCAAAAATGAACTACTGGGACCTTATGAAGATAAAAAGCTTCTGCACAGCAAAGGAAACAGCCAACGAAACTAACAGGCAACCAACGGAATGGGAAAAGATATTTGCAAATGACATATCAGACAAAGGGCTAGTATCCAAAATCTATAAAGAGCTCACCAAACTCCACACCCGAAAAACAAATAACCAGTGAAGAAATGGGCAGAAAATATGAATAGACACTTCTCTAAAGAAGACATCCGGATGGCCAACAGGCACATGAAAAGATGCTCAACGTTGCTCCTCATCAGGGAAATACAAATCAAAACCACACTCAGATATCACCTCACGCCAGTCAGAGTGGCCAAAATGAACAAATCAGGAGACTATAGATGCTGGCGAGGATGTGGAGAAACGGGAACCCTCTTGCACTGTTGGTGGGGATGCAAATTGGTGCAGCCACTCTGGAAAACAGTGTGGAGGTTCCTCAGAAAATTAAAAATAGACCTACCCTATGACCCAGCAATAGCACTGCTAGGAATTTACCCAAGGGATACAGGAGTACTGATGCATAGGGGCACTTGTACCCCAATGTTTTTAGCAGCACTCTCAACAATAGCCAAATTATGAAAAGAGCCTAAATGTCCATCAACTGATGAGTGGATAAAGAAATTGTGGTTTATATACACAATGGAGTACTACATGGTAATGAGAAATAATGAAATATGTCCCTTTGTAGCAACATGGATGGAACTGGAGAGTGTTATGCTAAGTGAAATAAGCCATACAAAGAAAGACAGATACCATATGGTTTCACTCTTATGTGGATCCTGAGAAACTTAACAGAAACCCATGGGGGAGGGGAAGGAAAAAAAAAAGAGGTTAGAGTGGAAAAGAGCCAAAGCATAAGAGACTCTTAAAAACTGAGAACAAACTGAGGGTTGATGGGGGGTGGGAGGGAGGGGTGGGTGGGTGATGGGTATTGAGGAGGTCACCTTTTAGGATGAGCACTGGGTGTTGTATGGAAACCAATTTGACAATAAACTTCATATATTGAAAAAAAAAAGTTGCTGTGGCCAAAGTCAAAGAGGTTTTTGCCTGCTTTCTCCTCAAGGATTTTGATGGCTTCCTGTCTTACATTTAGGTCTTTCATCCATTTTGAGTTTATTTTTTTTGTATGGTGTAACAAAGTGTATATGGTTCATTTTTCTGCATGTCGCTGTCCAGTTTTCCCAGCATCATTTGCTGAAGAGACTGTCTTTATTCCATTGGATATTCTTTCCTGCTTTGTCAAAGATTAGTTGGCCATACATTTGTGGGTCCATTTCTGGGTTTTCTATTCTGTTCCATTGATCTGAGTGTCTGTTTTTGTGCCAAGGATTTTTATTTTTTGTAATGTTTATTTATTTTGAGAGAGGGAGAGAGAGAGAAAGAGAGGGAGAGAGAGGGTGAGGGGCAGAGAGAGAGGGAGACAGAAGATCTCAAGCAGACTCCATGCTGACAGCAGAGTGCTGCAGGGCTCAAACCCACAAACCCCTGACCTGAGCTAAGGTCAGACACTTAACTGACTAAACCACCCAGGCACCCCCCTCTTGGTTTTGTCTCCCTCAGTGATTGTTCCTTCTAGGTTCTTCCTCTTCTCCTAGAACTCTTACCCTTGGTATGCCCCAAGGCTTCTTCCTTGGCTCCTTCACTATCTGTATTCACTCCCGTGTTATCTTATTCAGTCTTGTGACTTAATATTCCTGTCAGGAATGCAGGAATGTTCAGAAATGAAGCAACCAGATGCCTCCAACTCTCAAATGGCTTGTTTAAACAAACAAAATAAAAGCAGATCTAAATAGAAAAATATAGATTTAAAATGGAAAGATGTTAATACTTATTGAAGGGAGGTAGAAGGTATATGTACTAGATATATGTTCATTTCTGTACATGTTAGAAGAATAGAAATAAGTAAATTAGTATCTATACTCACTCTCAAATTATGTCTCCTGCCCAGACCTCTCTACTGAACTCCAGACTCACATATCTAGTTGCCCTCTGGCTTCTCCATTTGGATGTCAAAGTAATATATCCACCCTGAACTGATCTGCCCTCCTCCCTGAAAGCCTGCTCCATCAGCAGCTTCCACACCTCAGTTGATGACAACTCCGTTTTTTTGTGGTTGTTCAAGCCAAAAACCTTGGAGATATATTGACTCTTGTCTTTCTCTCCCAGACCACATCCCGTCCATCAGGAAATCCTGTTGGTTCTGTCTGCAGAGCATGCCCAGAAAGTGGTCACTTTCACCACCACCACTCTGTCTCCTGGTCTAAACCACTCCCAGCCCACCCTTGGACCATTGCAGTAGACTCCCACTTGATCTCCCTGTTTCTGCCGGGTCCTCTTCAGTCTGTTGTCAACTATGAAGACAGAGAGACTCTTTTTTTTTTTTTTTTACATTTAAATTTAAAATTTTTATTTAATTTATTTTTTAAATTTGCATCCAAGTTATTTAGCATATAGTGCAACAATGATTTCAGGAGTAGATTCCTTAATGCCCCTTACCCACTTGGCCCATCCTCCCTCCCACAACCCCTCCAGCAACCCTGTTTGTTCTCCGTATTTAAGAGTCTCTTATGTTTTTGTCCCCCTCCCTGTTTTTATATTATTTTTGCTTCCCTTCCCTTATGTTCATCTGTTTTGTATCTTAAAGTCCTCATATGAGTGAAGTCATATGATATTTGTCTTTCTGTGACTGACTCATTTCATTTAACATAATACCCTCCAGTTCCATCCACGTAGTTGCAAATGGCAAGATCTCATTCTGTTTGATTGCCAAGTAATACTCCATTGTATATATATACCACCTCTTCTTTATCCATTCATCCATCGATGGACATTTGGGCTCTTTCCATACTTTGGCTATTGCTGATAGTGCTGCTATAAACATTGGGGTGCATGTGCCCCTTCGAAACAGCGTCCCTTTATCCCTTCGATAATACCTAGCAGTGCAACTGCTGGGTTGTAGGGTAGTTCTATTTTTGATTTTTTGAGGAACCTCCATACTGTTTTCCAGAGTGGCCGCACCAGTTTGCATTCCCACCAGCAGTGCAAAAGAGATCCTCTTTCCAGAGAGACTCTTTTAAAATGATTTCAAATTGTGTTCCTTCTCTACTCAAAGGCAGACTCTCACCCAGAGTAAACAAGGAAGTAGTGGAAGCTGAAATTCTTCAACAGCCTCAGGCCCTCTGTAGTTTCCTTCTACTTCCCTCCTGCCCCACCCTGCTCCGGTCCCTCTGGCCTCCTTGCTGTTTCTGGAATAAGCCAAGATCCTCCTGCCTTCTTGGGACTCTATACTGGTGCTTACCTCTTCCTGGAAGTCTCCTTCCCCAAATTTTTGTTCCTTTTCCAAGTCTTTGCTTATAGTTACTTCTTAACAAAGCCTGCTCTTGTAATTGAAGCCTGTTCCTCCACACATGTTAGATCCATCTAACTTTGCTCTTATTCCCGGTAGCTCTCACTACCTTTTACACAACCTAATTTACTTAAATACTATATTTATCATCTGTCTCTCCCACTTGGACATCAGCTCAGTGAGGAGAAGGGTGGTTTGCTTGTTGTCAAATGCCCTGTGCCTAAAACACCATCTGGCCCTATATGGGGCCTGGCATGCAGTAAATATTTGCAGAATGAATGAACTGAGTGCATAGTCACACTCTGCATTGCTTGAGCAAAGCACCTAAAATGTGGCTTTATCAGGCCATACATTAAACTTAAGTCAAAACTCTTTTAAATCCAGAATCCCGAGCTCCACTTTCACTCCAGCTTGGTCTTTATTTTCTGACTATGGTGGCACAAACCTGTCTGAATGGCCTCTTCTATGAATGATTTCATTGATCTTTTTATTCTGTATGTAGCAATTCTTGGAATAACTATCCATTCAGCTGTTTCATTGATTTCACTTAGTACTTCCTCAAACTGAAATGACATTACTCAATATGTGAGCATGAGTGTGAATTGCAGTCAGAGTAGGAATAACCCCCACTTTGAACTGGCAGAATTTCAGCAAGTGCCCCATGGGATAGGAAGATGCACCTTTGATATCCATTCTCCTTAACCCCCCCCCCCCCCACACACACACACAACATTCCGCATTCAGTAACGAGCTGGGTTCTTTCTAAGTGTTCTTAGTCCCTTGAGCCAGTGTAAAAAAATTCTTTTTGATAACATAATAGATTTCTCCCAACCTTTCTTGGCTGATTCCTTAATATAGCAGAAGCAGAGTTATCATTACACTCCCAGGGAGAGCTATTTATATAAGGCAACACCCTTCTTTCCTACAGTAATTCTGCTACTAAAAATAGTCTATTGTAGAAGGTTGCCCCGGTTTTTTTGTTTTGTTTTGTTTTGTTTTGTTTTGTTTTTTAGATTGACCATATTCATAGACTTATTAAGTGCCTTTCTTGGTTTCTCAAACTGAATCTCATAGTTTTAAATGCATAAAGTGGTGCTTGGGTGGCTCAGCCAGTTAAGCGTCTGACTCTTGATTTCAGTGTGGGTCAGTGATCTCACACTGGTGATACTGAGCCCTGCTCCTCGCTGAGGGTGCAGCCTGCTTTGGATTCTTTCTCTCCCTCTCTCACTGCCCTTCCCCCACTCACCCAAGCTTTCTCTCTCTCCAAATGTATACATAAGCATTTAAAATATATTTAAATGAATGAAAACCCAGTGGTTATGGAATGGAGTAAGTTCATCTTATCCTTTATAGTCCATCTCTCCCCTTTCTATTAGGACACGACATTTGGTGAATTCAGAGGAAAACACAACTCAAATAAAGCACTAAGTGGAAATGAATTGTATAGAAGCAAGTTGAACAGGGGTTTAGAAAAAGGTCTGATCACTGAAAGGGAGGATGATAAAGCGAATGTGGCAAACTGTGTTTTGGAGACACTTCATTTTCTGCCTGGGCACTTGCTCACGTACTGCTAGGGACTTGCGGGCACACAGCAGGCCATTTGTAACTACTCTTTTGGACAGTCAGAGATTATGTCTTCTGATATAATACAAGGAAGTACCAACATCACTTATGGCAGTCTAGCCAAAAATGTTTAATTGGAACATGTTAGGGCGCCTGGGTGGCTCAGTCGGTTAAGCGTCCGACTTCGGCCCAGGTCATAATCTCACGGTCCGTGGGTTCGAGCCCTGCGTCGGGCTCTGTGCTGACCGCTCAGAACCTGGAGCCTGTTTCAGATTCTGTGTCTCCCTCTCTCTCTGCCCCTCCCCTGTTCATGCTCTGTCTCTCTCTGTCTCAAAAATAAATAAACGTTAAAAAAAAATTAAAAAAAAATAATTGGAACATGTTAAGTATTTCGATCTAATTTACAGTTCACAGGAAATAGAGGAGATAGAGAGAGGATTAAGCTAATATACATAAGCAAGCAATCAGGCAAACTGAGAAAGTGGGACAACCGGCCAAGTCTCTGCACTAAGTCAGTGTCATGCCTCAACACGACTGGGGTAGATTGAAAGAGATTTAAAGGCCCAAATAACCAGATGCCATGGAAATCCTGGGCTGAGTCTTCTTGAATAAACCAAATGATAAAGACAGTTTGGGGTCTGCGAGTTAATTAAGATAAAATTTACTAAAATGGACAGAGAACATGTGCAACATAATCTAATTTTAGTTAATAATTACGAAGTTAGGATTTAGAATGTGCATTAAATGTGATGCCCTCTGGTTTTTATTTTTGCTTATTTGCATTTCAGGTTTTCCACTGCATATATACTACATCTGTAATAATAAGAGGTTGTTTAAAACATGTTGGAAAGTCCTTTTTTACTTCAATAGCCTAGACTGGCTCTATCTCACCTTGCTATGATTCCTTACGGTTTATTCACTATATAAAAAAATATTACCACACGGAAAGTCAATTGTTCAATTGGTTTAATTGCAAGAGGATTCAAGTTCATATATCACATTCCTAAGCTATTTATTCATTGATATTAAGGAATGTTGCACCAAATGATGTTTAATAGTGTGCAGACAGCTAATGCACAGCGATTGTTTGTACTTCACTCTGTGTTCTGGTGGCTTTGTCCACTGTTATGTATTTTGCAGCCAATAAACACCTTTTGGTAATTATATGTAGGAAAAGTTCAGTTAGAAGATTTGATCTCTCATTTCTGTAAGCACTACAGTTTGGAGACAAAGTTATGTGTTTCTGTCCTCATTTTCATTACATTCTGGGCACAAGCAGACGACCTAGTTACTGTTCCCTGATAATAAAGTAATTACATGTGGGCATTGGTGCTCCTATTTCTACTTCTAATATTCTACAGATCAAAAATGGCAGCAGATTTGGAACTAGCGTACTTGAATACCGGTCCCAGTTCAGTAACTAACCAGCTTCGTTTTTCACGTATTTGAAGTGCAAAGGCAAGGCTAGATGAAACCTAGGGTTCCTCCTAGCTTCAAAATTCCATAATCCTAAGATATCGCTTCCTTATATTTTTTCCAGAATGAGATGCTCCATGCCAAAACAAGCAAACAAACAATAAAACCCCACATAGATTGTCAGCCTTTAGCCAGTAGCCATTTGTATGAATGCCATCCCCTAATACGCACATGATGATTTCTTAAAGACAGTGAAACTAGAAGTTATTGTCATTTTTTTGTATTTCCAGAGCAAATTAAAGTAGTAGTTTGCCTCTAGGTTACTAATGATCCAGCGGATTCCAATATATATTCCAATATATCCAATGGGTAATAGATGCTCTGTTATCCATCATAAGGAAATACAAGTTCATAATTCAGGTTAGATGTTAACAAACCTAGGATACCTGTCTTTTATTTTCATGGGCTGTGGGGTCAGGCTATCCCAGGTTTAAATGACAGTTTTGACACTTTCTTGTTATTTTCCAAACCTTCCTTTGAGCCCGTCATTTTCATTTTTGAATTTTTAATTTCCAGGACCATTCTCTGGTTGTTTTCTTTTTTCCCAGTAGCATCCTGTTCTTGTATCATGGTTACTGATTGCCTTCTCCCTGCATCATCCCTGTTTCCTACAAGTTTCTTTTTTCTGTTCGTGTGTCCTGCTCCACGTTTTGGTGTTACAAGCTTCCTTCTGATGTCTGTTAGTCCTCAGGTGTCTGTTTTTATTCGATTGGGTTGTCTTAATGTCTGTTAATCCTTGGGTGTCTGCTTTTATTTGATTGGGTTGTCTTTTGTTGTTGCTTGGTAATTGTGTTTTAAATTATTCTGGAACACTGGACCCTTATCAGATATATGATTTGCAAATATTTTCTCCCATTCTGTAGATTGTCTTTTCACTTTCTTGGTAGTGTTCTTTAATACACCAAGGTTTAAAATTTTGACAAAGTCCAATTTAGCTCTTTTTTTTTTTTAGCTTATGATTTTGGTGTTATAGCTAAGAAATGACTGCCTAATCCAAGATCATGCAGATTTGCCTGTTTTCTCCTAAGAATTTTATGCTTTTAGCAGTTATATTTAGGTCTTTGATCTATTTTGAGCTATTTTTTTTTAAGATTTATCTTATTTTTACAAAGAAAGAGAGTGAGCAAGGGAGGGGCAGAGGGAGAGAGAAAGAAAATATTTTTTTTCTTTGTGTTTTAAATTAATTTTTTTCTCAACGTTTATTTATTTTTGGGACAGAGAGAGACAGAGCATGAACGGGGGAGGGGCAGAGAGAGAGGGAGACACAGAATCGGAAACAGGCTCCAGGCTCCGAGCCATCAGCCCAGAGCCTGACGCGGGGCTCGAACTCACGGACCGCGAGATCGTGACCTGGCTGAAGTCGGACGCTCAACCGACTGCACCACCCAGGCGCCCAAATTAATTTTTTTAATATATGAAATTTATTGTCAAATTGGTTTCCATACAACACCCAGTGCTCATCCCAAAAGATGCCCTCTTCAATGCCCATCACCCACCCTCAGGCTCCATGCTCACGGCTGAGCCTGATGTAGGGCTCAATCACAGGACCCTGGGATCATGACCTGAGCTGAAATCTAGAGGTGGATGCTCAACCAACTGAGCCACCCAGGTGCCCTGAGCTAATTTTTGTATATGGTGTGAGGTGGGGTCTAATTTATTTCTTTTGCATGTGCATATCCAGTTGTCTCAGCATCATTTGTTTAAGAGATTATTCTTTCCCCCATTGAACATGGTCTTTGCACTGTTGAAAATCAGTTGACCATCAATGTATGAACTTAAATTTCTCTTCCATTGATCGATGTCTCTTTGTATGCAAATACACACTGTCTTGATTATTGTAGATTTGTAGAAAGTTTTAGAATCAGGAAGTGTGAATCTTCCAGATTTTTTTTTCAAGATTGTTTTGACTTTATTTGGAATCTCTTATGATTTCATTTGATTTTCTGCAGAAAAGGCTATTGAGATTTTGATGGAGATTACAGTGAATCAGTAGATCACTTTTGGTAGTGTTACCATGTTAACAATATTAAGTTTTCCAGTCCATAAACATAAGATGTCTTTCTATTTATTTAGATCTTCAATTTTTTTCAGCAATATTTTTTAGTGTCAGAGTACAAGCCTGAACTTTCTTGGTTGCCTTTATTCCTAGATATTTTATCTCTCTAGTATAAAGGCAGTTGTTTTCTTAATTTCATTTTTGGATTGTTCATTGCTAGTGTA
Source organism: Felis catus (assembly GCF_018350175.1). Lineage (NCBI taxonomy): Eukaryota > Metazoa > Chordata > Mammalia > Carnivora > Felidae > Felis > Felis catus. The sequence continues at coordinate 82,673,667 of NC_058370.1, read as the reverse complement.
TGGAAATACAATTTTTGTGTGCCGGTCTTGTATCTTGTAACTTTGCCGCTTTCATTTATTAGCTGTAATAGTTTTTTTTTTTTCCTTTAGGATTTTCTATATATAGGGCCACGTCGTCTGCAAAAGAGAGATAATTTTACTTCCTCTTTTCCAGTTTGAGTGCCATATATATCTTTTTTACCTAATTACTCTGGCTAAAATTTTCAGTGCAATATTGAATAGAGTCAGTGAAAGTGTGTGTTCTTGTCTTGTTCCCAATATTACAAAGCTCTTATTTGAAAGAGAGCACGGGGAGACTGAAAGTCCATTTCGAAGCTTTTGACGCTTTGGGTGCACATGTGGACCTTACTGACTGAAATTTCCTGTGGCTGATTTGGCTGCACCGACTAGTTGGGAGAACTTTGATGTCATTACCTTTATGTTCCTCTGTTCTCCTCAGAACACTGAGTGTCTCAGTCCATTAAGTGTCAGGCTTCAGCTCAGGTCACGATCTCAGAGTTTGTGAGCTGGGGCCCCACGTTGGGCTCTCTGCTGTTGGCACAGAACCTGCTTTGGATCCTCTGTTCCCCTTTCTCTGCCCCTCCCCCCGCTCTCAAAAATAAATGCATTTAAAAAAATAATGCCACTCTCACAGGATTTGTTATAGGGACTAAATAAAAATAATTTATACGTGATTCAGTATCCATTGACTTTTATGAATCACTGTGCTCCAAAAAAAGATGGTCCCATCTTTCCCCCACAGTGAGCCTGCATTTTGCAAACAAAAGGGTGCTTCAATAGTGCCTGTCATGACATCTTCCTTCATTGTCTTCTCCCAGTTTGGATCCCCTTGTCCACTACTGCTATCTGCAGCCTCCTGGTGAGACGCCCCCCTGATTCCCACCCCGAGCTGTGGTCTCTGGATTCTCCCAACACTTCCAGTCCTCAGAGCCCAAGAACAGTGCTGGGACAACTAGACATGGGAGGAAGGGGCCTCCTCCTCTTCCTTCCTTGGTTTTGACAGGTGTCTCAAAGTCTCTTTTGAAGACCGCCATCAACTTCTAACTATCTCCTTCACCTCGGCCTTTCCCCCTCCGCAGACCTCCTCTCCACGTTCTCTGTTACAAAATACAAGTTCCTTACACATGAGTGCACACATGCTAGCTAATACTGACCTGGACGTAGGATCAGTGGTGGAAGTAGGGTGTCTACACTGGCAATAACCAAACCATAAATGCCCTGTTTTGTACATAAGTGTTTGGATACCGATTGCACATCCCACATTTATAACTCTCTTTTACGACTTTTAGTTTGATTGAGTAGTATACGGTATTTTGTACATGATGTATCCTAATAGAGATAGACCCTCAAGATCTTCTCTTACTGACAAATCAATTCCACAGACACAGTGTCAAGTATTTATCGATAGGATTTTATGCAATGAAAAAAAAATGAGGGGTCGCTCGCACCTTGATTTGTCAGTGGATGGGAGAAAAAAATGTTAACTCTCAACTCTTAACTAGCTGAATAGTTTTTTATTTGTTTGTTTGTTTATCTGAATAGTTTTTGAGGCTAATGAACTGAGTCCAAGGTTGAGACTCTGAGAAAAAAAAAAAAATACAACGTGAGTTCTTTCTTTTGATTTGTCCAAACTAGTTCCGTGAGTTCCCATCGGATTGGCTGGTCTCAGCAACTGGATTTCAGGAATGACTGAAATGGTTGGCGGCCACAGATGCAGCCTAGCTAGACATCTAGAAACGCATTTGACCAGATTTCAAAGAACAAGGGGGGTGTCTGTGGATATTACATTGATGTCATGCCCTTTACCCCAGAGAAGAGGATTTTTGTGAAAGAGGTATTGTGGTTGCATATTTTTATGTACGTAGAGTATTTTTTTAAGTTTACTTATTTATTTTGAGAGGGGGAGAGGCAGAGAGAGAGAGAGAGAGAGAGAGAGAGAGAAAGAGAATCCAAGCATGCTCTGCACTAACAGTGTGGAGTCCCACGAGGGGCTCAAACCCAGGAACCATGAGATCGTGACCTGAGCCGAAATCAAGAGTCAGAAGATTAACGACCGAGATACTCAGGCACTCCTAGAGTATTTTTATATTGCTGAATATTATGATTTGATTCTTATTGTATTGTGGCAAAATACAAATATAAAATTTACCCTTTTTATAATTTTTTTTTACATTTATTTATTTTTGAGAGACAGAGAAACAGAGCACACATGGGGAGGGGCAGAGAGAGAAAGAGACAGAATTCGAAGCAGGCTCCAGGCTCTGAGCTGTCAGCACAGAGCCCAACGCGGGGCTCGGACTCACAAACCATGAGATCATGACCCGAGCCGAAGTTGGACACTTAACTGACTGACCCACCCAGGTGCCCCTACCCTTTTTATAACTTTAAGTGTAGTTTAGTGATGCTAAGTATATTGTTGGGCAAACCATCACCATTATCACTCTCTGGAACTTTTTACCATCCCAAACAGAAACTCTATACCCATTAAAGAAAAACTCCCAATTCCCCAGAAATCACCATTCTATTTCATGTCTCTCTCCATTTCACTATTCCAGGTTCCTCGTATGAGGAGAATGGCACAATATTTGTCTTTTGCAACTGGCTTATTTCACTCGGCATAATGTCCTAGGTTCATACGTGTTGTGGCATGTGTCAAAATTTCTTTCCTTTGAAGGTTGAATAATATTCCATTGTATGTAGACAACATATTTTATTTGCTGTTGATGGGCATTTAGGTTGATCCCACCTTTGGCTATTGCGAATACAGCATGTAACTCTCGCGGCTATGAGCATTGATGTCGGACAAGCTGAAAGGTATGCCTCTTACTCACAGAGCACTTTTCAGTTACCTCAAAGCGCTTTGAAAATAACTTACATGAGAAAATTGAAAAGAACTTAAGTAAATTCCCCCAGAAAATGTAGAGTTATTGCGTCTGAGAAGAAAATGAGGGGAAATAGGTTATAAACCTAAAGCAAATATAAGAAATTATTGGAAATGTTAGAAAAATATCAAATGTCATTCTATGTTTCATAATGGATAGAAGAATACAGACCTGTTGTTAGGTCTATGAACCACACAGTTCAGAAATAGGTGGCTGCTCTTGGTTGCCTAGTTTGATCATTCCATTTGCATTCTCATTTCAGTCAGAGAATGGGCACAGGGACTTTTTTTTTTTTAAATCAAATTACAGAGTTCCCATGTTGAAAGGATCTTGTATTTTCTGTTTAATATAAATTCCAGTTCTTGGTTGCAACTTTTGACCTTCAGGTATAAAATGAACTGAGTTTGAAAATATATTTAGAACAAACATACTAACCCGGCATTTTCAATTGGAGGACTGCCTGAGACATTTAGCAATGTCTGAAGACAGTTTGGGTTGCCACAACTAGGAGGCTGCTACTGGCATCCAAGAGGTAGAGGCCAAGATGCTGCTAGATATCCTAAATCGCACAAAATAGCCCCCACGCGAAAGTTATGTGGTCCGTGATACCAAATGTCAATAGTGCCACTGTTGAGAAAGCCAGCACTAAACAAAGTGTCTTGAACAATTCTAATCAACTAGGACAAAATCAGTATTTGAAAACAGTTGATCACAATGAGGCTATATTTCCAGTCCTCATGAAGAATATTGATTATGGGGCTCTGATAATTTTTTCACTCTTTCTTCCTCTTCGCCTACCTTTTCTTCCTGCCCGCCTGTCTTCCCTCCTTTCCTTCTTCCTTCCTTTTTGTAGTGATAGAAAAGAAACTTTTCTATCACTGTCTTTACTTATTTTGGAACTTCAGTATTATTATAAGTGGTTACATATATGATGGGGGGGGGGTTCAGATTGGAAGTCAGATAGCCTAAACGCAGTCCTACTACCTTGAAATAGAAAATGTTGACTTTATGACCCTAGGCATAGTTTTCCTAACCATCTATTTACTCCTCTCACACATAGGCTGGACAGTTTTCCCCATGGGCTCTGCTCCAGCTGTACTGGGAGTTCCCTGCTGGTCACTTCTGATTGGTTCATGCCCCATTTGGACTGGTTGGTGCCCAAGCCAACTATTTTTATTATCACCACACAAAGTGGATATAACAACTACACTGCCCATCCAAAGAGGCTTGGAAGGATCTTGCCTGGTAACTAAAAATACTTTCAAAGAATAACAACCATGTGAATGTAAAGTCCTAAGGAATAAAAAGGATATAAAAATACCAAGGATGATAAACCGTAGATCAAAATGTGCATGTCCCCATCTGGGGGTTCAGGGTGAGGTTATTTTTAATTTGTTTTGCTTTTTAAGCTAAGTCTTTCCGCTACCATTTAATTTGGAGAAAACAAAGGCCATTATGGCCTTGAATTTTATCTCAGAGTAGTTCAAATCCTTTTTTCATCACAGGAGAGCAAATTACGACAGCAAAAAAAAAAAAATCTTCTAAATAATTGGGTCATCATGGCATGGATCCATGTGAGCTCTTCTGGGACAAGATTTAATCACTTCATAAATTGCGTATGTTGATTGTGTTATAAATAATAATCCTGTGTGCCTCATTAAGCCCCAAACGCATGTCCTTGAGTGAAACTCATTCTTTTCTTGCCAGCCTGACTAGATGCATTGTCTTTGGAGTTGTCTTGGAAAACAGGTGCACCTGGCTCAGTTAGGCAGGTGTGAGATGTCTCAAGAGCAGTGAAATTTTATGCTCAACAATTTTGACAACCCAGGCTCTAGATTAACTCGCAGGGCTTCTCTCTCTCTCTTTTTTTAATTAACCGGTGGATCAATTAATACACATTGCCAAATAGGAAAAAGAGCTTGACTTCTGAGACTTCAACTGTCATATTCTATATTTAAGACTTGAGCCTTACAAAATGCAAGCCTGTGCTAATTTCTTCCATAAAAGCCATTTAAAATACACTTGCTTGGGATGAACCAGCTTCCTTGAAAAATAAACCGTAGAAGTTGAATGGATTTATTTTAAAATTAAAGAATGTAATAAGGAACTCCTGCCTTTCTCTGGTGTTTCATTTATAAGAGACTTATTTATTGTGAAATTGGGCAATATGAGATTTACCTTCCTAAGACAGGCTTGTAGGGCAGTGCTACTCAAGGTGTGACCCATTGACTGGGACCAGAGGCTAACTGTTCATTAACTTTGTCCATCCATGAAAACACAAGCACAGAAATCAAGAGTAGGCATCTAGGAAGTTTTATGGCAATCTAAGCATAATTATTTTTCTAGTACTTTGTTTTCATTTAGCAAAAGTGTCAGTTCATTTTGGATTGGAAATGAAAACCCCTGGTCCTTCACCACAGTTTGAGAAGTGCTATCGTAGGAAATTCTTTCAGTACTATACTATCTTCTCCAAGGATGGCTGTCTTCATTAATTTTTCTTAGGCAACAGAATAATACTATTCTATCCTTCTTAGCTGCTCTGCTTCAAGTATGAGGACACATGATAGCCAATGTCTTCACCTGCAAACATCAGTCCTTTGGTGGAGAATCAATTTCCATTCCTTGTGCCCTTCTAGTCTTCTGAATCCTTTCCCAACAGACTCATTTCCTCCCGATCTTATGCAACAGCAAAAGTGTCCCCTTGTAAGATGTTCGTGATGCTCTGGTTGGGTTCCTGTGTTTAGAGGGGTGCTAAGGAAAATCTCTCTGGTGCCTCCACATCCCTCCCTCCCAGTCCAGAAGGAGTTTGTGTTATTATAATTACTGCATTAGACACAGAGTTAGGTCAGGTGGTAATAGGATACGCAGTGACCTTCCTTCTTCATAGTCGGCCCTCGACCGTGAAGGAAGTGGAGCTGACTTAGGCACACCCCCAGCCTCTTTATTTTATTGCCCCATCAGCCCTTCCCCACACTGGCAAGCACGCTTGGGAACCTCTCAAGCCTCCAGACCTCCTCTGTTGGGCAATATAGCACTGATTAAACCTGTTAGGTTTAGAGTCCGTTTTGTATACCTGTATCTCCTTTTTGGAGCGGTATGTATGTATTGGGGAGCAGGGGGACCAGACAAACAATTTTTTTATTAAAAACTTTCAAGTCCAGAATTAAAAAGTGCTAATTTTATCATCTTTTGAATTTAATTTTGGCATTTAATTGTTTGTATTTAAAGAACTATCATATTAAGTCCTCCCCAGTCTCAGTTTGCTTCCCTCTCTTCCCTGATGTATTTACTATCATGAGGTTGGCAGGTACACTTCCTGTCTCTGCTTTTATACTTTTACCATTTTATTTCTTTTAATAAACTCTTATATAACACCATACAGTTATCTACTGCTGCATTACAAATCACCCTAAAAATTACTGGCTCAAAGTAACATCAACAATTGTATTATCATCTCTCATGGTTCTGTGGGTTGACTGGACTCAGCGAGGTGTATCTCTCATAAGGTTGCAGTCAGATGGCTGCTGGGGCTGGAGTCTCTTGGCTTCCTCACTCATCGGCCTAGAGGCTAATGCTGGCTGCTGGCTAAGACCTCATCTGGGGCTGTCAGCTGGAACACCTGCATGTGGCCTCTTCATGCAGCTTGGGCTTCTTTCCAGCATGGTGGATGGATTCCAGGAGGGACTGTTCTGATCTACCTTCAGAAGTCACATGGCGTTATGTCAGCAATAGTCATAGCCCACGGAGATCCAAAAAGAGGGAACATAGACACCCTCTACTTCTTGATGGGAGAATTGTGAATGCCACATTGTAGGAAGATCATTTAGGATGCAAAACATTGTTCTGGCCATCTTGGAAAATACAACCTGCCACAAGCATTTATGTGCCAGGTACTATTATTCTAAGTGTTTTTCAAATAGTGTACATCCATAATCAAGATGTGATACTATCTTACATGTTTTTAATCTTTTTGTAAATGGTAGCATCATTTTGTGACATTTTTCATTGGGCTTTATAGTTTTGAGCTCTACCTAGCTGATACATGAGGGCTAATTAATTTTTTTTAATCGCTGGTTTGTGTTGCATTATAGGAATATGTCACAATTTGTCCATTCCCTATGTCCACATATCTGCATTCTTAAGTTTAACTCACATAGTACATATTACTTTGTGACATCCCTTAAAAAACTACACTAAATGGCCAGTACTTTCCTATTCCACCATATACTTTCCCAATGCAAAAATTTTAGTGGCCTCATTCTACTCATCCATCATGTCAATGGAACATAATCTTTAAACTTTGAGTTGAACCTTTAGGTTTTTTGTAACTTTTTTCACTATTATAAAGAAACCACCACAACCATTCATATGTATATCTGTATACATCTTTTATTATTTTCTTAGAAAAATTCCTTACAAGGGGAAGGAGCAAATGAAAGTATATAAATGATTTTGAGGCTTTCGATACATATTGCCGGGGCGCCTGGGTAGCTCAGTCGGTGAAGAGTCCGACTTCAGCTCAGGTCATGATCTCACGATTTGTGGGTTCGAGACCTGTGTCGGGCTCTGTGCTGACAGCTCAGAGCCTGGAGCCTGCTTTGGGTTCTATGTCTCCTTCTCTCTCTGCCCCTCCCCCAATCACACTCTGCCTCTCTCAAAAATAAACATTAAAAAAAATAATGAAAAAATACATATTGCCAATATTGGATCCACTTTTATTTATTTTTACATTATAATAAATACCAGAAACACTTAGGTATTCCCCACCCAACTTAAGAAGTAAAACAAGATCGGGGCGCCTGGGTGGCGCAGTCGGTTGGGCATCCGACTTCAGCCAGGTGACGATCTCGCGGTCCATGAGTTCGAGCCCCGCGTCAGGCTCTGGGCTGATGGCTCGGAGCCTGGAGCCTGTTTCCGATTCTGTGTCTCCCTCTCTCTCTGCCCCTCCCCCGTTCATGCTCTGTCTCTCTCTGTCCCAAAAATAAATAAAAACGTTGAAAAAAAAAAAAAGAAGTAAAACAAGACCAATAGTTGAATAGTTGAATTATTCTGTTCACTCTTTCCATTTAATCCCCTCTCTCTTTCCAGAGGGCCTCACCATGCCAAATTTCGTATTTACTATTCTCATGTATTTTTATGTTCATATAAATAAAATCAAACTACATATATAGAGATGTTTTCCATGTATTTATGTATTTATATTAATGAAATCATACTACATGTATCATTCTGCAACTTTGATCGATATTATATTTGTGAGATTTATCTGTATTGATACACGTAACTCTAGTTCATTCATTTATTGCTATGTAGTATTCCACTGAATGGATATACCCTTTAATTTATTTACCCAACAGTGGTTTGCCACACTGAGTACTGTCAGATTTGCCAGTCTGATGGGTGTGAAGTGGCATCTCATCGGGGGTATCACATTTTATTTTATTTTATTTTATTTTATTTTATTTTATTCTAAAATTTATTTATTTAAGTAAGCTCTACAACCAATGTGGGGCTCAAACTCATGACCCCAAGATCAAGAGTCACATGCTCTTCCGAGTGAGCCAGCCAGGTGCCCCAGGGTTATCACATTTTTAAAAAGCCTCTGGAACGGGAACCCTCTTGCACCGTTGGTGGGAATGCAAATTGGTGCAGCCACTCTGGAAAACAGTGTGGAGGTTCCTCAGAAAATTAAAAATAGACCTACCCTATGACCCAGCAATAGCACTGCTAGGAATTTACCCAAGGGATACAGGAGTACTGATGCATAGGGGCACTTGTACCCCAATGTTTATAGCAGCACTCTCAACAATAGCCAAATTATGAAAAGAGCCTAAATGTCCATCAACTGATGAATGGATAAAGAGATTGTGGTTTATATACACAATGGAGTACTACATGGCAATGAGAAAGAATGAAATATGGCCCTTTGTAGCAACGTGGATAGAACTAGAGAGTGTTATGCTAAGTGAAATAAGTCATACAGAGAAAGACAGATACCATATGTTTTCACTCTTATGTGGATCCTGAGAAACTTAACAGAAACCCATGGGGGAAGGGAAGGAAAAAAAAAAAAGAGGTTAGAGTAGGAGAAAGCCAAAGCATAAGAGACTCTTAAAAACTGAGAACAAACTGAGGGTTGATGGGGGGTGGGAGGGAGGGGAGGGTGGGTGATGGGTATTGTGGAGGGCACCTTTTGGGATGAGCACTGGGTGTTGTATGGAAACCAATTTGACAATAAATTTCATATATTGAAAAAAAAAAAAAACTCTGGGGGTGCCTGGGTGGCTCAGTTGGTTAAGTGTCTGACTCTTGATTTTGGCTCGGGTCATGATCTTAGAGGTTGTGGGTTTGAGCGCTGACAGTGCAGAGCCTGCTTGGGATTCTCACTTCCTCCCTCTCTGCCCCTCCCCCCACCTCTCTCAAATATAAATAAATAAACTTAAAAAAAATGTTTAAAAAGCCTCTGAAAATTGGTCTTAAATCCAGTGAGAAGTGCCCAGGCTGGTGAAAGTTATGCAAACATACCACATTAAGAAATAACAGAAGAAAATGAAGCTGGTTGGCCAGAAAAAATAGGAAGACCAGTAAGGGTTATATTGATAGTCCTCAAATATAGGAAAAACAAATTATGTTGGCGGGGGGGGGGGGGGGGGGGGACTTGATTCATTGTCACTCCAGAGAACAGATGTACTTAGTGATCAACTACATCAAGCAGAAGTGAATGGCCAGGTTTCAGGAACACAGCAGAACACTGGCAACCTTGGTGGGGGAGGGTCAAGGATCGGCTTTGAGAGTCCTAGAGAGTGATCCTCCTAGAGATGTTTGCAAGCTGTTGGTGAAAGTGCTGGTTCTTTGGGAGCAGAGTTCTTAGCTTTTTCTCTCAAAAAAAAAAGCTAGGTATGACCTAGGTATGACCTAGATACGACAGGCTGGACTAAGATCTTCCCTGGGGCTTATCTAACCTGCTTTAGGGTTTTGTTTTGCTAGTGGGAGATGATGAGTACCTATTGATGGGGATATTAGAGGGGATGGAGGGGGTAGAGGACAGACTGTGGAAAAAGATTAAGAACTGGTCAGTTCAGTTCAGAGGTGGGAGTGGTTTGAATGAAAGAAGAGAGATATCTAATGGGAACTTCTGGTTGTTAGAGGCTTAGCCTGCCCATGAAAATATCAGTAAATGGCACTTTGGGAATAATTTTTTAGGTATATGTGTAAGGAAGTAATTTCTTTGCCTGGTCTCAAGATGGAGCAAAGGACCAGAGTAAGGTGTGCCCAGTAGGCACTTTCAGGTGGCACATGCATGTACACAATAAAAATGTTTGCATTTGGCCTCCAAGCATCCTTAAGTACCCAGTCACAATTAGATGATACTGGTTCTTCCAGAAATGACTTCATTTTGAAAGACCTTTGGAAAGTAAGCAATGCAAAACCCCGTAGGTGCCTCATTAATCTTGGAATTTCAATCATTGGCTAGGATAGATAGATGGATGATTAATGTTGGGGAACTTCCTGGTTCCTCTCAGATCGTACCACTATAGAAAACAGCCTAGAATCATAGAAATTGGGAGGCTAAACTTCTGCATTGCAAAGATTCAAAACAGAAACACAGAACCCCCTTTTTCGTGAATAGGGACTAGAATTAGTGACTGACTTCTAATAAATGGAGTATCAGGAAAAAGTAATAACCTTATGATGGAGAAATCTGGCAGGCACCACCTTAACCAACCAATCAAATTGACATCACCGGTAATAAGTTATGTTGATATCATGTGCCCCCTGATAAGATAAGAAGGGCGCATCATTTCTTTACTACTTTTTCCCAAAAATCTATAACCACAATATAATCATGAGAAAACATCAGACACCCCAAAATGGAGAGAAATTCTACAAAGTACTTCACCACTACTGTCCAAAAGTGTCAAGTTCATGAAAAAACAGGAAGAGACTAAGAAGCTGTCAAGATTGTGGAAAACATGATGAGTAAATGCAATGTGACATCCTGAATTAGATCCTGGAACAGAAAATGGATGCTAGTGGAAAAACTGGTAAAATCCAAATAAAAGCTGTAGGTTAGTATTGTACCAATGTTAATTTCTGAGTTTTGATAAATGCGCCATGATTATGTACAATGTTAACGTTAGGGAAAGGTATATGGGAACTCTCTGTACTCTCTTTGGATTTTCTATAAATTTGAAATGATTTCAAAGTGAAAGTTAAAAAATACAATTTCAGTGAAAAAAGTACTAAAGCACAGAGAAGTTAACTGATGTTCAAGATCACACAACAGATAAGTTGTTTACCTGAAATTACACTGCAGGTCTCTAGACCCAGACCTAGAATTATTTATCCTAAAAGGAATCCCCATGGGGCGACCCTAACCCTGGGGTCCATCATTCTATTCATCTTGGTGGATATATTTATGAATTAAATTTCTCTGGACTTTCTGGGCAGGACCTAGATAAGATTCTTACAACCACCATCTTTTCTGCAACACTGCAAACCCATTCTTCCATTGTGAGAAGGAACCATTTAAAACTTTTTCCACTTCTCAGGCTTCCAGCCCAATCACCTTCTTCCTTACTCCCTCATATAGCCAGTCTACTTCACAGCAAGAGCAGAAGCCATCAGAGGACTTTCAGAAGTTCCTGTGACTAAACCTACAAACCCACCTGCTTCCACACCTACCTACCTGCCTCCATCCCCTACCATTTCACCACAAGAGGTTTCCCCAGACTGTCTCCAACTGTACCCTGGATTTTCCCAACTGCTACTGCCTCAGGGACCTTCACCGATCTGTTTCTCCTGTCTCTCTAACTTCATCCTGTCTACTGACATCTTTAGACCTCTTTTCTTAGCTTCACTCTAAAAACCATATTTCCTCAATACTATACCCACTTAGATATTTAGCTTGTCCTTCACAGCCAAACTTCCTGAGAAAGTTATCTAACTCATTTCTTGCTTCATCTCCCCCTGCACTGTTCTTTCCCCATTTGATTTCTCTGAGCATTTAACACCATGAACCACAGCATTCTTTTCTTTTTTTAGTTCACCCATGTAAAGTGTGCAATTCAATGGCTTTTAGTATGTGAACAATTAGTTGTAAAACATTTTCATCACCTCACAAAGAGACCTTGTGCCCTTTAGCTGTCATTCTCCTTTCTCATCCTCCCTTAGGAACCTTAGGCAACCATTAATATATCTTCTGTCTCAATGGATTTGCCTATTCTGGACTTTTGTATGAATAAACTCACTTAATATGTGGACTTTAGTGATTGGCTTCCTTCACTTAGCATAATGTTTTCAAGGTTCATCCAAGTTATACCATGTATCGGTATTTAATTTCTTTTTATGAATGAATAATATCCCATTGTATGGCTATACCACTGTTTGTTTATCCATTCATCAGTTGATGAGCATTTGGGTTGTGTCCACCTCTTAGCTATCATGAATAATGCTGCTATAAACATTTGCGTGCAAGTTTTGCTGTGGACATAGGTTTTCATTTTCCTTGGATATATACATAGAAGTGGAATAGTATGTAGTAACTCTGTGTTTAATCACTTGAAGAACTGCATGCTGTTTTCCAAAGTAGCTGCTGCATTTTATACTCCCACCAACACTGTATAAGAGTTCTGATTTCTTCACATCCTTGCCAGCACTTATTATTATCTGACTTTTTGATCTAGTCTTCTTGGCGGGTACGAAGTGGTTTCTCATTGTGACACACCATTCTTGAATATAAGTGATGAAGCCACACTTTAAGAATGAAAATATAATTTTTTGAAAAGTTTAAAACTCATGACTCTTATATAAATCTGAAATGAAAATGGGTCAACATTTAATCAAATAGGGGCACCTGCATGGCTCGGTTGGTTGAGCACCCGACTCTCGATTTCAGCTCAGGTCCTGATCTCAGGGTTGTGAGATTGGGCCCCACGTTGGGCTGTGTGTTGAGCACGGAGCCTGCTTGAGATTCTCTCTCTCCTTCTCCCTCTGCCCCTCCCCCATTTGTGCACATGAGCTCTCTCTCTAGAAAATTTATTTTTAATTAATTTTATTATTTATTATTAATTATTATTAATTATAAAAAATTATTAATTTGTTGGGAAACCAGTTAGATGGCAAAGCTGGTTCAAAGAACATTTTGAGAAACCAGGGTTTATATAATCCTTAAAAAAATCTTAGATTAAGATCGTTAGGTTAGAGACAAAATTGGTTAACGTCCTACAGGGTAACAAACCATAACTTTTTGAAGTTACCAACTAGCATGCTGGACCTGGATCATACCACCTTATTATTACATATTCAGGAACTTTTCAAGCCAGTCTCTCTTCCTCCAGCCAGTTTACCAGCTTACCACTGATGCTACTACCATTTTTTACTGAAGAGATATTATTCAAATCTCTACCAGACACAAATGAACATGTTAGTAAGTAATTTTACAGAGTCTTAACCCTTAATTGATAATAAAGAGCAGGGGCACCTGGGTAGCTCAGTCAGTTGAGCGTCTGACTCTTGATTTTGGCTCAGGTCATGATCCCAGGGTCGTGGGATGGAGTCCCATGGTGGGCTCTGCACTGAGAATGAAGCCTGCTTGAGATTCTCTCTTTTCCTCAGCTCCTCTCCTCCCACAGCCGCACTCACACACTCTCTCTCTAAAATTAAAAAAAAGAGAGAGAGAGAGAGAGAAAGAGAGAGAAAAGAAAATATCAAATGTCAACAAAGGGGGCACACAATTCAGCTATTGCTTGATCTAGAATATAGCATTTACTCTCCACAAAGTGTTGGGAGACAATTCTCCATGGGTCTCTCATGTTTCTTCACATCTTGTAAGCAGAGGCACCAACGGTATTTTGTTCTCTACTATCTTTTCAAGGATAGTATAGCCTAGAAAGTTGGAGACAGTATCTATTTTCAGTTTTGTTTGCTATGCAATGTAATAAAGATAATGTCTCCCTCTGGAACAAAAGTTGAGCAATGGGTTTGCTTGCTGTCCATTATACAAAACTGAAGTTTCTTAATCTTGGGGTTCCTCTCTTGGAATGCAATTAGCAAAAAAAAAAAAAAAAAAAAGGAATGCAATTAGCTGCACGTGTAGGCACCACCCAGCCCTCATTATGTCACCTGGAGAAACTGGAGCCCAGGAACTAATATGAGAAAATAATAGTTCTCTGGCTACCACTATTGCTGTAATAAACTTCGTCAGTAACCCAGGAGATTTGTCTTTGGTTAGCATCTATAAAAGTGTGTCAGACTAACTTGTTAGCTTGCAAGTGGGATAAAAATCTCAAATCCTTCATGGTTCTTGACACAAAGCAGTCATTTATAGACATTCATATTAATTGTTCAGTGATCGGGGAACAAATGTTTTAAGCACCTTACAATCTAATATAGTTGATTATCACTTATATATAGGTGCTTTGCAGTGTTTTAGTTATGACTTAGAAAATTGATTGGGAGTCTGGGGTTGATGTTTTACTTTTCTCCCTTTAAACACTACAAAAATAGGCTCACGGTTTGGATTTTCACACATAGTTTCTACTCTTCAGAAGAACATTTCTGATATTGTGTGGGAGATGCCTGTGCATTTGTCCACACTTATTGGTATGTGATTTGGGAAGTACCTTAACTAATTCTCTCAGTGTGAGCTTACCATGGCCAAGTACTACCTCAAAGGCAAGAGTAATGCTTGCTACTCTTTTGCATCTTTCCCCTCCTCCTTGTAAGGTTTGGTAAAGTATCATCCAAATTTTATCACTCTTCCAATATGGTAGATTGTACTTTCCAAACATTGCTGCGATGGTATCTCCTACCCCTCCCCCATTGCTCTTGTGCAATGTTAACTTGTCACTCCCTCATCAAGAGGTGGCATCTATTTCTGCATCCCCTTGAATCTGGGAAGGCCCTCTTACTGCTCTGACCAATAGAATACGGTGGAAGTAACACAGGGAAGTCCTTGGCTTAGTCCTTTAGTAGCCCAGCAGCTTCTGCTCCTGCTTCTTGGAATACTTGCTCTTCGGCTGCTTCCGGTCATAACTCAGCCTTCCTGTTGTAAGATGCAGGGACCATGTTGAGGAACCACAAGCAGGGTCTCTGGGTAGTAGTCTCAGCTGTGCTCCTGACCAACATTTAGCATCAACTGCCAGCCAGGTAAGTGAGCCATCTTGGATGTCTAACTTAGTTGAGCCTTCAGGTGACCACGGTCCCAGGTGACTTCCAACTGCAATCACATGAGAGACATCAAGCAAAAACTGCTGAGTTGAACCCAGTCAACCCATGACAGATAATAATAAATTTTTATACACAGTCATGGAGAACCAGAGCAAAGAGGCCCCTGAATAAAGAATTTCATTTGACCATGTGGTTCTAAACCCACCCTTGACTGCTTACAATCCTAAAAAACAGAAAGCGACTTTCATTCAAGATTTAGTATGGCAGCCTGTACCAGTAGAAGTTATTGAAGTATTCTTATGAATAAATGAATTATTGTATATAAAACAAATCACTATAAAGCAGAGGTCTTAATCCCAAGACTTTTTTTAAATTATCAATTTGCTCATTTATAAATTAAACACTGGGAAATAACTCTTTTCATTCTAATTTATTTGGCCTCTTGGGCATGGCCAAATATCCAGGCCAGAATCAAAATAACCTGTTTGATCACAAGTTTGAGCACAAGGAGGAGGATATTCTAGAACTGGTTTTGCTATTGTTGGGCAACAATTTGAATATGATGTTGTATGGTAGCCTAGCATGGAGGCTCATTCATCACTCTTTTTAAAGCTTTGAGAATGTTAGATTTTAATTCTGGGGATATTGTCTTCAGACCTCAGAGCATTAAGTGTTTTTTGTCTCAAAAATAAAAAATCTCTCTGAAGCATAGCAATGAACAGCAATCTCTTGCCCACTCATAGTCAATTAGTCTTCACTGTGTGCTCTTTCCTCTCACTCTTTGTGCTCCAGTCCTGCTAATCTTTCAACAAGTCCTCTTATACCATATTCTTTCCTGCCATAGGACTTTTGCACATACTATCTTATCTTCCTACCCCACCTCTCCATTTCTTCATCTTGATGAATTCATTATTTTGCCTCAGTTCAAACACAAGTTCCTCAAAAATGCTTTTTCTGACCTTTGCGGAGTAGGTGAGGTGCCCCAGTTATGTGCATAACACAACATAGCACCCCATCCATCACAGATCATTTTGCAATTTCAATTACATATCCTTAATTGTGTAGTTACTTTATTTCTTTGAAGGAGTATATTTTTCACATGTTGATGGCACTAAGTAGCTTACTGTATACATTAACATGACTTTACTCTTCTACTGCTGTCATCAACATGACTCTACCAGTCCACGCAACTCTTTACCAGGAAGATTAATGTTACACATGACTTAATTGTTGCATAAAAGGCTCATCTACTCTTCAAAATAAAACATCAAATGACAATTTCTATTTCAAAACTCTTTGAGCCCCTTGCCTCAATTGCTGTGTCTACCAACCATAAACTATTATATTATGATCCTTATCCAATGCTCACCAAGACTCCATCTCCCCCCAGTGAAAGATCTACCTTAAACCAGACTTTTAAAGTTCAATAAATAGCTCAATTTTTCCCTTAACCTTCTTTGAGATGCTACAAAGCTTATCTAGATAATGCTTTCCCTTAACTAGGTAAGCAATAAACTGAGTTTTGTCGTATCAACACATTGCTTTAATGGTATGTTTGGAGAGGAATTTTTGATGGTGACATCGATTTGATGGTGCACATTTAATGTGGTAGCACTTCTTCCCCCCCCCCCAAATTGTTATTAAATACATGATGGAAATCAACAGTGCCTTAGATTTGAGGAAATATAGTAGTTAACTGATATGTCTCTTATGATAATTTACGTTTTTCATAAGGGCATAGACCTGATCAGGTTTTTTTCATTGGTTTATCTTCATGTCAGAGCAGAATAGGTGCTTAATGCATAATTGTTGAATGAATGAGTGGATGACAGACCAAGAGAGATCTCATGGAGTGCAAGGGCAACTCTTACTGATGAGACATCCTGGCTGAGAATCTTGGGGCAAAATGAATCAGAGAAGATAGCTCCACTTTCTCACGCTTCCATTTTAACCCAATTCCAGAGAACGTCACACAACTATAAGGATTTTACAAGGGGCTCTGAGAGTAATCTCATGTTGTCATACAGATGCTTATATAGTAGTTTATAATTTTGATTTCCCCAACCTAGTTATGTAACATTGCAATTAGGTGAAATAGAAGTTGTCCACAGGGATGCCATTGTTTGAGAAGTGAATGAAAATGAGTTCCTTGTGGCCCATAATATGTCATTGTGGTTTGGCTAATTGAAGAGTGAGGGGTAGCTAATAGGCCACCCCAAAATATGCCACTTTGGCATGAGGATTATTTTGAGCTGAAAGCAATTGAGAAGAAGCAGATCTAAGAAAAACTCTCTGTCCTCCCCTATTTGCCTAAAAGCAGGATATAAATTTCTAAAGATATACCCCTCTTTTTTTGTTTTTCTATCTGGAAGGACAGGATTTAATCATCAGAGGCAACTCTAGACCCTTATTAGCCCAGAGATGACACCAGAGGAATCTATGTACCCAACTTTACTAACTAGCCTTTGTCTTCCATTCATTCCCCAAATATATACCTTCCCACAATTTGCTGCCAGTAGAAACTCAAAGTCTTTTTCCTTTGTATACACTTCTCTAGAAATGTATTATTCTTATGTTAAAATGCTGTATGAGCCAAGATATTTATTTATTTATTTATTTATTTATTGAGAGAGAGAGAGAGAAAGAGAGAGAGAGAGATTGAGATTATTGAGAGAGAGAGAGATAGAGAGAGAGAGAGAGAGAGAGAGAGAGGATGCATTCATGAGCAAGGGAGGGGCAATGGGTGAGGGAGAGAGAGAATCCCAAGCAGTCTCCATGAGATCATGACCTGAACCAAAATCAAGAATCAGATGCTCAACTGACTGAGTCACCCAGGCGCCCATGTAAGAGCCAAGTTCTAAACACCCATTTGAGTTATTCATCTCTGAGTGCTCCCATGTGTATGCATGATGCACATGCTAATAAGCTTCTGTTTTTCTCTTGTTAATCTTTTTTTTTATCAGTTTAATTTACAGGGTCTCACCAATGAACTTAAGATGAATAGAGGGAAAAAGATGCTCTCCTAAAACAGCATCAACTGGAACCTGAGTAATCCTGTGAAGATGAGAGCATTACACTCATGGGTGGTGCCTTGGCAGTAGCACTGGGACATAAGAAGAGCCATTGCTGAGATTTGTCAGTCAGTAGTGTAGCTGATACAAGCCCACCGCTGCTTTGTTTGGATTTTTGTTTGTTTTTATTTTTTTTAATGTTTATTTATTTATTTTGAGAGAGAGAGACAGACAGAGAGAGACAGAGAGAATCCCAAGCAGGTTCTGTGCTGTCAGCACAGAACCGGGTGAGGGGCTAGATCTCTGAAACCATGACATCACGAGCTGAGCCAAAATCAAGACCTGGATCCTCAACAAACTGAGCCACCCAGGGACCCCTGTTTGTTTGTTTTTAGAGAAAGGGGATGGGGAGACAGGGAGAGGGGCAGAGAAGGAGAGAGAGAGAAGAGAGAGAAATAATCTTAGGCAGGCTTCATGCTCAGTGCAAAGCCCAATGTGAGGCTCCATCCCATGCTCCTGGGATCATGACTTGAGCTGAAATCAAGAGTTGGATGCTCAACCAACTGAGCCAGCCAGGTACCTGAAGCCCATCACTGTTATACACATATTAGAATATAAGTGACCAGGGGTGCCGGGGTGGCTCAGTTGGTTAAGCATCCAACTTCAGCTCAGGTCATGATCTAGTGCTTTGTGGGTTTGAGCCCCAGGTGGGGCTCTGTGCTGACAGCTCAGAGCCAGAGCCTGCTTGGGATTCTATGTCTCCCTCTCTCTGCCTCACTGCTGCTCACGCTCTATCTCTCCCTCTCTCAAAAATAAACGTTAAGGGGTGCCTGGGTGGCTGAGTCAGTTGGGCGTCCAACTTTGGCTCAGGTCATGATCTCGTGGTTTGTGGGTTCGAGCCCAACGTTGGGCTCCGTGCTAACAGCCTGGAGTCTGCTCCGGTTTCTGTGTCTCCTCCTCTCTCTGCCCCTCCCCTGCTCATGCTCTATCTCTCTCTGTCTCTCAATAATAAATAAATGTTAAAAAAATTAAAAAAACATTAAAAAAATTATTAAAAAGAAAAAAAAGAATATAAGTGACCAGAAGACTGTGACTTGCTTTTCTATAGGGCTTATTTAGAAGCTTCACTCACTCAACATTTACTTAGCACTTAAAACATCTTAGGCACTATGTAAAGTGCTTTGAAATATGAATATTTTTTGAAGAGCACTTTAAAATCTTTGTCCTAGAATGCCTGGCTGGTTCAGTCGGTAGAGCATGTAATTCTTCATCTTGGGCCGGTGAGTTCAAGCCCCATGTTGGGTGCAGAAATTACTTAAAAAAAGAAAAGAGAAGAAAAAGAAAAGCCTTGTCCTGAATATATTCTATTATGGAGCAAGATGACTGATGACTGATGACTGTGTGTTTAATATAATTAACTATTTATTAAAATATATTTTTTGATTTGGGGGTGCCAGGGTGGCTTAATGGGTTGTGTCCAATCTTGGATTTGGCTTAGGTCATGATCCCAGGGTCATGGGATCGAACCCCATGTGGGGGTCCACACTGACTATGGAGCCTGCTTAAGATTCTGTCTCTGTCTCTGTCTCTCTCTCTCCCTCTGCCCCTCTTGCCCACTCATGCACTCTCTCTCTCTAAAATAAAAAATAAAAATAAAAAATATATATATTTGTTGATTTTATAAACAAACACTAGTTATTTATAGAAAATCTGTTATGGGCTAAGCGCTGGAGGCACTAAGTAAAAAAATCCTCAAGATGCCTAATGGAAAGCAACAATATTCATGCCAACAGAGTGTTGAGGGGCCCAGCAGTGTGGTGGTGGGAGTTCAGAGGAGAGAGGGATCATGTCCTGGGTGGTCAGGAGAGAGTTCATGGAGATAAAGGAGACTTTATTTTTTTTATTTTTTATTTTTAAAAAAAAATTTTTTTTTTCAACGTTTATTTATTTTTGGGACAGAGAGAGACAGAGCATGAACGGGGGAGGGGCAGAGAGGGAGGGAGACACAGAATCGAAAACAGGCTCCAGGCTCTGAGCCATCAGCCCAGAGCCCGACGCGGGGCTCGAACTCACGGACCATGAGATTGTGACCTGAGCCGAAGTCGGGCGCTTAACCGACTGAGCCACCCAGGCGCCCCTAAAGGAGACTTTAAAATGTAACCTTAGAATGGACAAGACTCTAAAATGTACCTTCCTTGGAGGAAGAGAAAAAGGAGCTATAGCTCAGGGCTAGATGCCCAAAAGGGAGACAATTTTGAGGCGTCTTCCACAGCAGTTGTTTTCACAAACATCACCTTCCTTTAATCAGCTTAAAAAATATAGGGGACAAGGATGACAATGAGGTCTTTCCTCTCAGGACATAAGTATTACGGTTGGAACAATCAGAAAACAACAGAAGATGATAGGGAAGGAAAACACTGGACTGAATATAGTCAAGCGTGGTTCAGCTCTGGCTTGCTGGAGGATTTCTGGGAGAGATTAGCCTTCGGTAACTAAATCCAAAAGCCTCTGATTGAGATCAGATAGGTAGGTGAGAGCTGGGGAAGGTCAGGCTGTGAGAGGTGAGCTCTGAAACAGGTTCAGATAGGTGCCCCGAGCCCTTAGTCACAGGTGTTACACTCGTCTGTAATGGTTCTGAGACCTATTTAGGGAATTGTTTTTATCTGATTATTTGACACACCTGTGGCGTGGCCCCTGCCCTGCCATTTGCTGAACACTGTGGTGACCTTGGCAGCACCTTGACCTGAAAAATATTCCAAATTGGGGACAACTCCATGGGAGGTAGAAGTCAGAGAACTAGGTGTGCAGACAGAGGTTCTTTTTGGAGTGTTGAAGGCCTGGAGTTCAACATCTATGGCAGGCATAGCACATTTTAGCCAGTCCTTTCCTTTGCCCTTTCTTCCTTCTGACCATGCCTGTGTGGACTGGAGTTTCTTATCTATTAGGCTTTGACACATTGTTCTTCTTTATGGAAAGATGGACTGAGCTTTATTTTTGGTTGAGAATAAAAGAAAAAGATTTGAGTAATCCTAGAGCTTACTAATGAGGCAATTCTTTCCTGAGGACCCAATCAATGAATATGTTGGATATTTCTTAGGTATAAGGCACTGTGCTAAATGCTGGTGGGGAGGGATATAGAGTTGATAAAGGTGTGGTCCCCGCCCTAAAGGAGCTCATAGTCTATCTGGGAAAATAAAATATATACATACAAATTTATAACTAGGGGCATTTGGGGAGCTCAGTCAGTTGAGCATCCAACTCTTGATTTTGGTTCAGGTCTTGATCTCACAGTTGTGAGATTGAGCCCCATATCAGGCTCCACGCTGAGTACGGAGCCTGCTCAAGATTTTCTCTCTCCCTCTCCCTCTGCCCCTCCCCACAGGGTGTGCATGTGTGCTCTCTCTCTCAAAAATAATCATAATAGTATATAGAGCTGTCTAATAGAACTTTCTGTTCTAATAGAACTAATGATGGAAATGTTCTTTAATGTGTATTGTCTAATATGGTATCCACTAGCCTCTTGTGGCTGTTTAGTACTTGAAATGTGGATAATGCAACTGAGGAACTGACCTGAATTTTTAACTTAATTTTAACTCATTTAAATAGCTATATGTGGATCATGGCTTCTGAATTGGATAGCTTTGTACGAGGTATGACATGAACACTAACAAAAGAGCTGAGGTAGATAAGAGAAGACGAAAGTCATCTACTTCAGGTTGATGTAGACAGAGAAGGCTTCCAGAAAGGGGTGTGATTACAGGTGGTCCTTAGGAATACGTAGCATTCTGAGAGAAGAATATGTAGAAGATAGCACTAGCTTCTGGGAACTTTCTCAGCACTGTTGGGGGTACCAGAGAGTAAATATTGAACAGAGTAGAGTCCTATTTTGGTTTTCATCCGTCTATTGTGTTAAAAAGATGGTTGGATTTTGAGGCAATTATCTCTCTTTCGTGCCCTTTGACACTTCCTCTCCAGGGGTCTGAGCAAATAATCTGAAGGGCAATGTGAAGAGCACGAGAATGGGAGTCAGGAGACTTGGGTTCCATTCCTGCTGTGTCATTAACTCACACACGAGTTTAGGTTTTTTGTCTAAAAAGAATCAAGGTTTCTTTACTAAGTGTTCTCCAGGTTTCTGTCCTGTGTCAGTGCTCTCTGATTCCTGTTATATTTTAGTGGAACAGAATGGTACAGTCCAATGTCACCCAACTTAAAGTCTTGCTCAGGGTGGAGAATGGAACTCGATATGGGGGGTGGAGGATATACGGATGCAAGAGTCTATGACCTCAACACCCTTCTGTTTTGGAGGAACAAAGCAGAGGTAAAGAAGTAGTAAACTCACTTCTAAAGTCTCTCAGCCCTAAGCTAATAGGTGTGGAAAGGTGGAATAGAAGAGGGAATCACCTTAGAGTAAAGTAGGGATGAGTTTAATGTATATTGAGAGTATACATTTGGGGTAAGATTGGGTATGGGAAGAGGGTGTCTGAAAAAAGGGGGTGGTGGTAGCTGGGAAGTTCAAGTCCTGGAAACATTTTCCAACTTTGCAATTTCCCCTAAGACTTTTCGCCATTCCTGCCTGCAGATCAAATGTGGTACATTGGATCCATTGACATAAAGAAATGTTTCTTACACAATCACTGGACATCTTAAATGCAGGATTCTGTCTTTGACCAAGGCTCTCTCTGACCAAACTCTAGTCAGGCTCCTTTGAGCCCTCTTCTCAAACAGGTCTCAACCTTGGCTTATAAAAATGACCGACTCTCAGCATAAATGATTTTATCTGCTCCCATACACTAAGAGATTTGAACAAACACCAGGATAGTTTCTAACTGCTGAAGGCCATGTCTTTGGGATGACCCAAGCCTGCCTGAGAAAGCTCAGTGCTGCCTGAGGAATTTATTGTTTGTTCTAGGCAAAACATGGTGGCAGGGAGAGAGGTCTCCAAAACCCCTTTTAGAGTAGTCACTTTAGAAAGCTTGCAATTATAAATCCTTCCTTGCTTCCTGTCTCTTGGAAATGCAAACATTCAAGGAGATAATTCTCACTCTCAGCCCAGTGGGCACTGAGCACCTTGCTTTAATTTGCACTGCTGCTTCCTGTCATAAAGATGCACAAAGTTTGTCTTCTGGATAAGTGCCAGTTAACAAACCCAGATGGCCTAGACACATGGACTAACCCCTAGACATGTGTTAACCCTGTTAACACCTCTCAGTGCCTTTTCCTTAGCACATGCCAGCTTTAAAAAGTCTAGCTTTTATTTTAATGATGGTGAGTTCAGTTCACACTGGGCCTTTTTCCAGCTATCGCAATAGTTGTTATTGATGAAGTCTATTCCTCTTACCACTTTAACTTTTTTCTAGTTTTGTCTTTGTTTGTTTGTTTGTTTTTAAGTGTATACATTACTCAGTGCTCTTGATGATAAGTGTACTCTTTAATCTCCATCACTTGTTTCACCCATCCCCCAACCTCCCTCCACTCTGGTAACCATCAGTTTGTTCTCTCTAGTTAAGAGTCTTGGGGGCCCCTGGGTGGCTTAATCAGTTACGTGTCCAAATCTTGGTTTTGGCTCAGGTCATGATCTCACAGTCTGTGGGATCAGGCCTCTGTTGGATTCCATGCTGAGAGCATGGAGCCTGCTTGGGATTGTCTCTCTCCCTCTTTCTCTCTGCCCCTCTCTCACATATGTGCATGCTCTCTCTCTCACTCTCTCAAAAATAAATAAACTTAAAAATTTTCTTTAGAAAAGAGTCTGTTTCTTGGTTTGTTTCTCTCCCTTCCCTCTGCTAATTTGTTTTGTTTCTTAAATTTCATATGTGAGTGAGATCATTTGGTATTTGTCTTTCTCTGGGTGACTTATTTTGCTAAGCATTATACTCTCTAGCTCCATTCATTTTGTTGCAAATGGCAAGATTTCATTCCTTTTTATGGATGAATAATATCCCTTTGTATATTTATACCATCTCTCCTTTTCTTTTTTTTAGGTAGACTTCATGCCCAGCACGGAACCCAATGGAGGGCTTGAACTCAATGCCTGAGCTGAGATCAAGAGTCAGATGCTTAACTGACAGAGACACCCAGGTGCCCTGATATACCACCTCTTCTTTATCCATTCATCTGTCAGTGGACTGTTGGGCTGCCTCTATAGTTTGGTTATTGCAAATAATGCTGCAGTAAACATAGGAGCATGTATCCCTTTAAATTAGTGTTTTGTATTTTTGCGTTAAATATCCAGCAGCGGAATTACCAGATCATATGGTAATTCTATTTTTAATTGTTTGAGGAACCTCCATACTGTTTCCACAGTGGCTGCACCAGTTAGCATTTCCACCAACAGGTAAGAGGGTTCCTTTTTCTCCACATCCTCACCAACATTTGTTTCTTGTGTTTTTGATTTTAGCCATTTTGACAGGTGTGAGATAGTAGCTCACTGTGGTTTTGATTTACATTTCCCTGGTGATGAGTGATGTTAAGCATCTTTTCATGTGTTTGTTGGCCATCTGGATATCTTCTCTGGAGAAATGTATGTTCATGTCTTCTGTCCATTTTTTAATTGGATTATTTTTTTTTTGGGTGTTGAGTTGTATCAGTTCTTTATATATTTTGGATACTAACCCTTTATCAGGTATATCATTTGCAAATATCTCTCCTATTCTGTAGGTTGTCTTTTAGTTTTGCTGATTGTTGCCTTCATGGTGGAGAAACTATTTATTTTGATGTAGTCCCAAAAGTTTATTTTTGCTTTTGTTTCCCTTGCCTTAGGAGACATATCTAGAAAAATGTCGCTGACAGCCAAGGTCAGAAAAATTACTGCCTGTGCTCTCTTGTAGGATTTTTATAGTTGTAGGTCTCATATTTAGGTCCCTAATCCATTTTGAGTTTATTTTTGTGTATGGTAAAAGAAAGTGGACCAGTTTCATTCTTTTGTACATAGCTGTCCAGTTTTTCCAACACTATTTGTTGAAGATACTGTCTTTTTCCCATTGGATACTCTTTCTTGCTTTGTTGAAGATTAACTGTGGGCTTATTTCTGGGTTTTCTATTCTGTTCCATTGAACTATGTGTTTATTTTTATGCCAAAACTATACTGTTTTAATTACTGCTGCTTTGTGGGGCACTTGGCTTGCTCAGTCAGAAGAGCATGCAACTGTTGATCTCAAGGTTGTACATTTGAGCCCCATGTTGGGTGTAGAGATTACTTAAAAATAAAACCTTTAAAAAATATCACTACCACTTTGTAATATAACTTGAAGTCTGGAATTGTGATACTTCCAGCTTTGTTATTCTTTTTCAAGATTGCTTTGGCTGGGGCACCGGGCTGGCTCGGTCGGTAGAGCATGTGAGTCTTAAGCTCGTGAGTTCAAGCTCCACATTAGGTATGAGCCTACTTAAAATAAAAATAAAATAAAATAATTCTATTTAAAAAGTGCTTTAAAAAAAGATTGCCTTGGCTATTCAGGATCTTCTGTGGCTTCATACAAATTTTAGGGGTGCTCTAGTTATATGAAAAAATGTTGGTATTTTGATAGGGATTGCATTAAATCTGTAGATTGCTTTGGGCAGTGTGGACATTTTAACAATATTTCTTCTTCCAATCCATGAGCATGGAATGTCTTTCCATTTCTTTGCATCATCTTGAATTTCATTCATCAGTGTTTTACAGCTTTCAGAGTATAGATCGTTCACTTCTTTGGTTACTTTATTCCTAGATATTTCATTATTTTTGCTGCAATTGTAAATGGGATTATTTTTTTCATTTCACTTTCTGCTGCTTCATTATTGGTGTATAGAAATGCACTATATTTCTGTAGATTGATTTTGGATCCCGCGACTTTACTGAATTCACTTATCAATTCTAGTAGTTTTTTGGTGGAGTCTTTACGGTTTTCTGGTTTTGTCTTTGACAATCGTGTGTGTGTGTGTGTGTGTGTGTGTGTGTGTTTGCTGATATAGAAGGGGAACAATTTCTGGTCATTCTAGCACTTCTACACCAGGGCAGCTTTAACTTTGCCCTCAAACTGCATAGCACTGCCGGTCTTCCACCTGCACCCTCTCCAATGCCCCTCTCTTCTGTTCTCTGGCTTTAATTGGGGCCTTGGTTTCCATGCTGGCAGGTAAACTGGATGTCTCTGAGTCACTTTTGAGCTCCTCTCCTCCCTCCACACCTTCAGGTTCTATTCTCTCTGGAGTCTCCTCTCCTTCCATTCTGGATGCAATTTGCCCTAGGTCAGGACACACCATCTCTTGCCTAAGTGAATCTAATTACCTTTTAACTAATCTCCCTATCTCCAGTCTCCACAGAACTCCAAAGTGCTCCTTTTAGAACACTGAGCTGGAAAAAAAAGAATAAATAAAAACAATAAATAAATAAATAAATAAATAAATAAATAAATAAATAAATAACTGAGCTGATCACCTCACTTTCCTTCTCAGAACTTTTCTTGGCTCTCTCCATGACCTATTGAACAAAGTTGAAACTCCTTAGCAGGCATTTGGGGGCCCCCATTACTTGCCTTAACCTAAACACCTCCTCCCTTTTCTACTATGGAAACTGTGATTTCTATTTCTTAAACATGTGCATCTTCACACTTCTAGGGTTATGCTCACATTCTTTTGTCATTCTAGGATAAATGGCTCCCTCTCCCCCATTTCTGCCAATAATCAGTATTTTATTTTTTTCGAGGCCTGATTCAAATGTCACCTTCTTCATGAAAACATTCCTAATAGTCTGAGTCAGAATTGTTTCCTTCCTCTGTACTTTCAGCTCATATCGTTTTTTTGAAAGTCAGGTTCATAACTGAGATATAATTTATACACAGAAAAATTCACCCCTTTTAAAGTGTATATTTCTATGAGTTTTGACAAGCATACATAGTTGAGTAACTTATCATTACCACAATGAAGTTATAGAGTATTTTAGTGAAACCAAAAAGTTTCCTGTGTCTCTTTATAGACAATTCCCTCCTCCCATTCCTAGTTCCTGGCAATCACTGGTCTGTTTTTTTGTCCTTATACACCTTATATCATTTAAATAGCATTTCCCCCTATGGGCTTCATTTGTGTACACATCTTTCTTTCACTGGGTTGTAATCTCCTTGCAGGCAGAGAGCTATAATCATTCACCTTTGCATTGCTTATGGTTCCAAGCACAAGTTCCAAACACATTCATTATGTGCTGGGTCACAAATATTTGATAAATGAAAAGGGGAAGAAAAGGGAAAGAAAGGAAGACTAGAAGAAAGGAAGGAAGGAAAGAAAAAATAAAGGAAGAAAAGAATGAGCCAAAGAATAAATGGACAAATAGGCCTAGGAGAATTCTGATTCAGCAGTGGGGCAATTGACAGGGTACACACTAGTTTAATGAATTATTCTGACTTCTTAATCCGAGTTACAAAAGCAGTTAAACACCTAAACATAAAATATATTGAAGTTTGAATCAGCAAGACGGACGCTCTAAGTTTGGGAAGGAAGTCTTTTTTTTTTTAATTTTTTTGAATGTTTATTTATTTTTGTAAGATAGAACGACAGAGCATGTGCAGGGAAGGGTCAGAGAGAGAGGGAGACACAGAATCCAAAGCAGGCTCCAGGCTCTGAGCTGTCAGCACGGAGCCCAACGCAGGGCTCGAACTCACAAACCATGAGATCATGACCTGAGCCAAAGTTGAACACTTAACCAACTGAGCCACCCAGGTGCCCCAAGGAAGTCTTAATGTAAGTGACCTAAGTTTTGCTAGTGGGTAGGAAACAACCACCCACCAATCCCAGGCTAAGCTGTCTCTGATCTCCTTGCATATCACACCATCATAACTGAGATATGAGATGTTTTGTTCTTAGTGTACAGCACATGCACTTAAAACTTCCGAGGGAGTTAAAGGAAGGAGAAAGGTAATGTTAAGTAACCCATAGTCATAGTGTTATATGCTTTATACTGTTTTATTTAATTCTCACAACTACTCTTTCACTGAAGTTAAGAGTAAGTAGGAAGTAACTCTTTGTTGGGAAAGGAAATAGATAATTAAAGGAAGTTTAGGGGTATACTTCCAAGGGAAGGGGCAGGTTAAAAACTATTTTTAGTTCAGGATAAGTTCTTTGCAGTTGTTCTTCTGTGAAATCACAATAAGCAAGAAAGGACAAGAGTCCAGGGTAATAAACTTTTTTTTTTTTTTTTTTTGAGGTCTATCAGTTCAAGGTACTTCTTTCTGCTGGTGTGGCCACCATGTTCATTTCTGAAGCCAGTATGATGTGAAGGAACTCTAGTGTGCTATTTGATGAGGTTGTCAGCTGAGGCACATGGCAGAATTTTGGGGCTAAGGGGTATAGTTAATAAGTGGGTATTAAGAACTGCCTTCCTTCTGTATTACGGTGTCATGGGAATTTAAAGTGATTTTGCAATCGCTCTTGGGAGATAATTTTCTTGGTTCTTAGAACAAGTTGGAAGATAAACTTTGGACAATGTATTATACTATGCCCTTTGCAATTAAATAACCCAAGATAATATGTTAAAGTTTAGTGGAGATTTAAATTCCTGAGCTGATTAAAGAGTTAAGACTATTAGGTTTTTAAAATGTTAATATGACTCCCAGAGTTTCTAGGCATTATGTAGTGATGAATTGCATGTTTCCATCGCTTATTATTTTTCTATCTTGCAGAACAGCTCAGCATTAAATAACAACTAAAATTACAGTTCAACCTGAAGCCTTGGGCCAGAGCAGGAAGACCTTGAATTTCTGGCTGACTTTGGGCTGCATCGCATCCACGAAAAGTCGAACCATTGAAAATTAAGGGTTTGTTATGGAACTGCTGTTTCAGGAAGATAAACCTGGCTGCGTTTGCAAATGTCTGGGACAAAGAAGAGATAGAGGCAGTCCACTTGGAGGCTACTGTAACATCCAGGCTGAGGTGATCAGAGCCGGGGTGTAAAGGAAATGGTAAGAAATGAAAAAAGAAAATAGTGTCTGCAACCAACACTAGACGATAAACAGATCCAGTAAGGTTGGGTGAGTGAGGAAGTGAACTGAAAGAACGGCTCCGTGTTCTCCAGAGGCCCGAACTTGTGAACAGAGGCCCCTCAATTCCTCTTCCGTCCTTAACGCGGACGTCCTGGTATCAACTGGAAAGCTCCAGCCTCAGGCTGGTCAGGCCAGCAAAAGACGCATAGGCGGAAGGACCCGCCAGGCGGACCCGCCAGGCAGGTCCTCCAGCCTGCCCGTCCTCGCAGCCTCCGCTCTAAAGCAGTCCCTCTGGTTTCTACCCTTCTCTCCTCACCTTTGGGAGTCCCCAGATCACCCCCCACCCTCATCCTCCAGCCTTGGCCGGCACCGCCCTCTGTCCCTCCCCTCCCCCTCCCCCTTGGGGGGCTGACTCGTCCGGCTGCCACGTCTCACTGATGACATCACCAGGGCCGCTCGGTCTTAGCCAATCCGCTAGGGGGAGTCCGAGCGAAGTCCAAGCCAGCGAGTCAGCGGGGCGGGGACCAGGGAGGGGCAAGAGGGTGGGGAGGTGAGAGAGTGGGGAACGGGGCGAGCGACAGGCTCTCAAGTACGCATGCGCCAGAGGCGCGGGGTGTGGCGGGAAGTTGAGTCCTGGTTGACACACCGCACCGTCCGTCT